>NC_073377.1:4852071-5222071 GCF_028641065.1 Leucoraja erinaceus
CTGTCACTAAACCTCTCATTCAGTTTTTAATCACCTCCAACTCAACTTCTCTATTGTTATCCTTTCCATTTCCAGAGCACCATCATTTTGTGAATGTTAGCATTTCACTGGGACATTCATCCCTCTTTGTCATCAATTGTAATGTCTGTCTCAATTTCCCACTGCTTTTCTACACCTCTCTTCCCTCAGAAATTCTAAGCAATATCTTGTTTTGGCTCTTTTCCCACCTCCCAACTCTTCAACAAAAAACTGCACATTCGAAAGGAATCTGACTCCATTTAACACTTTATTCCTTCCTTATCATCCTCTGACTTCCCTGCCTGTACCAATGGTGCTGAAGCGGAGACGTTCGAGAGCTTCAAGTTCCAAGTATCAACATCCATTGGTTCTGGCCAAATCATATTGACGTTGAGGCAAAGAAAGCACACCAATGCCTCTACTTTCTCAGCCTCCAATACTCTCTCTAATACCTGCAGATGCACCATAGAAATAATCATATCTGAATGCATCACAGCTTGGTATGGCCACCGCTCTGCCCAAGACCTCAAGAAATGGCAGAGAGTTGTTTTATTCTGCACTTCCTCTGTAGCTGTAACATTATATTATGCATTCTGTTTCCCTTTCTCTCATAAGAATAAGGGGTAGGCCATTTAGGACTGAGATGAGGAAAAACTTTACCAGCCAGAGAGTTGTGAATCTGTGGAATTCTCAGCCACAGAAGGCAGTGGAGGCCAATTCATTGGATGTATTCAAGAGAGAGTTAAATATAGCTCTTAGTGCTAACAGAATCAAGGGATATGGGGAGAAAGCAGAAACAGGGTACTGATTCTGGAAGATCAGCCATGATCATATTGAATGGTGGTACTGACTCAAAGGGCTGAATGGCCTACTCCTGCACCTATTTTCTATGTTTCTTGCACACCCTGGTATCATTTTGCTTGATAGCACACAAACAATAGTCTTTCACTGTGTGCTGGTATATGTGACAGTAATAAACCAATACCAATAACTACTCAAACGTGGTGGTTTTTCACTAGGAGATAGATGTGAGATGGAATTAAAGTCAAGGATTCAGTCTCTTAAGGATATTGGACCATACAGAGGAAGAAAGGGATAACATCATTCTTTCCTTTCTCAAAAACCTAAGAAATGCATTTTGCCAAGGAGATATTGGGAGGTGACCTGGGATAGAGGCACTGAGACAAGTGTTGAGGCCACACCAAATGTCCAAGCATTGTACCAAACTGGAAGAGCTGATTCCCAGCTAGGGAATGGGAATAAAAATCCACTACATCCCATACCATGTTGCAAATAAACCAATATCAGAACCAAAGTAAGCTAATTTTATGCACAACCTTTTCTTCCAAATATCAAAGGTAGACAAAAATGCTGGAGAAACTCAGCGGGTGAGGCAGCATCTATGGAGCGAAGGAATAGGTGATGTTTCAGGTCGAGACCCTTCTTCAGACTGATGTGAGGGTCGGGGGTGCGGGAAGAAGAAAGGAAGATGCGGAGACAGTAGGCTGTGGGAGAGCTGGGAAGGGGAGGGGAAGGAGGGAGAAAGCAAGGACTACCTGAAATTGGAGAAGCCAATGTACATACCGCTGGTATCATTCCAAATATCAGGTTGTTTCTGCCTCAATTGCAAGTGAGGTAAAGGGTTGTTCATTTATAATATAGATAATGGTGCTCTTGACTTCTACTTCATTTCCCCACAGATGCACATTAGAGAAGTGTCAAATTTGCTTATTAATGTGCTTTCTCATTTTCTGTCTAAATTACAGGTTGCAAACCTCGCATGCTCCATCTCAAATAATGAAGAAGGCGTGAAGTTGGTTCGCATGGCGGCAACTCAGATCGATAGCCTGTGCCCGCAGGTAAGAGACGGTGTTGCTGAACACTGTGTGTTGGCTCATAAACAATCATCTCTCGGACAAAAACCTATCAGTATGAAAAGTATAGAACGAGACAGATAATATAGTGCCAAATATCTTTCACAGCCTGAAAGACAGCAGGTGTCCTGAAACCAAACCATGCAATTTGGAAGGAAATTAAAAAAAATGTTTTTTTTTTTAACTTTTGCCCAACAATGATCCTGTTTGCAAATATATAAAACATGCCTCCCGCTGTCTTATAACAAGATCGGAAACTTAAATGCAAACGATAGAGGATTTTGAATGCAAAGTTATAAAAAGCAGGACCCGCAGAAAAATCTATTAATGTTGCAGTTCAACTCCTGCTAACCACAAGCCAATCCATGTGTGAATGTAATCCAAGCCTGGAATTCTGAACGTTCCAGTTTCAATTCCCATTCATAATTCTTGATCCAAGCATGAAATCAACCCTAGCAGTTAAATCTAATGCCAATCACACCAAACATAATGAACCAGCTGTCAGGTTTCTCCTGGAGACAGTGGTGCATTTTTTTGCATCCAATTTTGCATCCAATTTTGCTGCTTTCCGTATGTTTTGTGGGGAAGAAATGTCAGTCGATTCCTGTTATTACAATGTACAATAGATCAGAAAACGCCCAAGCGCTCACACAGTAGACTGTGGTGCTTCAGGTCAACTGAAGTTTAAATTTCACATTTTCAAAGCAACCATGGATATAGGAAAAGTTTGTACTTTCTCCCCATGACCTGCATGGGTTTTTTCCGGGATCATCAGTATCCTCCCACATTCCAAAGCCATGCAGTTTTGTAGTTCAATTGGCTTCGGTAAAATTGGAAATTGTCCCTTGTGTGTAGGATCATCCTTATGTACGAGGTGATCGCTGGTCGGCACAGACTAGGTGGGCCGAAGGGCCTGTTTTTGCGCTGTAAATTAAACTAAACTAAACTAAGCACATATTTTGACAGTGAGTCTTTGGAATTCTTTCTGCAAGCGGACCATGGAAGCTCATTCACTAAGTACATGCAAAACCAATTACTAAATGTATAGATATTAAATGAATCAATGGATAGGGGTTTAATGCGGAAATCCCCCATTGCTTTAAAAGATCAGTCAAGGTTTTGTTGAGCGGTGGAGCAGGCATTAACAGCTACAGTATATGGCCTAATCCTGCTATTTAATTTCTGTGTAGGAAGGAACTGCAGATGCTAGTTTAAACCGAACATAGACACAGAAAACTGGAGTAACTCAGCAGGGCAGGTAGCATCTCTGGAAAGAAGGAATGGGTGACGTATAGGGTCGAGGTTAGGGATTAGAGAAACGAGAGATATAGACGATAATGTAGAGAGATAAAGAACAATGAATGTAATGAGATAAAGAACTGTTGTAGTAAGAAATTTCTCTCATTTCCTGAATTTCCTGAAGAAGGGTCTCGACCCGAAACGTCACACAGTCCTTCCCTCCAGAGATGCTGCCTGTGCCGCTGTGTTACACCAACATTTTGTGTCTATCTTCCATTTTAAGTTCCTATGAATTATGCTGCCCTATGAAACATATCACAATGACATTCTGCAGCCACCTTTACCACGTAAGAAGTTCCACCTTTAGTCCATTGGATTTGCTTCGGGTTATCATGAAGTGAACATCTCGTAAAACTGTCCAATTGCACGGAGCCCGTCATTCTTCATTAACTACATGCAAATCCAGGCTATCAGCTCTCACTCCAGCTGAGTTAAGTCTTTACGGCAAATAAAATTACAAGACTAGATTTATCCTCACAGTGAATGGATTACGGAACAAAGATTAACAAATTGGCTGTTTCATCTTTACAAATCCTGATGATCTGATATAAGCACCAGCATGATCCACATGTGGCACATCATGACAGGCCAGCCACGCATTGATCGCAATCCAGCTGCGATGTAAACCTTTGATATATGATAGAAAAAGCACCTGCGGTGCTATCAGACAGGAATGCAGAACAATCCAGCTTGAGGTGTTTGTGTTCTTATTCACCTTTGTGCAGCTTCAGTCATTTTGCAGGCTTTTGACAGCGACCACAGCCTCTGCTGAGAATTTGGAATCCGTGCTTCACTTAGACAGCAGTCTCATACATCAGTAAAACACAGCACGCTGCCTCTTTGTAAAGTACTGTCTTCCTTTCAGCTGACTCCTTCATAAGCTTGGCATCGTGCCATGGGAGGAGCTAATCAGTGTGTCAGCCAAATCCTAATTGTATATCTTATCCAAAAACAGGACACTTGTATTAATAACACAGAAGTGGTTTAAAACCACAGGTGTTAGTTAGTATTCGATTCTTCTCCTATCTACTCGGTCCATTCAGTTCCCTCGATGGTTTCCTGTGTTTTGGTATTTATTTTGCCTGTATCTTTGCATCTGCGAGTTTCTCTTGCCCTCCAGAACTCAAGCTTAACCTTCCCGATGGTACTAAAAACCTTCCACAGGAGTATGGTTTAGTAAGCTTTCAATATCCTATTTCATCTTAGTTTATAAAATGCAAGAGTTTTCTTCATTGGTCATGAGCATTAAGTCATGAGTTTTCTTCATTGGTCATGAGTAGTGCCAGGATTTTGCCATAAATGCCATGTGCCTTTTCATGCCTTTTTTTGATGAATTCAGAAAGATAATGCCCTTTTCACGATTGAGTGCCTAAATCCGCTTTTTTTTTGCCATTTTAATGTAACTTACAAGAAAATTAACAGCACCAGGTGAAACCTGGCTGTAAATGGGTGTTGTGGTGATTCGAGAGGGGTGCGTGGGAAAGGGTCCAGTCTTTGCAGACTGCTTTAAGTAGGTGTGAAATGGTGATTGGGGAGTAGGTGGAGAAGGATCTAATCTTTTCAAACAGCGAGTTTGGAGTCAAGCTGTGAGTTGTGTGAAGTATTGGTCGGGGATGGGGTGTGGGGTACCAGGGTTAAGTTTCTGTTTATCGAACCTGCAGGTCATTGGTCAGCTGACGATTGCCCAAAGACGGGAGGGAAGGGGGGGGGGGGGGAGAGGGGAGGGAGGGGGGGGGGGGGGGGAGGGGGGGGGGGGGGGGGAGGGAGGGGGGGGGGGGGGGGGGGGGGGGGGGGGGGGATGTTTCCTCTTGTAGCTTGTGATTTCTTGCAAGCCCTTCCACACTGAAGAAGAGTCCTTTGCTGAGAACTTGCTCCTCAACTTCTCAGAGTACCTTTCCTTGGCAGCCCTGATTCCTCTTCTCAGCTTCTACTTGGCCTGCCTGTAGAGGTCTGCATCCCCACTCCTGTGGGGTCTACCCCTGCAAGCGTCAAAATGCCTAAAGTCAAGTCAACACCTTGTAAAAAACTGAACGATTTGGTGAGAGTGTACGGGAATGATATATTCTCTACAGCCAACTCTGTGCAGTATTGCAATGCTTATGAGAAAGCAGTGAATCATGAGAAGAAATATATTGTCTCCCACCATGTACAGACAGCTAAACACAAGTCGGCGGCAGAGAAACTGAAGGTAGGAAATACGCAAGCTTGTCTCCTCACAACATTTACTGCTGGCTCCAATCGCAAATCTGAGTTTGAGTGATCTGTGCAAAGCATTCATTGATGCTGGAATTTCACTGTGGAAATTGGAAAACAAATCTCTAAGGAAATCTGTAAGGAAATACACAAAGGAACTTATACCGAGCGAGTCATCATTATAAAAAAATTGATGTTGACAGCAACTTCAACATTGTTGTGCAGAAAATTAGAGATAAAGTTGCATGCATCAAAATATGGATCTCAATAAACGAGACAACTAATGCTGTGGGGAGATATGTTGCCAATGGTTTCATCGGTAAACTGGGGGCAGGTCAACCATCAAAGGAGTATTTCTTGACATTGGAAGTATTGGAGGTCAAAAAGCACTATTGCTCAGTTGTTTACATCTTCACTTGCTGTACTTTGTACTTAAAGTTCCTGGTGATGTAGGTAAAGACACACAAGGAAAATGCGAGAGGGGGATTTTAGCTAACAAAGATCTTGAAGAAGTGCAAAACATAGCTAAATTTCTCAAAGGTAGTTGTAATGCACAAGATATCAACATGAATAGTAAGATTAAACGAGAACTTACCAGTTTAAAGTTTGATCTTTATTTTATGAGGAGTTACGATGAGGGATTACGTGAAGACCCCGCCAGCACGCGTGCGCGACATTCTTCAAAGCAGCGGTGTGGAATCACAGAAAATAGTAAACATAGAAAAGACAAGGAGAACTAAGATACCAGTTGACCTTTATAATTGAGGGCGGGAGCGGAGGGCACGTAATCCCTCATCGTAACTCCTCATAAAATAAAGATCAAACCTCAAACTGGTAAGTTCTTGTTTAATCTTACTATTTTACTTCGGAATCACGTGAGTGACTACGTGAAGATTTTAAAGCTCTGTGATTTCAAGCCGTGGAACAGTCCATGCTTCACTCACTGCCGGTCATTCAAGGGAGGAAGTATGTTATTGTATTCAGACATCATCCAATTCAGGCAATATCAATTTATTTGAACAAAATAATCCTCCCTAGGGCTAAATATATTGCAGAATTCAAACTTGACTCTGCAGTACCGCAGGTTTGGCTTATTATAAAGAATTGGAAGGTCTTTCTCTTGACCATCCTGCTGTAGCCAGGATATGGTCCATAGGCACTTCCTTGTCTCTAGCTGCCGGTGTTGCTGTTGCTCATGTGGATAGAAACTTAAGATGTCAGTATCCATCCCAGCAGTTCCGAAGCCTGTGTGAGCCATCTAGCGATGATTAGTGCTGATACCTGGCCTTTAGGCTGTTTATGGCTGCCCATAGTGCTAATTTACTTCCTCTTAAGTTTTAGTAGTTTTAAGGTATAATGGAAGGTGTGTCATTACACTTTGTCGGGTGTCAGTTGGGTATATCTGGAATTCCCAATTTTGTCCTGATGATCATGGTCTATCTTGTTTAACAAGCTCTAATATGTGAAGCTATCTTTTCTGGAGATGCCATCATATATCCCAGTCTCAGTTTATGTAGAAACTGGACCCCTAGAGCTGAGACCAGTACTATCAGCATACTGTTTTTAAATGTCAGTTCCCCCCCCCCACCGGGACAGGGACATTGCTGATTGACATTCCCCTAGCAATGTTAGTACAACACTGCGTCCCAGATCTGGGAGTACTTCACTCTAGGAGGGTTGGTGTTTTTAATCCTCATAAGTTTGACACACTAGAGGGTGAGAACCCATTTTGGAGAGTTGTCATGACGCTTGCTCACCAGCAAGCTGACAGGCAAATCCTAAGCATAATTATAGTAAGTGCAGCTCAGTCCTTAGATCTATCTGGATGAGAGACTGGATAGGAATTCCCAGGACGTTGGTGGTTGTAGCTGTATTTAGCTACCATTCCTTGTTGGTTTTTTGATAGGCTGCCATGATCATGTTCATGGTCCTGTCCGCCAGCCCGGATCTAGCATTGTGGACTACCGTTTTAATTCAGAGACTCTTGGGTCCGAGACCACACAGGGATCCATGGCTGTGTAGGACAATCAGGTAATTTCAAGACACAATGATCCCTTGAGTCTCCAAAACAAGTGTAATATTTTTGCTTACAGGTCCGACTGATTTGTGTTCGGGAAGGAAAAACATTGTAAACAATTATTCCGCATTAAGTGAGTAACCCTTTTCTTGCTTCTGCCCCAAGTGTGGTTCACCCGGAGGCATATGTTGGCACATGGTGATTGGGTCTAAATGGGCAAATGGATCGACCTTTGTGGTGCTGTCCCTCTTTTGTAATATCAGCAACTTTTTTTGTGGTCCAACTGCCATTCGATGCTGTCAGGGGTGCTTTTCATGACCTGGCTGTGTGGCTCAGTATTGAGCTTATCTGGTAGGTAGCTTTGCTCTAGCCAATCGTCTGGTATGTTAACACACCATATCCAAATATCTTCGCCAGATTGACACATGGTATTGATCTTTTCTCCCATATGATTAATATATGCCATCACTGTGATATTATCAATTCGTAGGCGGACATGCAGATGGCGCATTGTTAGCAGTAGGCTTTTAGCCCATAAAACGCACCCAACACCAGTGTTTTTAGTAATTGATTATTTTGTAGGTTTATCCAAGTCTGCTTGCTCTTTGGCAATGTTACAGACAAATGGATAAGGTTAATTGTAAATCCCAGAAAGTCCAGTTGTGGATGCCGTCGACTTAGATTTATCTGGATGGAGATGACCCTAGAGTTTCACCCTATGTTTGATTGCGAAAACTGCTGATTTAGCTAGATCCAGGGTTTTTTCCCCACAAATGATATATCATCAAGATATGCCATGACAATATGTTTTTGTTTCTAATATTGCCAAGGCCCGTTTTAATATCTTGGTGAAAAGTCTTGGGGCTGAAGTTAGACCATTAGGCAACGCTATGCCCTGCCATTGTTGCCCCATCCAGTTAAATTTTAGGTATCGACAATGATCCCTCCATGTCTCCCAAAACAAGTGTAATATTCCCCCTGTTAGTACAGGTCGTACACCTTTGTGTTCTGGAAGGAACCAGATCCACCTACTTACCTGGTTGCCGGTGGTACATCCCTTTCTTCAATTTCTGCCTCTTCTGCGGAGAGGCACCGGAGTGCGGGGTTGGCACATTTTCCATGAGGGTCACTCTGGGCCTTGGCCTAAAAAGACCTTTGTGGTGCTGTGCGGCCCTCATGCTTTCACCAGCGTCCTGGTGTTGATACCTGCAGGTGGATGCATAGGGGTGCTGTCGTTGCTGATGACGCTGTTATGAGCCCGACGGCTTCAATCTCTTCGTCGAGCTTTTCTCTCTACCATCGTCTGAGTGAGCAACCAATGATATGCCCGCTGTCAGAAGTTTTGAAATCTTCTGTAGTTTGACCTCCTGGGTTTTTGTGCCAGTCCCACTGTACCCCCAGATCGCATTGTTTGCTGCAGGCATTTTTAAAGCAAAGTAAAGTTCACAGGAGGCCTATACTTCTGCATAATTTTGTTGCCTGTTCCTGCAGAAGATGGAAATACAGGTAGTCGATGCTGGCCGCCAGCCTGGTCTGTAATGGTACTTTTCGTTGATCCGTAATTTTGGTGATCACTCCCAGTGGCTCCTTAGGATTCTGCACCCCCTGCACACTGCCGTTTTCTTCAGCCACGTCCCCTTCTTCCGGACCAGCCCAGCCCTGGTCCACAATGCATTCCTCTATCGAGGGAGATGCATTGTTTTACAGCCCTCGATAAGGTGCTGTTGTGGGAGTGCAAAGACTCCCATAGTGAGCTTGCTCCATCTCCCGGAGCAAGTCACGGGCGGACCTCTGCTGCACTCGGGCAGCGCGTCTCTTTGGCCGGACTCGGATGAGTATGATCGGCCGGTCTGAATCCTGCTGGGCTTTGCCTCCAGCCTGCTGCGCTGCTTTGAGTTGTACGACTCATGGCGCTGGATTCAGCTTGGAGTCGGTAAGTGGACCTTAGTAACCACGCCAACGGTCACTTTCACTGCCCTTAGGCAGTGCGTCCTTCTGGCCGGACTCCCTGAGTCTATCGGCCATACCGACTGCTGCCTGCCTGCAGCCCGCTGTGTCATTTCCGCGTATACAGCTCGCGGTGCTGGGCTCAGCCTGCGCTGGTCGTACCCGGCAGCCTGCGGTCCTGGAACCGCTGGACGTCTCTGGTGTCGGCTGCCGGGACCTACATGGTTCCCCGCGGCCTGCGGTCCTGGAGCCACGTAGCTCATGGCTGTCGGCTGCCGGGAACTGCCTGGTTCCCCGCGGCAGCCTGCGGTCCAGGTTCCGTTTTTTCTTCCCCTTGTCCAACGTGCTGTAACATAAAGCACAGCAAGGGGAAGAATACAACTTCAGTTTTTCCTTACCTGTGTAGGTCCGTTTGAATTTTCCCCGCGGGAGCGCTCCACCCCCGCACGTCGCTGTTGCACTGCGTGAGACGCAATGGTGTGCACTCATGCTGGCGGGGTCTTCACGTGACTCCAAAGTAAAATGTAGTTTGTAGCTTGTTTCAGGAATGCACCAGTGACCTCAGCTGGGGTAGAAATAAGTTTTTCACAACTGAAGCATATTCTGTCTGACAGCCGGCATAGTTTAACACCAGATAATTTGAAAAAAAAATGCTAGTAGGTGTGAGCAACCAGGCAATAATGTAGTATACCTTTATAATGATCACTTTTCACCATATTTTGGTTGTGTAAATACATGCCTTTTTATGCCTTTTTTGACAATAAATGCCTTTTTCGTGCCTTTTTCGTAATTTTATTTTGCCTATTTGCCTGCCTATTTCAGAGATTTTTAGCGTGGACTAAACATCCTGGCTCGAGTCATGAGTCATGAGCATTCAAATGAAACTAGACTACCAGTGCAAGGTGGATTATGAGATCAATCCTTCTCCCTATTTGCTCAGTGCTGAGTGTATGGAACGAGCTACAAGAGGAAGAAATTGTGGCAAGTACAATAACGACATTGATAGAAACATAGAAACATAGAAAATAGGTGCAGGAGTAGGCCATTCAACCCTTGGAGCCTGCACCGCCATTCAATATGATCATGGCTGATTATCCAACTCAGTATCCTGTACCTGCCTTCTCTCCATACCCCCTGATCCCTTTAGCCACAAGGGCCACATCTAACTCCCTCTTAAATATAGCCAATGAACTGGCCTCAACTACCTTCTGTGGCAGAGAATTCCAGAGATTCACCACTCTCTGTGTGAAAAATGTTTTTCTCATCTCGGCCCTTATCCTTAAACTGTGACCCCTTGTTCTGGACATTTGGACAGGTACATGAATAGACATTTGGACAGGTACATGAATAGAAAGGGTTTATGAGATAAGGACCAAAAGACCTACAGTGGCTTGCAAAAGTTTTCATACCCCCTTGAACTTTTCCACATTTTGTCACGTTACAACCACAAACGTAAATGTATTTTATTGGGATTTTATGTGATCGACCAACACAAAGTGGTGCATAATTGTGAAGTGGAAGGAAAATGATACATGGTTTTCAAATTTTTTTACAAATAAAAAACTGAAAAGTGTGGCTTGCAAAAGTATTCAGCCCCCTTTACTCTGATACCCCTAAATACAATCCAGTGCAACCAATTGCCTCCAGAAGTCACCTAATTAGTAAGAAAGAGAGTTTGTAGAATGCCTCCAAGATGGATTCTTAGAGCAACTTGTAATGGAGCCGACCAGAGAAAAGGCAATTCAGGATTTAAATTTGATAAGAGAACTTAAAGGTAAAAGAACCGCTTGGAGATAGTGATCATAATATCATTAGTTTTAATCTGCAATTTGAGAAGGAGAAGGTTAAATCGGAAGTGGTAGTGATGCAGCTGAACAAAGAGGATTATGAAGGCATGAGAGGGGAGCTGGCCAAGGTAGACTGGAAAGGGATACTATCAGGAATGATGGTGGAACAGCAATGGCAGGAATTTCTGGGCATAATCTGGAAGCTGCAGGATCATTTCATTCCAAAAAGGAAGAAAGATTGTAAGGGGAGTAGGAAGCAATCGTGGCTGACAAGAGAAGTTAGGGAGAGAATAAAACTAAAAGTAAAGATGTATAACACAGCAAAGAGTAGCTGGAAGCCAGAGGATTGGGAAACTTTCATAGGACTACAGAAGGAAACAAAATGGGCAATACTGGCTGAAAAGATGAAGTACGAAGGGAAGCTGGCCAGGAATATAAATAAGGACAGTAAAAGCTTCTTTAGATATGTTAAGGCAAAAAGAGTGGCAAAGTCAAATGTGGGTCCCTTGAAGGCATACACAGGTGAAATTATTATGGACAACAAGGAAATGGCAGTAGAGTTGAACAGGTTCTTCGGATTTGTCTTCACTAAGGAAGACACAAACAATCTCCCAGAAGTACTGGAGGACAGATGATCTAAGGGGGTCGAGGAACAGAAATACATTTTCATTAGGCGAGAAATAGTATTGGGTAAGCTAATAGGACTGAAGGATGATAAATCCCCTGGGCCTGATGGTCTGCATCCCAGGGTCCTCAGGGAGGTCGCTCTAAAAATAATGGATGCATTGGTGATAATTTTCCAATGTTCAATAGATTGAGGATCAGTTCCTGTGGATTGGAGGATAGATAATGTTATCCCACTTTTCAAGAAAGGAGCGAGAGAGAAAACGGGGAATTACAGACCAGTTAGCCTGACCGGTGGTGGGAAAGATGCTGGAGTCAATTATTAAAGAGGTAATAATGGGGCATTTGGAAAGCAGTAAAAGGATTAGTCCAAGTCAGCATGAATTTATGCTTGACTAAACTTCTGGAATTTTTTGAAGATGTGACAAGTAAAGATTGTTCAGCACGGACTTGTAGGGCCGAGATGGCCTGTTTCCGTGCTGTAATTGTTATATGGTTGTTATATGGTTAAAATGGATGAAGGGGAGCCAGTGGATGTAGTGTATCTAGACTTTCAGAAAGCCTTTGATAAGGTCCCACACGGGAGACTGGTGACTAAAATTAGAGCACATGGTATTGGGGGTAGGGTGTTGACGTGGATATAAAATTGGTTGGCAAACAGGAAGCAAAGAGTAGGAGTGAACGGGTCCTTTTCAGAATGGCAGGCAGTGGTGAGTGGAGTGCCGCAAGGCTCGGTGTTGGGGCTGCAACTGTTTACCATATATTTTAATGATTTGGAACTGGGAGTTAGGAGCAACACTAGCAAGTTTACGGATGACACAAAGCTGGGTGGCAGTGTGAACTGTGAAGAAGATGTTAGAAGGTAGCAGGGTGACCTGGACAGGTTGAGTGAGTGGGCAGATACGTAGCAGATGCAGTATAATATAGATAAATGTGAGGTTAACCACTTTGGCAGCAAAAACAAGGGGGCAGATTATTATCTCAATGGGGTTAGGTTAGGTAAGAGCGAGACCTGGGTGTCCTTGTTCACCGGCCACTGAAGGTTGGCATGCAGGTACAGCAGGCAGTGAAGAAAGCTAATGGAATATTGGCCTTCAACAAGAGGATTTCAGTATAGGAGTAGAGAGGTTCTTCTGCAGTTGTATAGGGCTCTTGTGAGACCACATCTGGAGTATTGCGTACAGTTTTGGTCTCCTAATTTGAGAAAGGACATCCTTGTGATTGAGGCATTGCAGCGTAGGTTCACGCGATTGATCCCTGGGATGGCGGGACTGTCATATGAGGAAAGATTGAAAAGACTAGGCTTGTTATCACTGGAGTTTGGAAGGATGAGTGGGGATCTTACAGAAACATATAAAATTACACAAGGACTGGACAAGGTAGATGCAGGTAAAATGTTCCCAATGTTTGGTGAGTCCAGAACCAGGGGCCACAGTCTTAGAATATAGGGGAGGCCATTTAAGACTGATGTGAGAAAAAACTTTTTCATCCAGAGAGTTATCAATTTGGGGAATTCCCTGCCACAGAGGGCAGTGGAGGCTAATTCACTGGATGGATTTAAGAGAGAGTTAGATAGAGCTCTAAGGGCTAGTGGAATCAAGGGATACTGTATGGGGAGAAGGCAGGCACAGGTTATTGATTGGGGACGATCAGCCATGATCGCAATGAATGGCGGTGCTGGCTCGAAGGGCAAAATGGCCTCTTCCTGCACCTATTTTCTATGTTTCTATGACTTTGTTAAGGCCACATATGGAACATTGCATACAGTTCTGATTTCCTCATTACAGGAAGGATGTGGAGGCTTTGGGAAGGGTGCCGAAGAGGTTTCTCAAAATGTGGCTGGATTAGAGGCCATTAGCCATAAGGAGAGATTTGACAAACTTGGAATGTTTTCTCAGGATCATCAGAGGCTAAGGGGAGACTTGATAAAACTGAGGCACAGATAGGGTAGACAGAACCATTTTCCCAAGGTTGAAATGTCAAAAACTAGGATGCATAGCTTTAAGGTGAAAGGGGCATAGTTTAAATGTGATGTGGGGGACAAGTGTTTTACACAGGGTGGTGGGTGCCTAGAATGCGCTGCCACAGATGATGGTGGAGGCAGATCGAGAGTGGCATTTATAGAGTCATAGAGCATGGAAACAGGCCCTTTAACTCAACTTTCCCACACTGACCGTCACGGCCCATTTGCACGTCCCACCTGCCTGTGTTTGGCCTATAGCATAAGGTCTTAGGACATAGGAGTAGAATTAGGCTTTTCAGTCGATCAAGTCTACTCCGCCATTCAATCATGGCTGATTGAAAATAAATTTGATAGTTATATGGACGGGAAAGGAATGGAGGGTTATGGTCTGAGTGCAGGTAGATGGGACTAGGGGAGAATAAGTGTTTGGCACGGACTAGAAGGGCCGAGATGGCCTGTTTCCGTGCTGTAATTATTATATGGTTATATGGTTATATCTATCTCTTCCTCCTAACCCCATTTTCCTGCCTTCTTCCTATAACCTCTTACACCCATACTAATGTAGAATCTATCTATCTCTGCCTTAAAAATTTCCACCAGAATATCCCTCGAAACCGATCCTATCCATGTACCTGTCTAAATATTTCTTAGACGTTACAATAGTGCCTGCTTCAGCTACATCCTCATGGCAATGTTCCATACATCCATCACCCTGACCATAAACCAATGTCCTCTTGATTCCCTTATTTTGGGCTAAAGACTGTGCATCTACCCGATCTAATCCACTCTCTCCGCCTCCCCCTCTTCCCTATATCAGTTTGAAGATGGGTTTTGGCCCGAAACGTTGTCTATTTCCTTCGCTCCATAGATGCTGCTGCACCCGCTGAGTTTCTCAGATTTTTGTCTTTTGTCTACCTTCGATTTTCCAGCTTCTGCAGTTCCTTCTTAAAAACAGTAGGAAACTCAAAATGGAAGTTAGAAAACAAATAGAAATGTTTGGTAATTTATCTGTGCCTTTTCACACTTTTGTGTTTCTGTGCAATTCATCCATTTAAATCTGACTTTATGTTGTGGTTTATGATATTATTTTAACTGCTCAAATCCATTAAGTACTAACTATATGGCCATATATCACACAACCATCCATAGTGACCAAATAATTATAATAAAATGTGTAATTACATTAAAGAAATCGCATTCAGTTTAAAATGTCCGTGTCAATAAAGATGGGGCTTTTTCATTCCAGTCACATTTGGTTCAGTTTGAATTCAAAATATTTTCTCTGATGCTCCACCATTAAAGAAAATTGGGTTCCACTTATGTAACAAATATATCGCCTCACAACGGTGTTCCCCTCCATGGCAATGCAAAAATTCAATTGAGTTACTATTCACACAAGTCATCACAAACTGAATGGGCAGATGGAAATCTGATTCTGTAAATTACAAACTACACCTATTTCTGGACTTCGGCCCAGCTTAGTGAACCAACTTTGTTTAAACTCCATTCCATCCTCCACGTAGACCCGATATCAATTTAAAATGTATTTGAGACTTATCTCGCATGTGTATGTATAATAGTGAAAGGTATGGATACAGTGGATGTGGAGAGGATGTCGGCACTGGGCCTGTACTCGCTGGAGTTTAGAAGAATGAAGGGGGACCTCAATGAAATGTACAGAATAGTGAAAAGCTTGGATAGAGTGGATGTGGAGACAATGTTTCCTCTAGTGGGAGAGTCTAGGACAAGAAGACATAGCCTCAGAATTAAAGGATGTTCCTTTAGGAAGGAGATGAGGAAGAATTTCTTTAGTCAGAGGGTGGTGAATCTGTGGAATTCATTGCCACAGAAGGCTGTGGGGGCCAAGTCAACGGATATTTTTACGGCAGAGATGGTTAGATTCTTGATTAGTACGGGTGTCTGGGGTTATGGAGAGAAGGCAAGAGAATGAGGTTAAGAGGGAAAGATAGATCAGCCATAGGGGTAGACTTGATGGGCTGAATGGCCTAATTCTGCTCCTATCACTTATGAACTTATGGAAAATATTCTAGCTACACATGTGATAGTGGGCAACATATTGGTCCATGATGGAGCAACCAGGCACCAGGTCCCATTTTCAGCAATGAGACAAGAGTTGATGGCTATTTGTTTGAGAAAGAACAGCAGATGCTGGTAACATCGAAAGTAGTCACAAAATGCTGGAGTAACTCAGTGGGCCAGGCAGCATCTATGGAGAGAAGGAATTGACGATGTTTCGGGTCAAGACCCGTCTTCTGACTGATGTCTGGGGAGGGACAAAGATAGAATGTAGACGGAGAGAGTAAGATAGTTAGACTGGTGGGGGAACTGGGAAGGGGGAGAGGATGGAGAGAGAAAGCACGGGCTATCTGAAGTTAGAGAAGTCAATGTTCATACTGCTGGGGTGTAAACTAACCAAGAGAAATATTGTGGACAAGTAGCCACCTCTCCTCACTCCTTGCCGGCACCCGTCACAGTCGCAGCAGGTTGCCAAAAATTTTCAACATGTTGAAAATCCAGCAGGTACGACTCTTTGGGCGACTACTCACAACCATACAGGCGTCACCCCGTGACATGTCACCCAAAAAGTTGTATATTTTTCTGGTCGCCACTGAATTTTCAACATGTTGAAGATTTCACTGAAAAAATTGCGTAAGTGGGACAGGCCATTTAGGCTTTTGACTAATTGACAGACAATCGTTTAATCGAAATTTGATAAGCTACATGATGATAAATGCACCATAGTCTGATTTGAAACAATGTCTGACTTCAAAAGATGTTTGTAGCATTGTTAAATTTAGTTTAGTTTAGAGACACAGGTCGGAAACAGGCCCTTTGGCCCACTGAGTCCGCACTGTCCAGCGATCCCAGCACCACCCTACATACACGAGGGGCAATTTCACTCTTATAACCAAACCAATTAACCTACTAACCTGTACGTCGCTTGGTGTGCAATGAAACCAAAGATCTTAAAGAAAACCGACGCAGGTCACGGGAAAAACGTAAAAACTCCGTACAGACAAGTTGTTATGATCGAACCCAGGTCTCTGTAAGGCACTAGCTCTACCACTAGGCCACCAATTGTGCGTTTTTTGGGTGTAAAAAAACCTCCCATTTAAACGTAACCTTTATTCTTACAGGTTTTACCCCATGCTCAGCAGGTATTCTGAATTATTTTGAATTACTTTGATTTGATTAATCTTTCATCTATATTAATTTTCCAAAGGAGATTCTAGATGGTTAACAGTAACAGGAAGATGAAATGGATATTTATTTTCCCTTTAATCAATCTATTCTCAATATCAATCTATAAACATGTTCCTGCTTTTCTAATCTTGTTAAATATTCAACACTGGAATAAAATTCTCTTTTATGTCAGATTTATGGTCAGGGTAGTGTGTTGTATATCACAGAGTATTATTTTTTTCCCACTTTTACCTCTGCCCTCATTCATCTCTTTTCATTTCCACCTCCTTCAGATAGGACAGTTGCAATTAAAAAGCATCCCTTACCTTCTTTTAAGCAGTAGTACCACGATTTGCATTTATCTAATCTGAGGCATGTGCTTTGTTCCCTTCACCCCTCTCTACATCTCAAAATATGCTTGATCACTAACTTTTTCATGGTCTGAAGTAAGGCCATCAACCTAAAATGTTAACATTGTTAAAAAAGACACAAAGTACTGGAGTAATTCAGCTGGTCAGTCAGCATATGGAGAACATAGATAGGTGACGTTTTGGCCTGGGATCAGGCAGCATCCCAGGAGAACATGGATAGGTGACATTTTGTGTCAGAATCTGAAGAAGGGTGCTAACCCAAAACGTCACCTATCGATGTTCCCCAGGGATGCTGCCTGAACAGCTGAGTTACTTCAGCATTTTGTGTCTTTCCCACAGCTATCAGGCTATTAAACTTGGCTCGGACAAAACTCTAAACATTAATAGCCCATTATTTGTTTTTATAATTTTATAATGACAATAAAGAACCTATCCTATCAGTTTATTTATTCATGTGTGTATATATTTATATGGTATATGGACACACTGATCTGTTTTGTAATCAATGCCTACTGTGTTCTGTTGTGCTGAAGCAAAGCAAGAATTTCATTATCCTATCAGGGACACATGACAATAAACTAATTTGAACTTGAACTTGAACTTTTATTTGGAAACCAACATCGGCAGTTCCTTGTTTCGACACGTTCCTTAGTTCAGTTACTTCCTCCCCTGTTGAATATTGTCAGCATTTTATGTTTTTATTCTTGAAGTGTTGTGTGACTGGAGGAAGTTTACACATAGAGTATTTTTTTTTTTTTTTGCAAACCCTTCATTCATAATGTGGAATATTATGGTGGCATATGCTCCTATACCAACCAGGACTGGTGCAGCGGCATCACGGTACTGTCAAATTTCTGCTCTCCCAACCTAGAATCCCTCTTTATAAACTGCAAACCCTTCTACTCTCCGAGGGAATTTAAATCCTTTATTCTCGCTGGAGTTTACATTCCCCACAAACCTGTGTACGCGAGGCACAAATGCAACTCGCTGACGAGGTAATGAGGGTAGAGAGTGACTTCCCCGACTACATGGTCATTGTTTTGGGGGACTTTATCAAAGCTAACCTCAGCCGTGACCTTCCAAATATAGACTTCATGTTACCTGCCCCACCAGAGGGGAGAGAACACTCGATCACTGTTATACTGCAATCAAGAACGCATATCGCTCTGTTCCCTGGGCGGGTCTGGGTCTCTCTGATCATTGCCTAGTTCGCACTGACCTCTGTAGTCATGAAGACACTCGAAAGGCTTGTGCTGGCAAGCTGAAAAATATCACAAAAACTCCCTGCTGGACCCTCTGCAGTTTGCATATCAGGCCAATAGTTCTGTGGATGATGCAGTCAACCTGGGCCTGCACTTCATCCCACAGCACCTAGACCGCCAGGGGACCTATGCAAGGATCCTGTTTATTGATTTTAGCTCAGCATTCAACACCATTGTGCCAGGGCTACTACACTCCAAACTTTCTGAGTTGACTGTGCCTGAACCCCTTTGTCAGTGGATCACCAACTTCCTGACAGACAGGAAGCAGCATGTGAGGCTGGGAAAGCGCATCTCGGACCCGCAAACACTCAGCATAGGAGCACCGCAAGGCTGCGTACTCTCTCCTCTCCTCTACTCCCTCTACACCAACGACTGCACCTCCACAGACACCTCTGCAAAACGTCTCAAGTTTGCTGGCTGCACAACCCTGATTGGACTGATCCAGGATGGGGAGGAATCTGCCTACAGACAGCAAGTATCACAGCTGGCATCCAGGTGCCGTAGCAACAACCTAGTGCTCAATACTCTTAAGACAGTAGAATTGAGTGTAGAATTTAGGTGAGCTCCCCCTCCCCTCAACCCCCTCACCATCAACAACACCACAGTCACATCTGTGGAGTCTTTTAAGTTCCTGGGAACCATCATCTCCAAGGACCTTAAGTGGGGGGCTACCATCGACTCCACAGTCATAAAGGCACAACAGAGGATATACTTCCTGCGGCAGCTGAGGAAGCACAATCTGCCACAGGCAATGATGGTCCAATTCTACACGGCCATCGTAGAGTCTGTTCTCACCTTCTCCATCATGGTCTGGTTTGGCTCAGCCACCAAGCACGACACCTGGAAGCTGCAGTGAATTGTCCAATCAGCAGAGAAGATTATTGGCTGCAACCTTCCCTCCATTGATGAACTGTACACTGCAAGGGCCAGGAAGCGAGCGGGCAAGATCATCTCTGACCCTTCTCACCCTGGCCACAAACTCTTTAAATCACTTCTCCCTGGAAGGCGACTCCGGACTGTCAAAGCTGCCACAGCCAGACATAAAAACAGTTTGTATCCACGCATAGTTGCTCTACTCAACAGCCAAAAATCTGTAGCCTCTCTTTGATCTGGTATTTTGTTGGTTCACATGCTTGATCAATGGTGTTTTATCATTAATGTTTTATTATGATTAATGTTTAGTGTTTTCTGAGTCATTCGTAACTGTCACTGTATGTCATGTTGTTACTTGTGGGCGGAGCACCAAGGCGAATTCCTTGTATGTGAATACTTGGCCAATAAACTTACTTACTTACTTACTTACTTCATTTGTTCTATATCTCTCTCGATCACCATCTATATCTCTCGATTCCCTCTCCCCTGACTCTCAGTCTACGGAAGGGGCTCGACCTGAAACATCACCTATCATTTTTCTCCAGAGATGCTGTCTGACCCGCTGAATTACTCGAATTACTGTGCCTATCTTTTGTATTCACTGTCCCTATTATATAAACTCAGAGATTGATTGAACTTGCGAGATTTCTCACAGTCCTGATATTAAAGACTTGACAAATCTTTTCTGTTTGGATTTGGACAATAAAACAGGTCGCTTATTCTATATCAAAGCAACATCAGAAACTCTTTGAAAATAAAGGGGAAATTGTTTTGCTACATTTAGTGTTTTGTATTAATGAACCTTCAAAATGGAACTTTGAAGATTGCAATTACAGTATGTGGCAGTAAATAGTTTTTTTTTCTCTGAAGCTGAGGAAAGCTGTTTGCCATTCTTTGATTTGCTATTACAGATATATTTACATTTCCTGGGGCACTTTTCACTCAGCAGCGATCACAACATCAAAATGGTTCAAAAATAATAAGTTATCTGAGATGCAATTTTTATGTGTGAGACTCCTTGATGGTTTCTCCTCTGACCTTCATTTCTGGTCATCAGTAAAGATACTGTGGCTTTCTGTATCTCCCAGCCAATTATATTCCTGAAGGGCATGTTGCCAGCTCAGCGCTATTAAATGCTGCTGAGGCCTCACGAAGTTTGTCCTCGAAGCTTGGCGTGTTCCTTAATCTCCCCAGAGCTCAAAGCTGCAGGTTTCCTTATTTGCTGGTCTTTCTTTCCCCTGAAAGTACTTGGGATGGCATTTGGGAATGCAGCCCTCTGCTTTTGATATTCATTAAACTTTTCTTCTGGTGACACACAGTCCTGGGATTCGATTGTGCACCTTTGGGAAAAAATCCAAGGTGCACGACACATCCACACTGACCAAAATGTTGACCAAAGCTAGTCCCATTTGCCTGCATTTTAGAGTCATAGAGTGATATAATGTGGAAACGGGCCATTCGGCCCAACTTGCCCACACCGGCCAACATGTCTCAGCCAACATGTTTCAGTCCCAACTGCTCGCGTTTTGTCCATATCCCTCCAAATCTGTCCTATCCATGTACCTGTCTAACTGTTTCTTAAATATTGGAATAGTCCCTAGCTCAACTACCTCCTCTGGCAGCTTATTCCATACACCCAGCACCCTTTGTGTGAACAAGTTACCTCTCAGATTCCTATTAGACCTTTACCCCTTCACTTTAAACCTATGTCCTCTGATCCTCGATTCACCTACTCTGGGCAAGAGATTCTATGCATCATTGGATTGACAATTCTTTAGATCACTTCTAACCCTAGCTTTCCCTATTCCTATTTCATCCCTTTCTTATATAGTAATAGTCACAGGGAAATGAAGCATGCAAACGTGCCCTTCAGCCCACTGAGTCAATGTTGATTATCAACCACACATTTAGAATAATCTCACACTAATCTAATCCAATTTTATTCTCTCCATGTAGAATATAGAACAGTACAGCACAGGTACAGGCCCTTCAGCCCACAGTGGCTGTGCCAAACATGATTCCAAGACCAACTCCGCTCCGCCTGCACTTCATACCTGTCCACAGGTACAGCAGGCAGTGAGGAAAGTGAATGGCATGTTGGCCTTTAAGAGGAATCAAATATAGGAGCAAAGAGGTCCTTCTGCCGTTGTACAGAGCCCTAGTGAGACCACACCTGGAGTATTGTGTGCAGTTTTGGTCCCCTAATTTGAGGAAGGACATTCTTGCTATTGAGGGAGTGCAGTGTAGGTTTACAAGGTTAATTCCCCGGATGGCGGGACTGTCATATGCTGAGAGAATGGAGCAGCTGGGCTTGTACACTCTGGAATTATGGATGTACACTCTGGAAGGATGAGAGGGTATCTCATTGAATCATAAGATTGTTAAGGGCTTGAACACGCTAGAGGCAGGAAACATGTTCCTGATGTTGAGGGAGTCCAGAACCAGAGGCCACAGTTTAAGAATAATGAGTAAGCCATTTAGAACGGAGACGAGGAAACACTTTTTCTCACAGAGAGCGTTAAGTCTGTGGAATTCTCTGCCTCAGAGGGTGGTGGAGGCAGGTTCTCGGGATGCTTTCAAGAGAGAGCTAGATAGGGCTTTTAAAAATAGCAGAGTCAGGGGATAACTGGAGAAGGCAGGAACGGGGTACTAATTGAGGATGATCAGCCATGATCACATTGAATGGCGGTGCTGGCTCGAAGGGCCGAATGGCCTACTCCTGCACCTATTGTCTACTGTCTATTGTCCATTACCTATATATGGTCATCAACACCCCCCCAGATTCCACCACTTTCTACACACTCGGGGAAATTTCTCAGAGACCAATTAACCTATCAACCTGCACGTCTTTCGGACATGGGAGGAAACCAGAGCACTCGGAAGAAAACCACGTGGTGCAAACTCTACACAGACAGTACCCGAGGTCAGCATTGAACCCAGGTCTGTGCCACTATGAGGCAGTGGCTTTACCCGCTACACTAATACCTTATCTGTGCTTCCTTCAGAATAATTTTTGTCAGCTTCATCTTGATCAGTTTATACGGAGCCTCCTACATCTCCCCCTATAAACTCTGACTAATACCAACACACCCTGTAAATAACCTCCTTACTCTGCTTCAAACTCATTTTTCCTTTGTCCGTCCATAAAAATTTATAATGCTCATTCTCACACATTTAATTGAATTATTTACACTTTTACAATTTACAATAATACCAAGTATATAAACCCAAGCCAATTAACCTACAAACCTGTACATCTTTGGAGTGTGGGAGGAAACCGAAGATCTCGGCGAAAACCCACGAGGTCATGGGTAGAACGTACAAACTCCATACAGACAGCACCCATAGTCCGGATCGAACCTGGATCTCTGTCACTGCAAGCGCCGTAAGGCAGCAACTCTACCGCTGTGCCACCCCGTGCCGCCCATTATGATGGTGGTACTGCAGCTACTGCCACTGCCTCAGCGCTCCAGTGACTAGAGTTGAAATCTGACCTCTTGCATTGCCTTTTTGGAGTTTGCTATTCCCACTGTCACCATGGCTCTACCCTAGGAGCAGGCTGATGTACAGGCAGATGAGATCAGTTTAACTTGGCATCATGCCGGCACACACATTGTAAGTAAGTAAGTAAACTTTATTTATATAGCACATTTTAAGTCAACTTGCATTGACCCCAAAGTGCTTCACATAAATTAAAGAATAAGTTCCATTGCAAACCATAGAAAAAGGTTTAAAAATAAAAAAATATAAAAAAGAATAAAAAATGGACACAACATATTATAGAGTTCAACACAAACGTCCCCCCATTGTGGGACGCACGGCTCATTCTTGAACTGTTCTAGTCAGATAATAAAAGTTACCTCTCAGATTCCTATTAGATTTTTTCCCCTTCACTTTAAACCTATGTCCTCTGATCCTCAATTCACCTACTCTGGGCAAGAGATTCTACGCATCATTGGATTGACAAAGAATTGTAGATGCTACTTTACAAAGAAAGACACGGTGCTGGAGTAACTTAGCGGGCAACGCAAGTAGATAAATTGGTAAAGAAGGCATGAGGAATGTTTGCTTTTATAGGTCAGTGTCTTTAGTATAAGAGTCAGGAAATCATGATGCAGTTTTATATGACTTTTGCAGTTGTTGGGCGGCGTGACCGATGTTCGCAGCGGCCTCTGCAGTCTGTCTGTGTACTTTTTATTTTTTTGTCCTGTTGAGGGTTTAGTTTGTAGCGGGTTTTTAAATGTGTATATGTGGGGGGTGGGGGGTGGGTGGGGGAAACTTTTAAATCTCTTCCCTGCATGGAGACCCGACCTTTTCCTTGTCGGGTCTCCGTTGCCGTTGGGGCCTAGCACCGTGGAGCGGCCTCCAACCGGAACGACCTGGAGGCTCAAGTCATGGAGCTGCGGAGCTGTGGAGCTGTGGAGCTGTGGAGCTGTGGAGCTGTGGAGCTGCGGAGCTGTGGACCTACCTCCGTGGAGCTGGCCAGCTTCGGAACGTGGAGAGCTGCGGTGGCGCGCTGCTGTGACCCGACTCCGGTGGATGGTGACACCGGGAGCTCGCGGGTCCCCGGTGGGAGATTGCTTCGCGGGGCACCGGCAACGGCTACTTCTCCTGTCCGAATTGCGGGGTTGAGAGTAACCTACAGCGGGGCCTTACAACGCCCGGCGCGGCTTTAATTTGCCGCGGACTTGCTAGCGCCCGCCGGGGGCTCCAACACCAAGACCCGGGGCAGGGCCTTACATCGCCCGGCGTGGCTTTGAGTGGCCGTGGACTTGCTAGCGCCCGCCGGGGGCTTTGACCTCGACTTCGGGAGAGGAATGGAGAGCAGGGGAGAGACAAGACTTTGCCTTCCATCACAGTGAGGAGGAGACTCACTGTGATGGATGTTTGTGTGAATTGTGTTGGTGTGTGTCTTGGTTCTTTTCCTGTATGGCTGCAGAAACCAAATTTCGTTTGAACCTCATGTGAGGTTCAAATGACAAATAAAAGGTATTGTATTGTATTGTATTGTAGGCTTAATTTGGAATATTGAGTGCAGTCTGATTGCCCCACAGGAAGAATACAAAGGCAATGGAGAGGGTACAGAGGAGGATTACCAGAATAATGCCTAGATTAGGGGGTATTGGCTACAGAGAGAGAGGTTGGACTGACTTGGACTGCATTCCCTGAAACACTGGAGGTTGCAGGAAGACTCGATAGCAGTATCTAAAATTATGAGAGATATTGATAGGGTAGACAGTCAGAACCTTTTCCCATGTACTAGAGGCCATAACTTGCAGGTGAGAGGGGCAAAGTTTAAAGGAGATGCGAAGAGCAAGTTTTCAATGCAGTGAGTGATGCGTGCTTGGAACTCGCTGCCGGGGTGGTGTTTGAGGTGGATATGATAGTGGCATCTAAGAGATATTTGGATAGGCATATTGATACGCAGAGAATGGAGGGATATGGATTATGTGCAGGTGGATAAGTGATGATCTTGGGATTATGTTTGCCGCAGACACTATGGGCCGAAGGGCCTGTTCTCATGCTATACTGTTCTATGTTCTATTCCATTGCCTTAAGAGACATGTGTGGACATTAATGTCAAGCCAAAATATATTCTCGCAAAAAAGGAGTGTTCATTGATTACCACAGTGATAACTGCTGTTATCAGGCAACTGAATGATCCTACCACAACGAGAGAGTGGTCCTGAACTACTATCTTCCACATTGGTGACCCTCAGACTATCTGAAGAAGGGTCTTGACCTGAAACGTTGCCTATTCCTTTGCTCTATTGATGCTGCCTCACCTGCTGAGTTTCTCGAGCATTTTTGTCTACCTTCGATTTTTCCAGCATCTGCAGTTCTTTCTTAAACACTCATTCTTTGATCGATCTTTACTGGCTTTACCTTGCAATAAACATTATTCACTTATCATGTATCTATACACTGTAATGGCTCGATTGCAATTATATAATGTGTTTACGATAACTGGTTAGCACATAGAAACATAGAAACATAGAAAATAGGTGCAAGAGTAGGCCATTCGGCCCTTCGAGCCTGCACTGCTATTCAATATTATCATGGCTGATCATCCAACTCAGTATCCTAAACGCAACAAAAGCTTTTCAGTATACCTCGGCACACGTGACAATAAACTAAATAAATTAAATTGAACTATTCAGTTGAGAATCATCACATTTTGGTCCATGTCCACAATGCTGAGACAGTTCTATGAGCAGTTTTAACGTGTATTTTCACTGCTCACTGAACGGTGCTACATTATATTTGTTCTGGGGAGGTTTGTAGCAGTGCTAAACCTGCATTACAGCACCACAGAGCTGACGCATGGACCATCATTCATTCCATGTAATGGCTGTCAAACCCAGCTAATCCAAGTCTATTGATCACTTGAGATCAGCTGAAATGTCCAAAATGTTCTCCTCCTTTTAGAAGAGCCAACATGTGCAGCTGAAGTTATGTGCTTGGACTCGTTGGGATGTTAGTTAATATACAGATGCTGAATAATAAATATAACAGGAAATGAAACAGAACACAATTAAAGATAAACCAGTCCACAAGAGGATAAAATAACCTGGAATAATTTTGAATGTTCTGCATAATGATCAGAATTGTTTCATCAATAGGCAATGCGAGGTTTTGTATTATACATGGGTGTTGCATTTCCTGTTCAGTCACGGTGTGTTTGTCTATAATTAAAGACAACGGGAATATTCCCTTGGTCCCTGAGTCCTGCAGTTAGGAGCCTTAAGAAAGACCTACAAATAAAAAGTTTAGTTTAGTTGAGAGATACAGCGCGAAAACAGGCCCTTCAGCCCACCGAGTCCGTGCCAACCAGTGATCCCTGCACACTAACACAATCCCACACACACTAGGGACAATTTACAATGATACCAAGCCAATTAACTTACAAACCTGTATGTCTTTGGCGTGTGGGAAGAAACCGAAGATCCCAGAGAAAACCCAGGCAGGTCACGGGGAGAACGTACATACTCCACACAGACAGCATCCGCAGTCAGGCTGGAACCCGGGTCTCTGGTGCTGTAAGGTAGCAACTCTACCGCTGCAGCACCATGCCGCCTGAAAAGATGGAACTTTTCCGGCTAACTATGTTATTGGGACACAATGAGTCGTACGGTTTTGTGGATTTGGACGGTTCTATGATTTATCTTGCCAAATGACTGAATGTATTTTTTTCCTTTAAGGTAATTAATGCAGTGCTCACCTTGGCTGCCAGGCCTCAGAGTAAAGTTGCCCAGGACAACATGGATGTCTTCAAAGACCAATGGGAGAAGCAAGTACGAGTTCTGACTGAGGCTGTTGATGACATCACTTCTGTTGATGACTTCCTGGCTGTCTCAGGTACAGTAAAAGGCAAATGAGCCATGAGAACATAATCTATACCCAAGATCATTAAAATGTCGAGTTTTTGTCATACATTGTACAACTAGACTACTGCCATCAAATTGGCATTCAACTTGCACTAAAAAAGTACTTTCCACTTAATTAAACATCCCATGGCAACGGAACCATCCTACCACAATTCGAGAGCAGTCTTGAACCACTGTCCACCACATTAGAGACCCTCAGACTATCTTTGGATGGACTTTACTTGCTTTATCTCGCATTATTCATGTTTTTCCCCTTTATCATGTATCTGTACAAAGTAGAACGGCTCAATTGTAATCATATATTGTCTCTCCACTGACTGGATAGCACGCAACAAAAATATTTCCATTGTATCTCGGTACACGTGACAATAAACTAATCTAAACTAAACTAAACAAAAGCTAATCAAAGTCTGAACGATTATCCAAGAAAATTTGACATGAAGTTACTTCGAAGAAGTATTAAAGGTAGACAAAAAAGCTGGAGAAACTCAGCGGGCGAGCAGCACCTATGGAGTGAAAGAATAGGCGACATTTCAGGTCGAGACCCTTCTTCCGACCTAGATCATGTACCAACCACTCATTGTGCGGTCTGCTACTAAAGTTGACATGACCTACTTTATCCCAAAATCATTCTTATAGAATCTGAAGTCTTCATTTTGCTTTTTTAATTGGGTTTACGTTTATTATTGTCACGTGCAGCGAGGTGCAGTGGAAAGCTTTGTTTGGCATAGTATTCAATCAAATCAGATAATACTATAGAGAGGGGATCTTATAGAAACTTACAAAATTCTTAAGGGGTTGGACAGGCTAGATGCAGGAGGATTGTTCCCGATGTTGGGGAAGTCCAGGACAAGGGGTCACAGCTTAAAGATAAGGGGGAAATCCTTTAAAACCGAGATGAGAAGAACTTTTTTCACACAGAGAGTGGTGAATCTCTGGAACTCTCTGCCACAGAGGGTAGTCGAGGCCAGTTCATTGGCTATATTTAAGAGGGAGTTAGATGTGGCCCTTGTGGCTAAGGGGATCAGAGGGTATGGAGAGAAGGCAGGTATGGGATACTGAGTTGGATGATCAGCCACGATCATATTGAATGGCGGTGCAGGCTCGAAGGGCCGAATGGCCTACTATTTTTTTTAATTAATTTTTTAAAATTTATTTTATTTATTCCGAACAAGTAAAGACATTAAAGACATTAATAGTAACAAAATCGAAATTATCAAACAATTGGACATTACAATCAATATTTACAAGCAATGGAAAGAACAAAAAGCAAATTTCCAATGTCCAACTCTGTGTCTGTACAAGCTCGAAAAGGAGTGAGAAGAAGAATAACTTATTAAATCTCACCCCTTTTCCCCAACACTCCTGCACCTAATTTCTATGTTTCTATGTTTCTATATATATAACTACAATCAATAGGTCGAGAAAACAGGAAGATACAGAGTACGGCTCTCAGCTATTAAGTGCATCGGTTTCATAGACAAAGTCCAATGTCCCCAATGGGGTAAATGTGATTTGGACAGCTTATGGAAGGAATCGACCACAAGCCTGATTACAGAGAGGAAGAAGCTGTTCCTGAGTCTGGTGCTTTCACGTTTCTGTCGCTTCTGCCCAATGAGAGCTGGGAGAAGATGGAATGACTGGGGATGGACAAATATTTGAAAATGTTGGCTGTTTTTCTGAGGCAGCGTGAAGTGTAGTTGGAATCAGTGCTGGGAGTCTGGTTTGTGCAATGGACTGGGTTACATCCACAAATCTTTGCAATCTCTTGTAGTCTTGGGCAGAACTGTTCCCATCAGCCTGGATAAAGTGAATATGGAGAGGATGTTTCCACTAGTGAGATAGTCTAGGACCAGAGGCCATAACCTCAGAATAAAAGGATTTAACTACAGAAATGAGAAGAGGTGGAATCTCTTTAGTCAGAAGGGGGTGAATCCGTGGAATTCATTGCCACAGAAGGTGGAAGCCATCAATTGATATTTTTAATGCAGATTGATAGATTTTTGATTACTACAGGTGTCAGGGGTTATGGGGAGAAGGCAGGAGAATGGGGTTAAGAGGGAAAGATATATCAACCATGATTGAATGGCGGAGTAGACTTGATGGGCAGAATGGCCTAATTCTGCTCCTATCACATAATTTTATGACCTCTACTGGAGAGAGAATAGCTGAAAGAGCTGAGAACATGCATATGTAAAGCATTTTGAGTCAAGCACCACCACTAAATGCTCCATGCAGTGTTTAAGATCTTGCTTTTGAAGAACTCGCTCGGCCGCCCCGCTCGCGAGAAATAAACCACGCTGTCTTCTTGCTCGCGTTGCCGGGAGTGAGTGACTATTGCGTTCGAGAACCAGCCCTCATCTCTGACCATGCGTCCCCCTTCCCAAACCCAACCCCTCAAACTCTCCTTTCTGTGCCAAATGACCTAATCCTGCTCCGATAACTTACGAACTTGTGATTTCTCTGGTGCATCTGCAGAAATATGTTGGAGTTGTTGAAGACATGCCGTTTTCTCAGATTCATGTGGAATTAAAGACTTTGATGTGTCACTGCAATGTTTACCTCATTATGCCCTGAAAGCACATTCCTTCTTACAGTTGCTTCTATGGACTGCCCAGTCATACGGTCGGAGTAACAACCTAAATGGCCCCACCTCCTGATGTAAAATACTACAGATCAATTTGAATCTTATGTACCTCATCTTCTTCAGATTTGAAACTTGAAAAATCCTGCATACACATTGCATTTTGGCACTTGTTGCCCCCTACTGAGGTTTAATTGCAACAGTGGGAAACAGCATTTAGAAATGAATATTCCAAAAGCCAGTTTCTCCCCACATTCCAAAGATGTGTGGGTTTGTCGATTAAGTTGCCTCTGTAAATTGCTCCATGTGTGTAGGAAGTGGATGAGAAAGTGGCAACACATAGGAGTGGTGTGAACGGGTGATCGATGGATGGTGGGCCGAAGGGCCTGTTTCCATCTTTAAACTAAACTAAACATTTAAGGAAAATAATTGAATTTATCCATAGAATGTGGGTGAGGTACTAAATTAATACTTTACATCAGTATTCTCAAAGGAGAATGTCATGGAGGACATTGTGATTAGTGTGATGTCTATTACTATGCTGGCTGGTTTGAGATCAAGAATTAGGTGGTGTTGAGTCTCGAAAAACATTCAGATGGATAAGTCTCCAGTGCTTGATGGACTCGGTTTGTACTCGCTAGAATTTAGAAGATTGAGGGGGGATCTTAGAGAAACTTACAAATTTCTTAAGGGGTTGGACAGGCTAGATGCAGGAAGATTGTTCCCGATGTTGGGGAAGTCCAGAACAAGGGGTCACAGTTTAAGGATAAGGGGGAAGTCTTTTAGGACCGAGATGCGAAAACATTTTTTACACAGAGTGGTGAATCTCTGAAATTCTCTGCCACAGAAGGTAGTTGAGGCCAGTTCATTGACTATATTTAAGAGGGAGTTAGATGTGGCCCTTGTGGCTAAAGGTATCAGGGGGTATGGAGAGAAGGCAGGGATGGAATACTGAGTTGGATGATCAGCCATGATCCTATTGAATGGCGGTACAGGCTCGAAGGGCCGAATGGCCTACTGCACTTATTTTCGATGTAACTTTGTTTCTATGGTCTATCCCAGATTATTGAGAGAGGTGAGACAGGAGATTACTGGAACGTTGACAAAGATCTTTGTATCCTCTCCAGCCACTGGCGAGGTCACTGTGACCAGTCACAAAAATGGGTGCAGACAATACTCTGGGGAATTTAACCTATTTCCATTTCTGGAGATTTTTGGGCCCTCTCTCACTCAATTAGCAGTTTCCAAGTCAGCCTGAAATATGATCACCTTTCTTTTATGCTCTTACAGCTTCAGACTGTAAACGCCTTTCTCACCAGGGACTAACTGTACAGAACGTTTTTCTTTCTATTATTTATTATGTAAAATAATATGTGTGTTATGATTGTGTTTATAATTTGTTTGGTTGTTTTGTTGTTCCGCGAGCATTGCCACTTTCATTTCACTGCACATCTCGTATGTGTATGTGACAAATAAACTTGACTTGACTTGACTTGACTTCAGTGAGCTATCGACAATGTACCCAGTTTGGCTGTGCTATTGTCTGGAGCATGTTTTTATGTTTCTCTATCTGTGTTTTTTTTATTGGCCACTTACTTGCCATTTACCTGCCCAACTTGTCAACTTCATGCACTGCAGTCAGTTTGTCTTTTCTGGATTATCTAACAACCTGATTACTGACAACATTTGTATCTGGCTCTGAATCGGCTGTAAATGTCACTAACCACTCTATTGATCCTGTAACACTCCACCGGGGACCCCTTATGAATTTTTATTTAGTGTAGTTTAGAGATACAGTCGCGGAAACAGGCCCTTTGGTCCACTGAGCCCGCACTGCCCAGCGATTCTCGTACACTAACACTATCCTACACACATGGGACAATTTTACATTTATACTGAGCCAATTAACCTACAAACCTGTAAGTCTTTGGAGTGTAGGAGGAATCTGAAAATCTCTGAGAAAACCCATGGAGGTTACAGGGAGAACGTACAAACTCTGTACGGAAAGCGTCCGTAGTCAGGATCAAACCCGGGTCTCTGGCGCCCTGACGTAGCAACTCTGCCGCTGCACCACCGTGTCACTCTTTGATAAATCAGCATGGTTCCTATTTATAAACCAATCCTTTTTGCTTTCTCTGAATTAAGTACTTTCCAGTCAATTCCAGAAAAATGCCACCCATTTGATGTTTTTCAGACAAAGCATTGTACAGTGCAATATCAAAAGTTGTTTTGAAATTTAAACATATTTCACAACTTGAGAATTTGTGTTGACAACAAAGGCTGTTTGACAATACTGGTAAATCTGTTGACAAAAAATTCCCTCTCAAGCTGACTCTCTCTAATCCGACTGAAATCAGTGCTCAGTGCTCAGTGCTCATATCTTGCAAGATGCCAGAACAACTAATGTTAGACTAACTGATCTGTTTTTCTCCTCTGCATCATCTCTATGCCCCTTTGTGAAGAGTGCTGTTATATGGTAAAACCTTATTTTTTCTCCCGAAGATTATGTTACAAAAATGGCCGTGTATTTAGAGCACCACAAATACCAGTTTTCCAAAAGTGTGAACGTCAAAAAAGATGAGCACTATATCTATGACAAGTGGGATGAGTAATGGTATATTACTGTTAATGGACTTGCCTTAATATATGAAACTTATTGGCAATGTGGGAGGAAACTGGAGCACCCGGAGAAAACCACAATGGTTGCAGAGAGAACATACAAACTCCGTACAAACAGCACCGGTAGTCAGGTTTGAACCCAGGTCTCTGGCACCGTAAGGCAGCAACACTACCACTGCGCTGCCTTGCCGCCCCAAAGATGATGCTGGAGATGATACTCGAGAAGATGGTGAGATGGGTGGAGAGAAGAGGCTTTGTTGAAGAACATGCTAACAGACAGATGGACAGACATAGACTCTGGAAAAGGGTTCTGACCCGAAGCATCACCTATTCTTTTTCTCCAGAGATGCTGTCTGACCTGCAGAGTTATTCCAGCACTTTGTGTCCATCTATGGTGACAGGCTGTGGTATTCTCTTTCTCTGATGATGATTAAATATCTCTTGGGTTGGGCACATTGTTTGATCTATAGTGCTGAGGCTAATGCAGGTGTCTCCCGTGGAAGACTGTATATGTAGGCATCAACCACCACAATATTTCAGAAATTTATGACACTGAGATTAAGAGCTTACTCTGCTGACTTAATTATCATCCACCTTATTCTACTTCATTGCGGACATTGGTCTCTAGAACTGTTATGCCACGGTGCTGTGAATTATATTCTGCACGCTACAGCTTTCCCATCGATCTTCCGATTGTACTTGAGTTTGATGTATTGTATTTATTATAGTATTATCTGATTTGATTGGATAGCAATCGCAGTGTGGCACGGTGGCGCAGTGGTAAAATGGCTGTCTTACAGCGCCGGAGACTCTGACTCTGACATCGGGGGGGAGAGTGCAGTGGCGAGATAAGCTTTTTTGCCTTCCATCACAGCGATGTGATGGATGTTTGTGTAACTGTGTTGTGTCTCGGGTCTTTTTTTGTTTTGTAATGTATGGCTGCAGAAACGACATTTCGTTTGGACCTCAAGGGGTCCAAACGACAAATAAATTGTATTGTATTGTATTGTATTGTATTGTATTGTATTGTATTCTATTGTGCCGTCTGTACAGCGTTTGTACATTCTCCCTATGACTGCGTGGGTTTTCTCCGAGATTTTCAGCTTCCTCCCACACTCCAAAGACGTACAGGTCTACATCCAAAGATGAAGGTTAATTTGTTTGCAATAAAATGTAAAATGAAAATTGTCCACTGTGTGTGTAGGATAGCATTAATGTGCGGGAATCACTGGTCAGTGCAGATTCGGTGGGCCAAAGGGCTTTTTTCCGCGCTGTATCTCTAAACTAAACTAAAAGCATGCAAAACTATTCTTTTGAGGTAACCCAGTTAATGTGGAAATAATAATAATCCTAACACTAAACTTGCTTGGCACAATGTTATATTATGTTCCAATATGTGAACTTTTGGGTGATCCCAATCACGACCCCAGTAGTAGCAAAAGTGTTGGAGTAACTCAGCGGGTCAGGAAGTATCTCTGGAGAACATGGAAGAAAGGACCCGACCCAAAATGTCACCTGTCCATGTTCGGACTTGCTGCCTGACCTGCTGAGTTACTCCAGCGCTTGGTGTTGAAACAAGGAACTACAGATGCTGGGTTACAAAAAAAAAGACACAAATGCTGGAGTAACTCAGCAGTATAATTGTGATTTGCAACTCAGGGCATGTATATCCACATATCTGGAGATCTGACATCCTATAAGACATGCAATGAACAAGTCTGAATTAGAGATGGAGTTCTTAACCATATAACAATAACAGCACGGAAACAGGCCATCTCGGCCCTACAAGTCCGTGCCAAACAATTTTTTTTCCCCTTAGTCTCACCTGCCTGCACTCATACCATAACCCTCCATTTCCTTCTCATCCATATGCCTATCCAATTTATTTTTAAATGATACCAATGAACCTGCCTCCACCACTTCCACTGGGAGCTCATTCCACACCGCTACCACTCTCTGCGTAAAGAAGTTCCCCCTCATATTACCCCTAAACTTCTGTCCCTTAATTCTGAAGTCATGTCCTCTTGTTTGAATCTTCCCTATTCTCAAAGGGAAAAGCTTGTCCACATCAACTCTGTCTATCCCTCTCATCATTTTAAAGACCTCTATCAGGTCCCCCCTTAACCTTCTGCGCTCCAGAGAATAAAGACCTAACGTATTCAACCTATCTCTGTAACTCTGTTCTTGCTGTGTTGTTAGTCCACTTTTAACTATTGTCAGGATCTCATCAGTAGAGATGGCACCCAACCCAATTGACTATTTGCGTGCTAGCCACAGAAGCAGATCTACAATCACATATTACAATCACTCCACACTTTTACATCTCTATTCCTACAGCAACATTTCTTACGTATCATGTGTCTATACATTGTAAATGGCTCGATTGTATTCATGTATTGGCTTTCTGCTGACTAGTTAGCACGTAACTACATCTCTTCACTGTACCTCGGTACACGTGGCAATAAAATAAACTGAACTGAACAGAGGGATGGTAAAGTGTTGATCTGCTCCACTCCCCCATCAATGTCTCCAAGCCTCCTTATATCTGACCGCCACCCTGACCACATCTGACCATTGTCTCCTGTCAACACACTCCTCCCCAGAACTCTCTCCATCGCCAACCTCACCCATGAATACCAATTATTTGCCAATGATTGCCAATGACAACAAATGCCTAATATTCTGTTCTTAAAGACGAAAGGCAATGGAGGAAAGGCTGTTCATAAGTGATAGGAGCAGAATTAAGCTGTTCAGCCCATCAAGTCTACTCCGCCATTCAATCATGGCCGATCTATCTCTCCTTCTTAACCCCATTCTCCTGCCTTCTCCTCCATAACCGCTGACACCCGTACTAACCAAAAATCTATCTATCTACACTTTAAAAATATCCATTGACTTGCGCTCTACAGCCTTCTGTGCAAATTAATTTCACAGATGCACCACCCTCTGACTAAATAAATTCCTCCTTCTTAAAGGAACATCCTTTAATTCTGAGGCTATGACCTCTAGTCTTAGACTCTCCCACCAGTGGAAACATCATCTCCACATCCACTCTATCCAAGCTTTTCACTATTAGTACTGTTCAATGATGTTCCCCTTCATCCTATTAAACTCCAGTGAGTGCCGTCAAATGCTCAGGACAAACGTTCAGGGCATCTTATCTAACCTACAGAGGAACTTAGAATGGGAGGGGAAGGATCCAGTCGTTGTGGTTAATGTGGGTACCAATAACATTGGTAGAATGAGGAAAAAACGTAATCTTTCTCATGTTTGTCGGTTTTCATGCGCAGGTGAATAGTAAGATTAAACGAGAACTTACCAGTTTGAAGTTTGATCTTGATTTTATGAGTAGTTACGATGAGCGCTTACGTGAAGAAAGGCCGCCCGTCTGCATGCGCGTCAATCTTCAAAGCAGCGGTGTTAAATCACAGATAAAAAGAAGATCTGAGAATAGTAAGATTGTGAAGAAACTAGAACTTCCATATGGCCTTGATAGTATGAGGGTGGGAGCGGTGGGCACGTAATCGCTCATCGTAACTCCTCATAAAATCAAGATCAAACTTCAAACTGGTAAGTTCTCGTTTAATCTTACTATTTTACTTCGGAGTCACGTGAGTGACTACGTGAAGATTTCAAAGCTCTGTGATTTTACGCCGGTTACGAATCCAGGCGTCACACACTGAATGGATTGACCATGGATGAGTGTAATCATTAAAGCATTCAGACATTACGTAGTTAAGTAAAGACACTGATGCTTTAAATGAAAGAAAAGTTTAAAAAAAATAGTTACCCCTCCCAACCTTGAGGGGAAACTAAGGGACAGAACTTAAAATGGTACGTGCAAACACCCCCAGTCCGGTTATGGGTTTGTTATAAAACCGGTGGACCGTTATTTCATTCGTCCATCCTGCAGCCACTAGGATGTCGTCAAGGGGCACGTCCATAGCTCTTGCTGCCGACGTAGATGCAGCCCTGGTGGAGAGAGATTTAACCATATAAATGTTTACTCCTGCTACCGCCAATACCTCTTTTGACCATCTGGAGATGGTTTGAGTTGACACCTTTTCTGGTGTGGTTTTTTTATGGCTGATGAGGACCGATTGTTCTGAGCCTCTGAGGTTCTCCGTAACTCTCAGATAGTGGTGTTAGTATGTTACTGCACACAAAACCGTTGGTCCTCTGGATATGCCAAGAACTGGATCTCCATCCCTGGCAGTCCTGGCCTGCTCTGTTTTATAAGGTTTCTGATTAGGAATGTTATGTTGTTCATATTAGTGGTCATGTAGTCCAACCGTAGCTTTTGCAGTGTCTGGACTCTTTGTCAGCATACCACCTTCAGGGTTAGTTATAGGTGGTCCCCACTGTCAAAGTAGGGTTTGTACCACGCTCACATCCCATGTGTCAGTGTACCTTGGCCTTGGAGGTCTTAAATTGTAAATTCCCTTCATAAATTTTGTTATAAAGGGGTGCGTTCCTATCGAACCGTGCCCTGCTTCCGGCATCAGATTGGAGGAGAGTGCGCCTCTGGCACTATAGATTGCACTATAACTTTGTTTATAGTTATAGTACAGAGTTGATAGGAACTCCAAGACATCCGTTATCCGAACTGTGTTGTATTTGTTCGGACAGTCCTATGCCTTGAAATGGCCTCCTCAGAATCTGCAGACCAACAAGTTATACGTTCATGTAGTGGATGATTGCTCCCTGTAACTGGGTTCACTAGGAGGTCCCTGCTCTTGGGTACAGCCATAACTGGCTGGACTATAATTCCCCAAATTTTTGGGGACCAGGCTTGAGTAGGCCAATCTGGCACTACCAATATGCCTGTGGCTTAGTCTTGCTTGATTTTTGTCAAGCATCGGTTTGTGAGACAAATTGGCGGAAAGCATACATAAACATTCCTTCTCAATTGAGGGAGAAAGCATCCACTGCCTTGCTCCTGGATCCAGCTCGCAGGACACATATCTGGGTAACTAATGGTTTAGTCTAGATGCAAACGGATCAACATCTGGTATGCTAAATCGTGTAGTTATTTCATTAAATACTGCCTGATTCAACATCCATTCTATGTTGTTATTAAACATTCGTGATCCAGCATCTGTCACCGTGTTATATCTACCTCATAGATTTCACAAATATTTCTCTCGATACACCAGTGCCAAATAAGGTTCGACAATCTGTCGTAAGATACAGATTTTACACCACCCTTGTTAATGGATATATGCCACCGCAGTGGTGTTATCAATCTGAATTTGAACAAGCACCGGTTGCATATCGCTACAGAGAACCTTGAGTCCATATTGTGCCCCCAACAATTCTGGGTAATTGATTCCATGTGTTGGGGAATTACAGACTCCTGCTCATTCCATCTGCCCCCACAGCTCTAGACTGTGTTGGTGTCTCCCCATCCTTAGCCACTTGCATAGGTCTGAAGAACCCTCAACGGCTTTCGAGCAAAATTTCCCTTGAGCTGTCTCCCATTCGTTATCCACCATAGTTATTCAACAATGGCCTCTGCTGGCAATCCATAGTTTGCGAATTCGGCCTGCATATAATCTGAGTGTTCGTTCCTTTGCTTGCTGTAAATTCTGGTAATGCAAAGGCCCGTGACGTACTGCTGGGAATGCAGCTACTATTTTCCAAATACACTCGCTGTTTGCCTGATAGATGGCTAGTATTTGACTATCAGGTCATAGCAGGCTTGAGTAATATTGTCGTTTGCCCCTAGGCAAAGTCACCAACATATTTACTGTTTTTGATAGTAAATTCTAGGTAATCAATCACCTTTATAGGTGTCAATTTTGATTTAACTGGATGGATGAGGTAACCAATTCTTTAGTTTGCTTTGACTGATGCTTCTGCCAATTCTTGGTGACTCCAAAAATAAAAATGTCCTCCAAATATGCCATTACTCTGTGGTTTTGAGACCTTTGTAGTCCCAGAATTGGTTTGCGTAGTTTAGTCAATAGTCTAGGAGCTGATGTCAACCCATTTGGCAGAGCTATGCCATCCAGTTAAACTTCAAATATCTCCTGTTCTTAGTGAATAGACACCGAATAGTATGCATCTTTGAGGTTGATGCATGCCATGTGACCATGTTATAGGAAGCTCCTATAAAACAGTAGTTAGACCGTAACAAAAAATTGCTGTTTCTAAAAGTCTGTACTGCACAAATGAGTTAAACCTGGATGAAGTGACATCCTCCATCTGTCACCTGTCCTGGAAGGCAATCCTGCCCAAAATACTGGGCCTGCCTTGAAGACAATTCTGGTCCAAGTTCCAAGTCTGCTTGGAACCTATGTATGTTGTGCAATAAAAAATAATCACATGTTGTTATCTGTTTTTCAAAACCAGATCTGAAATTCATGTTATTGTCATTTTGAACAAAAACGCAAGAGTAAAATTACCAACATGTAACTGGTCCACAATCCCTTGTTTCAGTAAACCCAGACCCACCTACCTCCATGGCTACCGGTGGTCTTGTGGTAAGCCCAAAGGCCCTTGATGCGGGTTCCTTTTCTCTCCTTGATTGGGAGTAGGACTGGTAGGAAGTGTGGATTCCATGTTTCTCCTGACCTCTGCTTGGGTCTTGGTCTGAAAACCTTATCATACTGAGCCTGCCTTGTAGGACAATTCTGGCCATAATTCTGAGTCTGCCTTGAAAGTCGACTCTGATCATATTTCTGTACCCAGCTTTCAAGCTACCACCGGCTTCAGTGAACTGCTTACCCCCTATGGAGGTGTGGGGTGTGTTGTCGCCTACTGATGAAGTTTGCTTGTCGTTGGTACCTTGACTAGTGCAACAGCTTTTGCTTCCTTCTTCTGGTCTTACCTGAAGAGAGGATTCGGCAGCTGGTTTCTCCAAAGTCACCCTGATAGCGCTGTTCCCTTGCTGGCATTTGTGCGGATATTCTGCCAACTGCTGTCTCTTGAGGCCATATGCATGTGCTTCAGTATGTTCATACTTTAATTCGAGATCAGTTACCTACTGATCTCGAAACCAAATTTTATTTGAACGTCATGTGAGGTTCAAATGACAAATAAATGATATTGTATTGTATTGTAATTCGAGATCAGTTACCTACTGATCACTCACACTCCCCTCCATTGAGAGTGAGATTTGTAGATAGCCCTGAAAACAGGTGCTGCCGGACTCATCTGAGTCAACGGGTTGTTTGACTTGCGGGTGGATTTTCCCGTACTGCAGGACCACCAACGGAGCTCTCCTCCTGCAACAAGTCTCCTGCCGGTTCTGCTGCCGGCGCTAAATGTCGGGAAACACCGTCGCCCGCTACTGGGAAATGCTGCGGTCTTCGGCAGCCGACTTCCCCGCGGACCGTCTCCTCGACATCTGAGCCCTGAAACTACAAAAAGTTTCAAGTATGAAAAAACGCAGGTAAGTGATTCAACTTTCCTTACCTGCCCATCCCGACGGGCTGGGAGGACACAGTGCCTGCCAGTCCGTCGCGCATTGCGTTCAGACGTAATGACGCGCACGCAGACGGACGGCCCTTCGTCACGTAGTCACTCACGTGACTCCGAAGTAAAATCCCAGAGCCTTGCTGCTACACTTCCAAACAGCATCTTGTTCGTGCAAGGAATGAGAACGTTTCTAGCCCAAGGCCTGCACCTGTATAATTTTCATCCTGGAGTAGCCTCTAACTCTCACCATTTAAGCAATCTGATAAATGTTTGAAAATATCAATCAAACTTCTCCACAAGCTTATGGGTTTTATAACCAGTGGTTCAAATAACAATCAAGTATTTTGTCAGGGTCAGATTTCTAATGGTATCGATTCTTTAACAGGTTTTCCAGTTTATTCTTGATAGATTAGAGTGACCTCTAACAACTGCATCTGTTTTATTGATTACAATGCTAATGCGCATTCTTAACCTAATAATTATGGGAGCCATTTATAGATCATTAGGCCAGGAGGGTGGAGAAATGTTTTTCATCTCTTTCCATTAATGTTTGTCTTCATGTGCAACCAGGCACAGTGCCATTATTTGACAAGGAGATTTCATACCTATTCATCCTTGAGATGCTGGAATCAATGGGAAGGCTTGTTGGCCAAATCCTTTTTCTTGTTTACTAAAATGGTTTGCTGGTAATGGTTCACTAATCAAAGTGCCAGAGTAACTCACCAGGTCATGTGGTATCTCTGGAAATTTGGATCGGTGACATTTTAGATCGGGAGCCTTCCTTATGTTCTCCAGTATTTGCAGATGACACAAAGCTGGGTGGCAGTGTGAACTGTGAGGAAGATGCTATGAGAGGGCAGGGTGACTTGGACAGGTTGTGTGAGTGGGCAGATGCATGGCAGATGCAGTTTAATGTGGATAAATGTGTAGTTATCCACTTTGGTAGCAAAAACAGGAAGGCAGATTATTATCTAGATGGTGTCAAGTTGGGAAAAGGGGAAGTACAATGGGATCTGGGGGGTCCTTATTCATCAGTCAATGAAAGTAAGCATGCAGGTACAGCAGGCAGTGAAGAATTCGAATTACATGATGGCCTTCATAACAAGAGTAGTTGAGCATCAGAGCAAAGAGGTCCTTCTGCAGTTGTACAGGGCCCAAGTGAGACCACAACTGGAGTATTGTGTGCAGTTTTGGTCCTCTAATTTGAGGAAGAACATGCTTGCTATTGAGGGACTGCAGCGTAGGTTTAGAAGGTTAATTTCCAGGATGGCCGGACTGTCATGTGCTGAGAGAATGGAGCGACTGCGCTCATATACTCTTAAATTTAGAAGGATGAGAGGGACCCTTATTGAAACATATAAGATTGTTAAGAGTTTGGACACGCTAGAGGCAGGAAACATGTTCTCAATGTTGGGGGAGTCCTGGACCAGGGACCACAGTTTACGAATAAGGGGTAAGCCATTTAGAACGGAGATGAGGAAACACTTTTTCACACAGGGAGCTGTGAATCTGTGGAATTCTCTGCCTCAGAGGGCGGTGGATGCCAGTTCTCTGGATACTTTCAAGAGAGAGCTAGATAGGGCACTTAAAAATAGCAGAGTCAGGGGATATGGGGAGAAGGGATGAATGGGTTACTGATTGGGGATGATCAGCCATGATCACATTGAATGGCGATGCTGGCTTGAAGGGTCAAATGGCCTACTCCTGCACCTATTGTCTATTATGGTTACCTCAATATACGTTTCAATCTGCAATTTGAGAGGGCAAAGGTAAAATCGGAAGTGTCAGTATTGCAGTTGAACAAAGGGGACTATGGAGGCATGAGAGAGGAGCTGGCCGAAGTAGACTGGAAGGGGATCCTAGCAGGGTTGATGGTGGGACAACAATGGCAGGTATTTCTGGGAATAATCCAGAAGATGCAGGATAATTTCATTCCAAAGAGGAAGAAAGATTCTAAGGGGAGTAAGAGGTGACCATGGCTGACAAGGGAAGTCAAGGACAGTATACAAATAAAAGGGAAGATGTATAACATAGCAAAGATGAGCGGGAAGCAGAGGATTGGTAATACGGGGACGAAGGTAAGCTAGCCAAGAATATAAAGGAGGGTAGTAAATGCTTCTTTAGGTATGTGAAGAAAAAAAAATAGTTTATACAAATGTGGGTCCCTTAAAGACCGAAACAGGTGAATTTATTATGGGGAACAAGGATATGGCAGACAGGTTGAACAGGTTGGCTCTGTCTTCACTAAGGAAGGCGCAAACAATCTCCCAGATGTACTAGGGGAGAGAGGACCTAGGGTGATGGAGGAACTGAAATAAATTCACATTAGGCAGGAAATGGTGTTGGGTAGACTGATGGGACTGAAGGCTGATAAATCCCCAGGGCCTGATGGTCTGCAAACCAGAGTACTCAAGGAGGTGGCACTAGAAATCGTGGACGCATTGGTGATGTTATTCCAATGTTCTATAGATTCTAGATCAGTTCCAGTGGATTGGAGGGTAGGTAATGTTATCCCACTTTTTAAGACAGGATGGAGAGAGAAAGCAGGGAATTATAGACCAGTTAGCGTGATATTAGTGGTGGGGAGGATGCTGGAGTCGATTATCAAAGATGCAGTGGTGGCGAATTTGGATAGCAGTAACAGGATCAGTCCGAGTCAGCATGGATATACGAAGGGGAAATCATGCTTGACAAATCTTTTGGAATTTTTTGAGAATGTAACAAGTAAAATGGACAAGGGAGAGCCAGTGGATGTAGTGTACCTGGACTTTCAGAAAGCCTTTGATAGGGTCCCACACAGATTAGTGAGCAAAATTAGAGCACATGCTATTGGGGGTCAGGTTTTGACATGGATAGAAAATTATTTGGCAGACAGGAAACAAAGAGTAGGGATTAACGGGTCCCTTTCAGAATGGCAGGCAGTGACTAGTGGGGTGCTGCAAGGCTCGGTGGTGGGACCGCAGCTATTTACAATATACATGAATTAATCAGATGAAGGAATTAAAAGTAAGATTAGCAAATTTGCAGATGACACAAAGCTGAGTGGCAGTGTGAACTGCAATGAGGATGCTATGACGATGCAGGGTGACTTGGACAGTTTGGGCGAGCATGCGACTCCATGCGGCAAGCGCGACCTAACGTGGTCGCTTGAGCCGTACGGCCTCGCGGGGCCGGTCCCACTTCGATTGCCGGAGCCATATGGAGTTGTGCGGAGCTGGTCCTGCATCACGCGGGGCTGCGAAAAACTGACCGTGTTCAAAAATTCCGCACGGCAACGGCCTGCCGGCCCGCAATAGCATTGACGCCGTATGCACAGCCTCGACGGGCGTGCACAGCATCTCGACGCAGTACGCAGCGTCTTGACGCCGTACGTCACGCACAAACTTCCCGCGGACTTCGCTCGAACTTCACGTCCCTCACTCGACCACCGCGCGGCCCCCGCTTCAGGTTTGGTCGCTTGCCACATGCAGGTCGCATGCTCGTGGGACAGGCCCTTTAGATAGAACTCTTAGGGCTAGCTGAATCAAGGGGTATGGGGAGAGGGCAGGAACGGGGTACTGATTGTGCATGCTTAGCCATGATCACATTGAATGGCGGTGCTGGTTCGAAGGACCAAATGGCCTACTCTTGCACCTATTCTCTGTTGTCTATGAATGGGGTTGAGAGGGAAATATCGATCAGCCGTGATTGATTGGCAAAGTAGATTTGATGGGCCGAATGGCCTAACTCTGCTCCTATGATTTATGAATATAAACTTATGTGTGTTTCCGTAAACCTGCATCTGTTGTTCATTGTATGCCTAAATTGGTCTGAAGAAGGTTTCGGACCCGAAACATCAGCCATTTTTTCTCTCCAGAGATGGTGCCTGTCCATTTGAGTTGCTCCAGCATTTTGTGTCTGTCTTAACTGGTTAACTAATCTGTGTTTTGCTGTCAATTCCCTAAATCTTTCCTCAATGTCGTCCTAAATTCACATTTCAAGTATTTACACAGTTGGCTTCTGAAAGTTGCCATTGAATTTATATCCATTACCCTTTCACGCTGTGCATTCCAGGTAACAATAGCTCAGGTCATCAAAGAGGTTTGTGCTGTAATTTGGCTATTAAATGTACACCAATTCAAACAGTGTCATGTCACCTAAAAATGTTTTAAAAGCAAAGTGTTTGCTGAAATTACCCTTAGGGATACGAATCAGGGAACAATCTGATTTTGTTTTTGTGAATGGAAAGTTAGCCAGTTTAAATATAAGTGGTTACAACCCCCTATGTTTAAATTAATGAGCTGAATCTTTTGCATTCAGTGGCCCCAATGTGTTCTATTTTACATTGGAGTGACTCGGCATGGCAACCGGCAATTTTGGGTAAATATATTTGGGTACATATTCAGTATCTCCTGCCTATTTCTTTCCCCTTCTTTTCTCCCCTCTCATCCCTGTGCCCTGCCTTGATATGCACCCATTCCACCCCTTTTCCCCCCCCCCCCCCCCCCCATCCCCTTCCACCTATATTCCTTCATCGGACTTCACATTTCCCATATCTTCTATCAAATCCTTATCTCCCACCTTTTTTTTTTTTCATCATCTCTGTCCAATCATCTGCCAATCCCAAAATTCCTTCATCTATATCAACCCATCACTTGCCAGGAATAAAACACCACAATGTGTTGGATTGACCCTCAGCGATCCAAAATGTCACCATTGAATACATGAATGAATCAGATGAAGGAATTAAAAGTAAGATTAGCAAATTTGCAGATGACACAAAGCTGAGTGGCAGTGTGAACTGCAATGAGGATGCTATGAAGATGCAGGGTGACTTGGACAGTTTGGGCGAGCATGCGACCATGCGGCAAGCGCGACCTAACGTGGTCGCTTGAGCCGTACGGCCTCGCGGATTGGTGACATTTTGGATCAGGGGCCTTCTTCAGGTCCCTCCTGATTGTGGGCTGGGGGGGTGGGAGGGGTGGATAGAAATCTCAAAGTGAGGCTGGGCAGGACACATGGTACACAATGGCACAGCAGTAGAGCTTCTGCCTCACAGTGTCACAGACCCGGGTTCGATCCTGACTATGGGTCCTGTCCAAATGGAGTTTTTACATTCTCGCTGTGACCACGTGAGTTTTCTCCGGGTTCTCCGGTTTCCTCCCATACTCCAATGACATGCAGGTTTGTAGGTTAATTGGCTATTGTAAATTGTAAATTGTCCAGGAAGTGTAGGATAGAACTAGTGTATAGGGGGGTCGGCGCCTACCTGGTGGGCCGAAGGACCATTTTATACAGGCTGTATCTTTAAAGTCTAAAGGACAAAGCCTGGAAGTAATAGGAGTGAGGGAGGATTTTGATAGGCAGATGGTTGGACAAAAACTAGGGATGAAAAGACAGAAGGTATGGGAGACAAAAGGATTGAAGAGTTGTGAATTGTGAAGCTAAAGAAAGGAATGTTGATGGCAGGAGAGGGGGAGGGGAGAAATACGTATCAGTGCAGGAGTGCAGGTGCATGGTTCCTTGAAGATGGAGTCGCAGGTAGATCGGGTGGTCAAAAAGGCTTTTGGCACACTGGCCTTCATCACTCAAATTATTGAGTATAGAAGTTGGGAGGTCATGTTGCAATTGTATAAGGCGTTGGTGAGGCCACGTTTAGAGTATTGTGTTCAGTTCTGGGCACTGTGTTATAGGAAGAATGTTGTCAAGCTGGAAAGGGTACAGAGATCATTTACAAGAATATTGCCAGGGCTAGATGGTCTGAGCTATAGGGAGAGGTTGAGTAGGGGGGAGCTCTATTCCTTGGAGAGTGCAGGAGGATGAGGGGTGATCTTATAGAGGTGTATAAAATCATGAGAGATATAGATTGTGTGTGTGTGCGTGTGTGTGTGCGTGTGTGTGTGCGTGTGTGTGTGCGTGTGCTTGTGTGCGTGTGTGCGTGTGTGCGTGTGTGTGCGTGTGTGTGTGTGTGTAGAAGGAGGGTTGTAGTTACCCTAAATTGGAGAATGTAATGTTCATACCGTTGTGTTGTAGCTACCCAAGTGGAAAACTGAGATGCTGTTTCTCTAGTTTGCGTATGGCCTCACTCTGGCAATAGATTTATCCTGCCCCTCCCCCCCAACCTCTCTTCAAGCTTTCTGCCCCCATCCATCATCAGTGTGAAGAAGTGTGCCTACAGGAAATGCAGTTGCCGGTTTACAATAAAAAAGGTACAAGTGCTGGAGTAACTCAGCGGGTCTGGTCGTATCTCTGGAGAATATGGAGAAGAGACATTTCTGGTCGGGATGCTTCTTCACACAGATCAGCTCAACTGCAGTTCCTTACCTTTGAACTAACTTTAATCAGGCTTACAGCCATAGAGCCATCAAGTGATACAGTGCGGAAACAAGTCGCCCACACCGGCCAACATGTCCCAGCTACACTCGGCCCACCTGCCTGCCTTTAACACATATCCCTCCAAACTGGTCCAATCCATGTGCCTGCATTTCTTAAAAATTGGGGTAGTCCCTTCCACAAATGCCTCCTCTGGTAGCTAGTTCCTTACACCCACCACCCTTTGCGTGAAAAAGTTACCCCTTAGATTCCATATAACAACCATATAACTGTATAACAATTACAGCACGGAAACAGGCCATCTCGGCCCTACAAGTGCGTGCCGAACAACTTTTTTCCCTTAGTCCCACCTGCCTGCACTCATACCATAACCCTCCATTCCCTTCTCATCCATATGCCTATCCAATTTATTTTTAAATTATACCAACGAACCTGCCTCCACCACTTTCACTGGAAGCTCATTCCATACCGCTACCACTCTCTGAGTAAAGAAGTTCCCCCTCATGTTACCCCTCACCAAAGCCTTGGACAATTTTAACATTACATCCCAGCTTCTATACTCAATGCTCTGATTTATAAAGGCTAGCATACCAAAAGCTTTCTTTACCACCCTATCTATATGGGATTCCACCTTCCTGTTCAATCTCTTCCCCTTCACCTTAAGCCTATGTCCTCTGAGGACTTTATCCGTCTTTATCTTGCACTAAATGGTGTACCCTTTATACTTTATCTGTACACCATGAACGGCGTGATTGTAATCAAGTATAGTCTTTTCCTTGATTGGAAGGCACGCAAACAAAAGCTTTTCAATGTACCACGTGACTATAATGAACTAAATTACACTGGATGAATTGAGCTGATGAACACACAAGAGGTTACACAGAGCATTGGTGGCTGGCTGGCCACAACATGCAGTTCAGGGTTGTGCCGACTTCTGTGCCTGCGCACTGCCCTTTCACTTTTCCTATGAATTCTGGGACCAGGGCCAATTCCAGCTTTGCCTGAGTTAACAGTGCGAATCATTGGATATGTAGTCCCTTAGCTTTTCACCAGTCACAGCTATGGCATTAAGTACCACCCTTCTGAAAGGGGTCACAATGTGGAAGAGTTAAGTGGAAGTTTTTTCTAATTCTTAATTGATATCCATCTTTTAATTGATTTTCATGTGTTTTTTCTGGAACGTTACATTTAAAGGAAAACAATTTTTAATTTTTTTTAATCTATTTCAACTGGTTCTAAGCCAGAGTCCAAACCAAGCTGACACCAAAGGCATTGACTGTTTTCTAAAAGGGGAGAGAACTTCAGAAATCTGAGTTGCAAAGTGCAGCATTCCCAAAAAGCTAATTTGCAAGTCGAATCGGTAGTAAGGAAGACAAATGTAATGGTCGCATTTATTTTGAGAGGGCTAGAATAGAAAACAGGGATGCACTGGTTAAGATTTATAAGACACTGGTCAAACTATAATTAGAGTATTGTGAGCAGTTATGGGCCCCATATCTGAGGAAGGATGTGCTCACATTGGAGATGGTACAGAGGAGGTTTACAGGAATAATCCCAGGAATGATTAGATTAATATATGATGAGTGTTTGAATGCACAGGGCCTGTACTCGCTGGAGTTTAGAAGGATGAGGAACTTACTGAATAGTGAAAGCCTGGATAGAGTGGATGTGGAAAGGATGTTCCCACGAGCGGGAGATTCTAGGACCAGAGGCCACAGCCTCAGAATAAAAGGATATAACTTTAGAAAGGTCTTGAGGAATGTCTTTAGTCAGAGGGTGGTGAATCTGTGGAATTCATTGCCACAGAAGTCCGTGGAGGCAAAGTCAGTGGATATATTTAAGGCGCAGATAGATAGATTCTTGATTAGTACAGGTGTCAGAGGTTATGGAAGAAGGCAGGGGAATAGATGGAGAGATAGATCAGCCATGATTGAATGGCGGAGTAGACATAGAAACATAGAAATAGAAAATAGGTGCAGGAGTAAATCATTCGATCCTTCGAGCCTGCACCGCCATTCAATATGATCATGGCTGGTCATCCAACTCAGTATCCTGTACCTGCCTTCTCTCAATACCCCCTGATCCCTTTAGCCACAAGAGACACATCTAACTCCCTCTTAAATATAGCCAATGAACTGTGGCCTCAACTACCTTCTGTGGCAGAGAGTTCCAGAGATTCACCACTCTCTGTGTAAAAAAATGTTTTTCTCATCTCGGTTCTACAGGATTTCCCCCTTATCCTTAAGCTGTGACCCCTTGTCCTGGACTTCCCCCAACATCGGGAACAATCTTCCTGCATCTAGCCTGTCCAACCCCTTAAGAATTTTGTACGTTTCTATAAGATCCCCCCTCAATCTCCTAAATTCTAGTGAGTACAAGCCGAGTCTATCCAGTCTTTCTTCATATGAAAGTCCTGACATCCCAGGAATCAGTCCTGACATCCCAGGAATCAGTCCTGACATCCCAGGAAGAAGGCAGGGGAATGGTGTTAGGAGAGATAGATCAGCCATGATTGAATGGCGGAGTAGACTTGAGCCAAATAGCCTAATTCTGCTATTAGTAGTTATGAACTTACTGACCACTCTGCTACAAGAGACCACCTTGGCAGAGTGACCACAAGTCTGTTTGCAATCGCATGGCTACAAAGGATTATTGCAGCCGTGGGCAGAGCATGAGTGACCATTTTAGGGTGCAGAGAGGGTTAATCCGAAGGCCAGCTCATCAAAAAGAAGGTCCTCCAATTCTTTGTCCTTTACTCAATAGACAATAGACAATAGGTGCAGGAGTAGTAGGCCATTCGGCCCTTCGAGCCAGCACCGCCGTTCAATGTGATCATGGCTGATCATACTCGCAGAGATGATTTGAAAGTCTGAAAAAGAATCCCGACCTGAAACGTTACCCGTCCTTTTTCACTGGAGATATTGCCTGATCCGCTGAGTTACTCCAGCACTTTGTGTCTGCCTTCGATGATTTCCTTTCCATGGCTGCTTTCCTTTCATCAGAAATGTTGAATTTGCACTCATAGCTCCAAGTATTTCCATACATCTCTTCATGATGATACTCCTCAAAGCTCCTCTGGAAAAAGGTTTTGACTTGTTCTTATAGCACCACATCTGACTTTATTTATAGTCACACTCGGGGTGTTTTAGTGTGGGAAAGATGTGCCCATTAAGAATCAATGCTGATCTTGTGTGCTCAGAGTCATACTTATAATAGTTAATCAGAACAGTAAGCCCTGTTGTTTGTTTTTACTGTTTTATCATTTAAGCGCATCAACTTCACTGCACCTTATACCCACTACAAACTTGAAACTGAAAAGTCAAGGAGTCTTAAAACCCAAATGATTTTTTTCTCCAATTCTTTCCTTTGAATTCTTGCAGAAAACCATATACTGGAGGACGTGAACAAGTGCGTCATAGCTCTCCAGGAAAGCGACGTGGACACACTGGATAGAACCGCTGGAGCCATTCGAGGGCGAGCAGCAAGAGTTATCCACATTATCAGTGCTGAGATGGAGAACTACGAACCTGGACTGTACACTGAGAAAGTAATGGAATCCACCAAGTTACTCTCAGAAACCGGTAAGGTTCATTGCTCAAAATTTGTCTTATTCTTCATATATTCCTCATATATTCTCTCCACTCTTAAAACTGAGTAGAGAGGGATTTAAGGTGCCTGTGAATACTCTCGCTTGTTGGTCCGTGTAGGACGTGGCCTAAAGTCAGTTTGTTTATTTATTACTTTATTTAGGTATCGGGAGAAGGCAGGAGAATGGGGTTAGGAGGGAGAGATATATCAGCCATGATTGAATGGCGGTGCAGACTTGATGGGCCGAATGGTCTAATTCTGTTCTGATTACAGTACTTATGACCTTATCTATATTAACTAAATTTAGATTACCTGATAAATATCTAACCAGGACTTGGGGGCCTGAACTATAGGGAGAGGTTGGGCAAGCTAGAATTTTATTGCAAGAGGATGAGGGATGATCTTACAGAGAAATATTAGATATGAGGGGAAGTAATAGAGTAGAGTCTTTTATCTAGAGTAGGGGAATCAAGGGCCAGAGGACATATGTTTAAGGTGAGAGGGGAAAGATTTATTAGGAACCTGAGGCACAACTTTTTCTTATAGAGGGTGGTGGGTAAATGGGACGAGCTGCCAGACGAGGTAATTCAGGCGGGTTCTATAACAATATTTAAAAGACATTTGGATAGATACATGGATAGGAAAGGTTTAGAAGGATAATGAAAGGCTTGGATAGAGTGGATTTAGTAAGGAAGTTTCCACTAGTTGGAGAGTTTAGGTCCAGAGGGCACCACCTCAGGATACAAGGACGTACCTTTGGAAAGGAGATAAGGAGGGATCCATCTGGTCAAAGGGTGGTAAACCTGTGCAATTCAATGCCAAAGATGGCTGGAGAGACCGTTGTTTAAAGTGGAGATTGACAGGTTCTTGATTAGCAATGGTGTCAAAGATTATGGGGAGATGGCAGGAGAGTAGGGTTGTAAGGGAAAGATAGATCAGCCATGATTGAATGGTGGAATAGATTCGAAGGGCTGATGGCCTAATTCTGTGCCAATGACATAACTTATTATAGGATAGATAGAAAGATATGGGCCAAATGCGGGCATGTGTGGCTAGTGTAGATAGAGCATCTTGGTTGGCATGGGCAAGTTCGGCCAAGGGCCTTGTTTTTATGATGTATGACTGAATCGCTAAATCAAAGCCAGTAATTTTCTTATTTATTTAAATGCATTTTCATATTGTTTTTTGTTCCTTGGAATGAATAAATCATGGATTTTAATGACCATTGATTGATCTTTATGCTTAAGTTTCTTTGGATGAGATGACGCCATGGTTCCTCCCAACAAAAAGGTCTATTTTCATGAAATATTGCAAAGACATCTTAAAATGTATTTCAGCCAGTGTGATATCAGGACAAACAGTGGTGTTTGTGTCTATTGAAGGGTCCTGACCTGAAACGTCACCTAACGGGCCTGTCCCACTGCGGCGACCTAATTGGCGAGCTTAGAAGGGTTTGCCCTCGACTCATACTCACAACATGGTCCACACGAGGTCCTCGAAGGTCTTTGTAACTCTCCTTCATGCTTGAGAGTAGTCCCCACGTACTCGAGGCCTGAGCTAGGTAGCGGTGTATTGTTCAACATGATGAAAAATGCCCGCGAGTAAAAAAAGGTCGACATGGAAAAAAATCGATATTTTTTTACTCGTAGGCTTAGTCGAGGTAGGTCATAGTAGGTCGTAATGCTATCCTAGGTAATCAAAGGCAATCAAAGGTAATCGAAGATAGTCGAAGGTAAAGCTCGTTGAGAAAAAAAAGATCAGTAAACCGACTGGTAATGTTAAAAGCGCGCTAAACTTTATTAAAATATGTCTGGCTTCTTAAAAGTGTCTCCACTCCTTCTACCTCCCTTCTTCTTCCCTTCTCCCTCCCTTCTCTCCCGTTCTCCCTCGCTTCTCCCTCGCTTCTCGCCCCTTCTCCCTCGCTTCTCCCTCCCTTCTCTCCCCTTCTCTCCCCTTCTATCCCCTTCTATCCCCTTCCCTCCGCTTCTCTCCCCTTCTCTCCCACTCCCTCCCCCCCCTCTCTACCCTTCTCACCCCCCCCCCCCCCCCCCCCCACCACGCTCTCTAAAGGACTTACCGTACACTGTGCAGCTGTGTTTTACATTCCTGTTCATCGCGGGTGTGAATTTCAGACAGCGCTCCCCTGCTTGCTTTGGCCCCCGCCTTTGCGATGTGTGTGTGTGTGTGTGTGTGTGTGTGTGCGCGCAGACGGTCGATCCGGCTCGCGGTTTCATCGCTGATGTTCGATCCAGCTCGAGGTTTTTCAGGCGAGTCTCCTCGAGCTTGAAGGTCGAAGACAGTCGCTGAAAAGTCGCTTTAGTGGGACAGGCCTTGAACTGAATGTGGAGAGGATGTTTCCACTCATGGGAGAGTCTACGACCAGAGACCATAGCCTCAGAATAAAAGGACGTACCTTTAGAATAATGAGGAGGAATTTCCTTAGAGGGTGGTAAATCTGTGGAATTAATTGCCACAGGCGGCTGTGTTGTCCAAGTCATTGGGTATTTTTAAGGCGCAGATTAACAGATTCTTGATTAGTAAAGATGTCAGGGGAAGGCACGAGAATGGGGTTGTGAGGAAAATATAGATCAGCCCTGAATGTGGTTGGGAGGGAAAGATAGATCATTCCTGCTTGAATGGCGGAGTAGACTTGATGGGCCGAAATGCCTAATTCTGGTCTTATAACTTATGAATTTATGAACTAACGTTGTTCTCCTGAGATGCTGCCTGTTTCCTGAGGTGCTGAGTTATCCAGCACTTTTTTTTTTATTGTGGTGTTTGTAAGTCAGTAAAAGTGCAGATACTGCTGTAATACCCAGGCATGGAAAACTGGAATTCCTCTGTCTTTCCAATCAATAATCCTATGAAATGATGCTCTTAAAGATAATCTGGTTGGAAATACTGCAGAAAACCATCAAAGCTAGTAGGCTCTGAGTGTCGAATGCCAGTTAGAGGTACACTTGCCTGTAATTCATCTAGCATGGATGTGACCAGCAACATATTAGCCTATGAATTCCAGTCTACCTCTTGCCTTATTTCGGCATGGATTCCTATATTTACTGTGAAATTCTGAATAGAAAAGGACAGTGAATGATCCCCACACTGACCTTGCGATGGATGGAAGGTTATTAATGAAATGCCTGAGGTTGATTGAGCACATGCATGGCTGTAATGTGCTCTGCAGCCAAGTGGCCCTGGTGTAATCTAAATGGAGGATTGCTGCTCCGGCGAGGCAAGTGTACCAACACTGTTTTTGAGACATGAGGGACTACAGATTACTTTAGTTGAATTTAGAGATACAGAGCGGAATCTGGACCTTCGGCCCACCGAGTTCGCACCGACCAACAATCATCCCACACTAACACTATCCTACACACACCAGGGACAATTTACATTTATACCAACTCCTGTAAGATTTTGGAGTGTGGTAGGAAGGGGAGAATTGTGGAGAAAATCCACACAGGTCACAGTGAGAACGTATAAAGTCCGTACAGATAGCACCCGCAGTCAGGATCGAATCCGGGTCTCTGGCGCTGTAAGGCGGCAACTCTACCGCTGCGCAATCGTGCCGCCTTTAGAGACTTCACTTCAGAGATACTGTGGAGAAACAGGCCCTTTGGTCCACCGATTCTGCGCCGGCCAGCAATCACCCCATACACTATCCTACACACTAGGAACAATTTATAATTTCACCAAAGCCCAATAACTTAGAATCCTGTACGTCTTTCGAATGTGGAAGGAAACGGGAGAACCTGGAGAAAACCCACAGGGAGAACATACAAACTTCGTACAGACAACATCCATAGTCGGGATCGAACCCGTGTCTCTGGCGTTGTAAGGCAGCAACTCAACCGCTGCGACACCGGGCCACCCTCAGATGCTGGAATTTCAAGCGGTGGGAATGGACAAGAACACTCTTTTTGATCTTGACCTACATTTTCTGGACTTGGGAAGTAGGCTATACATCCTTACGGAGGAACATAGGTTTCCATGATGCAAACAGATGGGGAGGTGTTCAAGATACTAGTTCCAGCCCCAGGCCCTGTCTTCAGAGTTAGGGTTTGGTTGGGGAAAAGCAAACACAAAGGCATGGGTGCTCAGAAGTTTTTAAACTTTGGAAGAGTTTGGAGGATGGGAAAGGTTATAAAATCCAAACTTAGGACTGGTAGGCCAGTCAATCAAATGTTGAAGGATAGCCGTGCCAATGAACTCTTTTTGAGTTGGATATCAACATTTTCTGCACTCAATGAAGCAGGAATATAGAACCTTATGGAGAGGAAGCACACACATTTGCATGAAGCAGACAACAGAATGAAATATATAACCCTGGAAATATCTGGTGAGGTGAGCAGTGGGAAGAGAGGGGGGGAGGGGGAGGAGGAGAGAGTATGAGGAAAAGTGAGAAAGAGAGAGAGAGAGAGAGAACAATTGGGATGGAAGAAAGAGACCGTGTTCCTCGCTTCTATGGAGTGTGAGAGGCTACTGCCCCTGTATCAATATCTGAAGGGGTTGTTCCTAAAGTTCTGGTTGCATTTTAGTCCTACGATTCTTGTGTTTGGACACGAGGCAGGGTGTGGGGAGAGCCAAGTGGGGGGGAGGGTGGGACTTACCTGTCGGTCTACTCCTGGGCCTAGCCAAGATGGCCATACGCGGGTCCAGGCAGCAGGCAGTCCATGGTCAGGCTAGAGTCGGCTGCCTGCCCCTCTTTCGGGCCTACGTCCGTGCACGTGTGTCCATGGAGAGGGAACACGCGGTGTCCGCGGGGACACTGGAGGCCTTCCGTGGGCGCTGGTCACCGCGTGGGGTTGATAGTATTGTGAACAATGAATGCAATGTTGTATTATAATGACACTTGATATAGTGTAATTTTTTGTTCATGATTTGATGTGTTGTATCACTTGCTATGTCGAAGAAAGTCTTGGAAAAACCCCCCAAAAGAAACAAACAATTGGGATGGAGAAAATAAGAGAAAGAGAAAATGTGTGTGTATATGTGTGTGTGAGAGAGAGAGAGAGAGAGAGAGAGAGAGAGAGAGAGAGAGAGAGAGAGAGAGAGAGAGAGAGCGAGAGAGCGAGGATATTATGGATTCAAATCAGTATCTTTTCATTCTGACCGAGCTGCTGCATGTTTCTTATGTCAGATTTCCGGAATATCTATCTTCATCTTGGATATCCTGCATCCATAATATTTGTTCTTGATTAACGAGCTTCCTTGGCCTATCCCAGAAAAAAAGAGTCTCTGGGAGAAACCGTCACTTCAGAACACAATATACTGCATCAGAGATATTTTTGCTATTTACAGGGGCCAGGTTGCAAACACTATAATTACGACTGGTATTGACTAAGTGACTGGTCTCTGGCTAATGTTTATTATCGCCCTTCCCCTTTCCATCATTTGCACGCATTGGCCTGGAGCTTGTTTGGTGGTCTCCACACGTCGGAGTTCCGCGTACATTTCTGGTCACCACATTAAAGGAAAGATGAGTGCATTAGAGAGGATGCAGAAAGATATATAATGTGCCAAGATTTGAAAATTGCAAATATTGGATAAGCAAGAATTGAACAGAGGAAAGGAAGGACATAAGTGAGGTTGTTCAGATAATTAGGATGTGGGATTAGGATTAGCACAATTCACAGTAGTTAGTGCTGCTGCCTCACAGCTCAAACGGACCGGAATCACTGTTGACCTCGGCTGCTGTCTGTGTGCAGATCACTCTTTATCCCCTGAACAATGACCGCAATGACAGGTCCTATAGTTTCCACCGTCAAACCAAAGATGTGTGATTTATTGCTTCTGTAAATTATCTAGTAGGTGGCAGAAGAACTGGTAGTCATGTTTAGTTTAATTTAGAAATACAGCATGGAGACCTGCCCTTCGGCCCACTGAGTCCATGCTGACTGCCACTCACTTGGCCACACTGGTTCTATGTTATCCCAGTTACTCATCCACTCCCTGCACGGTAGGGGCAATTTACAGAGGCCGATTGTCCTACAAAACCGCACGTCTTTGGGATGTGCAAAGTAACTGGAGCACCTGGAGGAAACCAACGTGTGATAGAAAATTAATTACAGGATTATATAAAATAAATTACAGGATATAGGAAATTAAGAGAGGGAAAAGGACTAAAGTGATAAAGTGCTTAAAGTGATGTGAAGAATTTCATTGTTCCGCATAATCAGACAATGAAATATTCTTGACTCTTTTTAGGAGCGGGTGAAGATTTAGATGGCCTGCTTCTTTGCCATAATAGGCAATTAGACCCTATTCATCTTCGTAGGATGGTCAAAATGCATAGGGGACAGATTTAAAGTACTTGATTGAAGATCTGTGCAGGAAATGAAGAAAAAATGTTTCACCTGGAGGATGGTTGAAAGAGTTGGAGAGGTAGAATCCCTCAGCACATTTAGAAGGTTTAGTTTAGAGATACAATGCGGAAACAGGCCCTTTGGCCCACCGAGTCCGCACTAACTAGTGAACCCTGTACACCAACACTATCCCACACCAGGACAATTTACAATTTTTACCAAAAATGTACCTACAATCTTTCTACATCTTTGGTGTGTGGGAGGAAACTGGACCACCCAGTGAAAACCGACGTGGTCACAGGGAGAACATGAAAACACCATACAAGACAGCACCCATAGTCGGGGTCGAAAGCAGGTCTCTGGCGCTGTTAGGCAGCAACTCTACCACTACGCCACTGACTTGAAAGCACTTGAAGGTACTTGAACATGTAGTTGAAGATTTGTCACCTGCAGTGTTGTGAACCTAATGCTGGAAGGCGTAATTAGGGTTGGGTATCACTCTCGTTTGTGACCTCTCGTTTGTGACCAGCACAGAGACGATGGACAAAATGGTATTCCTCTAACCACATATTTTATAAAGATTCTTTGATTCTATAAACCCAAGCACCCGATGAGTCACACATTTGTTCTCAAGCAGCCTGCAAGAAAAGCAGAGCACATTCTATCTTCCAACATTGACCTTAAAGAATGAAAGACTTTACTTCCTCGATTTAGCTCTGAAACTGGCTTACTGAATGCAGTTGAAATGTCTCAACCGTAACAGGTGAGCCTGACTGACAGGCAGCCTGGTTGAAAAACTAAAAACCCTGCCAGGTGCTTGAATATTTAAATCTCTCTCCTCGCTTCATTGAGTTGAAATTTGGAGACTCTGCAGCTGATTGACCCGCTGTGCATTATTTATACCCGTCACAAAAGCGAGTTTCTTTCAGATAGCACATTTAGCAGAGAAAACCATCTGGCAGAGGCATTTCATAAGAACTACTTGGTTAAAACCCATTGAACACCATTGCTGCAGATGATCCCCAGGAGCCAACGCAACTGTGCATTAGTTGTGGATATGTAGAGTCATATCCGTTCCTAAGCAATCGTTCCCAGTGCCAACCAACTGTGCATTAGTGTGGATAGAGCATATGCAGAGTCATAGCAAGGTGCGACAGAGGTTTACCTGCATCTCTTCCAACCTCACTGGCCCGTGGGAGAAGTGGAATGAAAATCAGTACACTTAAAGGGCCCCCGTCTTTGTGATGTGTTTGTGTGTGTGTGTGTGCGGTCGGTTGATTCAGCTCGCGGTTTCATCTCGGACGGTCGATCCAGCTCGAGGCTTTCCAGGCGAGTGCTCTCGAGCTTGAAGGTCGAAGACACACTTCTTAACTCGCGGATTAGGTCGCCCAAGTGGGACAGCCCCTTTAGGAGTTTGTACGTTCTCCCCTTGACCTGCGTGGGTTTTCTCTGACATCTTCGGTTTCCTCCCACACTCCGAAGATTGGCTTGGTGTAAATGTAAAATTGTTCCCAATGTGCTTTTACAGTATTTTATTTTCTCTTTTACGGTGAGCAACTCCATTGCTTTTGTTCAATATTTGAGTAGTGGTTACCACTAGTAAGGCCAGGATTTATCTCCTTAGACAGAGTAGATTGCTTGGCCATTACACAGCACATTTAAGAGGCTTCTCCATTGCTGTGCTACTGGAGTTACATATAGACGCATGGTTTAAACCACTAAACTGATACACAAAAGGGCACAGTGCTGTACCAACTCAGTGGGTTAGACAGCATCTCTGGGGAACGTGGATTGGTGATATTTCGGGTCGAGACCCTTCTTTAGACTCCAGTCTGTAGTCTTGACCTGAAATGTCACCTATTCATATTCCCCGGAGATGCTGCATGACCCACTGAGTTCCTCCAGCACTTTGTGTTTTGCACCAGATTCCCGCAACTGCAGTTTCTCCTGTCACCAGCTGTAGAATTGAAATTTGGTTCATAATGTGGAATTGAAAAGATAGGAAAAGTGTTTCTCTTTACTAATTATGATCAACTTTTTGTTAAAAAGCCATCTAATTCATTAATAATTGCTGTGCACTGGAGTTACATATAGACGCATGGTTTAAACCATGCGTCTATATGTAACTCCCGTAGCACAGCAATGTAGAAGCCTCTTAAATGTGCTCTTTAATGGCCAAGCAATCTACTCTGTCTAGGGTGATAAATCTTGCCCTTACCAGCGGTAACCACTACTCAAATATTGAATGAAAGCAATGTAGTTGCTCAACATGAAAGAGAAAAAAAATACTGTAAAGATTCACCAGGACGTTTCCTGGGCATGTGGACATGAGTTATAGGGAGAGGTAGGATAGGCCGGAGGCCTTTGGAGGCTGAAGGGTGACCTTATTAAGGTGTACAAGATCATGAAGGGAATGAATAAGATAGAAACATGGAAACATAGAAAAAGGCCATTCGGCCCTTCGAGCCAGCATCGCCATTTAATATGATCATGGCTGATCATCCAAAATCAGTACCTCGTCCCTGTCTTCCTCCCAAATGCCTTGATTCCGTTAGCCCTAAGAGCTGTATCTTTTCAACTTTCTTTTCAATGCATCAAGATGACTGCTCAGTCGTTTTTCCTTGGATAGAGGACTCAAAAACTAGAGAGCATAGGCTCGAGATGAGAGGAAAGAGGGTCATCAAGAGGCACCTCTTTCACTCTGAGCTTTATCTATATCTGGATTTAGCTGCCAGAGAAAGCTCGAGACGCGGACACAATTACAACATTCAAAAGACATGTGGCTAGATATATGGTTAGGAAGGATTTGGAAGCCTATGGGCCAAATGCAGCCAAATGGATGCAACCTAATGTGCCACCTGGGTCGGCATGTAAAAGATAGACTAATGGACCTGTTTCCATGCTGTACAGCTCCATGATTCTTTGACTCTATCCACAGTTTTTCTTTACTTTTAGTTACTTAACAACGTCTCTGGATGGTGAGGAGAGGGCTGTGGATCCCCAGCAGGCCCAAAAACAAGACCTGTTAAAGTGCAACGAGATCCGAGCGAGCCAACGGCCATCCATATTTCACTAGAAGTTGCGATCACTGTTGTACATAGCATTGTAAGGCACCGTATCCGTTGATGTTTTCAACGATGATGATGATAACAACATCTTTGAGCCACCAACTCTAAAGGGCCTGTCCCACTTACCCGACCTTTTTGGCGACTGCCGGCACCCGCATAGGTCGCCGAAAATTTTCAACATGTTGAAACTTCAGCGGTGACCAGAAAGACACTACGACTTTGAGTGACTAGGAGACTACTCACGACCATACAGGCGACACCCTGGCGACATGTCGCGGGGTGTCGTGGGGTGTCACCGTGACATGTCACCAGGGTGTAGCCTGTATGGTCGTGAGTGGTCTCCTAGTCACACAAAGAGTCGTACCACCTTTTGGGCGTTGCTGAATTTTCAACGTGTTGAAAATTTTCGGCGATCTATGACAGGTGCCGGCAGTCGCCGAAAAAGTCGCGTAAGTGGGACATGCCCTTTATTCCCTCTCTGTCCTCTCCATCTCTCCCAAAAAATAATTTCCTCCTCCCACTACAACCTGCGATCCATCCCTTGCTAAATTCCCAAATCCTGAATTAGACCCAGGTAATGGAATTAGACTTCCTTTTGCTACTGTCCAAAAACTGGATGCGGGTATGACTCTCCTGGTATGGATCAGTCAGGTACTAGACGCTTGATCTTAAAGGAAGATCGACACAAAATGCTGGAGTAACGCAGTGGGTCAGGCAGCATCTCTGGAGAAAAGGAATAGGTGACGTTTCAAGTTGAGATCCTTCTTCCGACTGAGAGTCAGGGGAGAGGGAGACTAGAGATATGGAGGGAAAAGGTGCGAAAACAACAGATCAAACCAGACGATGATCAAGGAAATGTAGAGTGTTTTATTGTTAGCTGAGGGGAAGGTGACATTTGAACTTAAAGAGTTTGTTTCATCTGATATTACTTATTACCCAATGTTACCAATGGTGGCATCCAACTCAAATTTTATTTGAAGGTGTGGAGAATTTCATTGAACACTCTGTCAGAAACTATTTCTTCAAACAAATGCTTTTACCGCAGACTGTGCTTCCTGCATTGGCCAAGATGAATCATACCGTGAGGCAATGTTGGTGTGGTGACAGAAAGAGGAATTGCTATCTGTTGTTGACATCCATTAAGCCGGTGCAGAGGACAAGGCTTTTGAGTTAAAGCAGCCTCTGCATCACTGACACCTTCTTCTGCTGCTTCTGCTAAATATATTTGCCTGCTTCAATCGATCGTAATGCATTCTGTGGCCTGCGCTCTACCCCTCCGCTCTTGGTAATTTATTGCTTTCTGGGTGCAATGGTGTAAAGAGCAATGTAATAAAGAGTTGGTTCACTTTAATGCAGCGTGCCAGCTTTTTACTGCACAAGATGCACGGATGGTGTCTGCGCTACTGGCAAACTCTTGTGTGATGCCAGGGTGTGTGCTGTGTGGCTGAGTGAGGAAACTGTGGAAAAACATGGGAATTTGCAATAAATATTTGCGTATAGAGAAATCTTGGGTCCTTTCCTGGGACTCTGAGCCAGCTCAGCGGGTTCTTGCAGGGAATATTGATTTACGACGAATCCCTGTAGGTTATGACAGAAAAAGGGAGGCCATGTTTATATTAGGCTTTTGTGTGACCTCTGAATGTTACAATCGGTGTTAAAACTCCATTCACTGTTATTGTGCAGTGAAGGCAGTTACCAATGAAGCATTTCAAGCACCCTCTAACAGGAGAATGAAGCAGGAGTGTTAGTGCTACAGAACTCACTCACACGAGATAACAAACTGCCTGCCTCCTGGGAATAATATGAACAGCTTTATGACAACCAACCTGTTGTTTTTTTTTGATAAATCAATAAACAAACAGCATCCCAACTTCTCACCTTCTTCCTCAAGCCCATCTTGCTTCAAACGAATATATTATTTTACTCCAGTGATCGTCTGTGCAGATTTTTGTTTCTCTATTGGTTGTTGAGAAATACATTGAAGTAGGGCTAATATGGCGGCCATTTTAAAAACAGAATGGATAATTTGGATCACTGCAAGATTTAGTTTGAACAATTTGATTAGTATGGGTATCGGGGGTTATGGGAAGAAGGCAGGAGAATGGAGTTGCGAGGGTAAGATCGATCAGCCATGGTTAAATGGCAGAGTAGACTTGATGGGCTGAATGGATTAATTCTGCTCCTATCATTTATGAACGTATGAACAAGTTGTTAGTGAGACTACACTTGGACCATTGCGCACACTTCCGATCAACCAGCAACTGCAAGGATGTCACTAAGTTGCAAAGAGTGCATATAGGTAAAAGATTCACAAGGATCTCACCACGACTGGGGTGCTTAAATTAATAGAGAGACGAGATAAGCTGGGACATTTTTTTGCCGGAGTGTAAGTCACTGAGGTAGAGGTATTTAAAATCATGAGGAGCAGATATAATGTTGATGGTTACAGTTTTTTTTCCAGGATAGGAGAGTCGAAAACTAGAGGGTGTAGGTTTCTGAGTGGGGAAAGGTTTAAAGGTGACCTGAAGTACAATTTTTGCACAGAGGGTAATGTATATTCGGAACGGCGAGAAGAGGAAGCTACTGACATAAGTACAATTACATAGAAACATAGAAATTAGGTGCAGGAGTAGGCCATTCGGCCCTTCGAGCCTGCACCGCCATTCAATATGATCATGGCTGATCATCCAACTCAGTATCCTGTACCTGCCTTCTCTCCATACCCCCTGATACCTTTAGTCACAAGGGCCACATCTAACTCCCTCTTTAATATAGCCAATGAACTGGCCTCAACTACTTTCTGTGGCAGAGAATTCCAGAGATTCACCACTCTCTGTGTGAAAAATGTTTTTCTCATCTCGGTCCTAAAAGATTTTCCCCTTATCCTTAAACTGTGACCCCTTGTTCTGGACTTCCCCAACATCGGGAACAATCTTCCTATATCTATCCTGTCCAACCCCTTAAGAATTTTACAAGATCTAGCAATGTTACAAAATTTTGAGATTTAAAAAATCAAGTCTGCAATTTATCCCATCAGATAAAGCATAACAATGTTTAATTTGACACCTAATTCACTTTCATATCTCAAGTAATAAAAAGGTTTTGGCCATTTTCATACTCGGAAATTAGCATCTTGTTCCCTATTGATTTTCTATGGACATAACAAAAAAGCTGTGATCGTGGACAGTCAAAAGCCCATAACCTTCTTAAAAATTAAGAGAACTGAATGAAATTTTCAGTTATCATAGATTGAAGCATTCTGAAACAAATATAAAATAATCTTACTTGGATGACCTGAAATTAAAGCATATAATTAGTTAGTTACCCAATTGTAGCTAATTTCAAACTTCAATTTCTAGATCTAAACATCTATCCATTTCTTAATAAATGATTAACATTTTTAAATAGCCCAAGTGTCCAAATAATATTCACAAATAATTCACAATAAAACATGATTTTTAAATCTCATTTACATCAATTTATAGGCCAAATGGAAGGAATTTAGTGTTCAATTGCTGTAAATTAAAGTCAATTTAAATCAGCTTTCTAGTGGGTTCCTGTGAACGCGCTGGATTAGAACTTTCACATTGCGCTGGATTTGTGCCCTCAAATGCCCAGAAAAACACTGCGGGATATAAAAAGCCCAAAATGAACTACTCGCTATAGAAAACTTTAATTACAGGGTTATATACAAGCCCCATTTAATGTAAAAATAAGGTGCATACCTTTAATTGTTTGCTTTATAAAACCCTGGGGCTGCGAGAGGTTGCGGATTGAGAGAGTGATTTTTAAACTACTATAAATATTATACAAGGCCATAAAAACTAATAATACCTTTTGCGACGGGGTCTTCCCGCGATTTTCCATTAATGATTTACTAGGCTGAACATTTTCGATTGGAACAGCCTGGTAAAAATTGCGTTTTAAACCCGCCCCCTCTAAACAGCGCCAAAATCACACACACGGGGTAGGGCAGATGCTCAGCCACGATTCAGGTAGGTATTGTAACATACCTACAAGATCCCCCTCAATCTTCTAAATTGTATCGAGTACAAGCCGAGTCTATCCAGTCTTTCTTCATATGAAAGTCCTGACATCCCAGGAATTTAAAAGACATTCGGGCAGGATCATGGATAGAAGAGGTTAAGAGATATCTTTAGAGGGGCAGCACGGTGGTGCAGCGGTAGAGTTGCTGACTTGCGGCTCCAGAGACCCAGGTTTAATTCTGATTGCGGGAGCGGAGTTTGTACGTTCTCCCCGTTACCTGCATGGGTTTTCTCCGGGATCTCGGGTTTACTCCCACACTCCAAAGACATACAGATTTGGAGGTTAATTAGCTTGGTATAATTGTAAATTGTCGCTAGTATGTGTAGGGTAGTGTTCGTCTGCAGGGGTCGCTGGTTGGCACAGATTCAGTGGGCCAAAGGGCCTGTTTCCACGTTGTATCTCTAAACTAAACTAAAAACTATCTATGCAGGCAAATGGGACTAGCTGGGGTCAACATCTTGGTCAGCATGGATGCATTGAATGAAAGGGCCTTTTTCCAAGGTGCAGTTGTCATTGACTCTCTGAATCGCGGGACTGTGCTGCCAGAAAATGTCAAAACCAAATTACCTGAACTGCTTTTGAATTCAAGGCAGCATTTAACCAAGGGGCACTAATAAAACTGAGCTCAAGCTCATTGGGGAAAAATCATGCAAGTGGTTGGAGTTCTGGTGACACGGAGTCATGCTACATAAAACCAGGCACTTGGGCCCAACATGTCCATGCCGACTAAGATACCCATCAATGCCAGTCCCATTTTTCCATATTTGACCCATATCGAAACCATCCCTAACCATGTAGCTGTCCAACGATGTTTGAAATGTTGTTATTGTACCTGCATCAACTATTTCCGATTCAGTGATGGGAGTCAACGACTTTGATGAGTGGTGTGGGCTGAATCACCTGCAACTCAACACCAACAAGACTAAGGAATTAGTGGTGTACTTTAGATGCAGAGAAACATCCCTGTCCACTGTCTCCATCAATAGTATGGATGTGCAGTTTACCAGGGAGTATAAATACCTTGGAGTTTGCCTTCCATCACATTGAGTAATGTGGGGAATCCACTGTGGTGGATGTTTATGTTAACTTTCTGTAGTTGTGTGTCTTGTTGCCTGTTTTTTAGGAAGGCTGTGTAGTAAATTGAAATTTCAATGTGCCTTAATTGGTACACGTGACAAATAACTGACCTTTGAACCTTTGGACAGTAAACTGGACTGGTCCAGGAATGCTGAGGCCCCGTACAAGAAGGGACAGAGACGGCTGTACTTTTTTGAGAAGGCTCTGCTCCTTCAACATCTGCAGTAAGCTGCTACAGATGTTCTACCAATTGTGGTTGCCAGTGCCAATTTCTGGGGGCAGCAGGGAGAAGGTCGCTGATGCCTATGGGGTCAATAAACTCATCAGGAAAGCTGGCTCCATCCTGGGGTTGGAGTTGGATTCATGGGAGGTGGTCTTGGAGGGGAGGATGCTCTTCAAACTGATAACCATCTTGGACAATACAGCTCACCCCCTCCATGACACACTGGTCATCTTGAGGAGTACCTTCACCAAGATGCAGTACAGAATGCCAGAGGAAATCCTTTTTCTCTGTAGCTATCAAACTGTACAACTCCTCCCCCTTCTGCCGTGGGGTAGACCGACTCCCCCCCTACCTCCCAATCTTTGCCCTTCCCCAATCCTTTTTACTCATCACTTTAATTTCATGTATCTTGTATTTTATAACTGTTGGCAGATCAATTTCCCTCCTGGGATAAATTAAATTCTATTGTATCGTGTTGCATTTCCTCTGGTGGCTTGTTCCATACACCCACCACCCATAGTGTGAAAACGTTGTCCTTCAGGTTCCTATTAAATCTTTCCCCCCTCACATTAAAACTATGTCCTCTAGATCTTGATTTCCCTACCCTGGGAAAAGATCTATGCTCCCTCATGATTTTATACATCTCTGTAAGATCACCTCTCAAACATCTGGGAATAAAATCCTAGCCTGCTTAACCTCTCCCTATAACTCAAGTCCTCAAGTCCTGGCAATATCTTTGTGACACTTCACTGCATTCTTTCCATCTTAATGCCATCTTTTCGATAGCAGAGTAACCAGAACTGTACACAATGCCCCCAAGTGCTGACTCGGAAACATTTTGTACAACTCCAACATAACATCCCACTTCTATAATCCTTACTGATGAAGGTCATAGAAACATAGAAACAATGAAAATAGGTACAGTAGTAGGCCATTTGGCCCTTCAATCCAACACGGCCATTCAATATGATCATGGCTGATCATCCAACATCTGTACCCCGTTCCTGTTTTTTCCCCCATATCCCTTGATTCCGTTTGCCCCAAGAGCTAAATCCAACTCTCTCTTCAAAACATCACGTGAATTGGCCTCCACTGCTTTCTGTGGCAGAGAATTCCACAGATTCACAACTATCTGGGTGAAGAGATATTTCCTCATCTCAGTCCTAAATAGCCCTTATTCTTAAACTGTGACCCCTGCTTCTGGACTCCCCCAACATCAGGACCATTTTTCCTGCATCTAGCCTGTCCAATCCCTTAAGAATTTTATATGTTTCCATAGGATCCAGATTTTATAGATCCAAGATCTATAATATTCTATGAGATTCTCTAAGAAAAGGCTAGCATGCCAGAAGCCTTTCTCACTACCCTGTACACCTGTGATGCCGCGTTTGGTGAATGAAATATCACAGAAAGATGAATGGATATAGTTGGTGAAGGTCAGGCATTCCAACTCCAGCATATCACTGTCGGAGTTCCTCAGGACATTTTCATGTCCAATTATCCTCAATTGTTTTATCAATGACTGTCCTTGGAACATAAAGTCAGAAGTATGGATGTTCACTGATGATTATGCCATTTTCAGTGCCATTCACACACCTTCAGATGATGAAGATGATGAAGCAATCTATGCCTGTAGGCAGAAAGACCAAAATATGGTTTTAAGCCGTTAAGCAGCAAGTGATGAAATAAAATGCAAGGCAATAAACATCTCTGATAAGTGTAAATCCAACCATCTATCCTTAACATTAGATGGTTTGCTATCATCAAGTCCCCATTATCAGTGAATGAATGAATGAATGAATGAATAAGTTTATTTGCCAAGTATGTTCGCATACAAGTAATTTGTCTTGGTGCTCCACTTCGCAAGTGACAACATGACATACAATGACAATGACATAAAACATTAAACATCTATACACAACTATAACTTTGATCTTGTTATCTTCCGGTTTCCGCGGTCTTTCTATTTGCGCAAAAACAGTACGTGATAGCGCTCTGATTTTTTGCCAGCGTACTCATTGTTCTCCTCTGCTGCGAGTGCACCAAGTTTAGTTCCAATCAGGGGTCTAATGTAAAAGCTAGCGAGGTTTAAAAATTGCGTGTGCACAGATCGATCTCCTCTCCTGCCAGTCGGCACCGCGTGGATTGGTCTTTTCTCCCGTCACTCTGCGGGAGGGTCAGCCCCTTCCTGCACCATCGCATCTTTACTAGAGCTGAGGGATGCTCTGAATGGCCGGCGGAGGACCAGACAATTTCAGGAGGGACCGGAAGAGGCCCCGCCCTGCCCAACCCAGCCCAGCGAAGAGTCGGAGATGTTGCTGATGTCGCCAAACAGAAACGCTACTGGAGCTGAGAGAGGCTCTGGATGGCCTGGTCTCCAACCGGACACAATTTTTGGAGGGAGAGACCAGCTCGGCCCTACCCAGCCCAGCCCAGCCCAGCCCAGCCCAGCCCAGCCCAGCCCAGCCCAGTGCAGCCTAGCCCGGCCCAGCGCAGAGTCGGAGATGTCGCCGATGTCACCAGGCGGAAAACGGAGACTCTGATCCCAACGGACAAGAATGTCCAGCGACCAGCGCCTGCTGTGAGTCCTCAGCGCACCATGAACTACAACTTCTTCCCCTCTGGTCCCCCTCGCTGGCTCCGACCCGTGATACCCCCCACTGACCCGTCTTTCTGATCTCTCTGCCACAACCCAACCCCACCCCCCCCCCCCCCCCCCCCCCCCCCCCCCCCCCCGCGCACACCCTCCCCCCCCCCCCCCCACCCCCCCCTTCTCCGGCTCCACAATGTTCGCGCTGCCCCGCCCCCACTCCCCACCCACCCCTCCCCCCACCCACACACCCTTCCCCATACCCCTCCCCCCCACAACCGGCTCTTGCTCCCCACAACCCCCCTCACCCCACTCACACACCCTCTCCCCGCACAAACACCCCTCCCCCCACAACCAACCCCACAACTCCCCCCCTGCCCACACCTCCCCCCCACACACACACACACCCCTCCCCCCCACCACCCTCCCTCTCTTGCTCCACAATGCTCGCTGCCCCCCCACCCCCCCCATCCTCCCCCCCACACCCCCCCACACTCCTACCCCCACTACCCCCCACTTACCCCCACAGCCCCCCTCCCCCACCACCCCTCTCCACCCCTCTTACACTCCCCCGCCCACCCCCCCCCCATCCCCCACCCTACACCCCTTGCCACACACACCCTTCCCTTCCCTCCTCCCCTCCCACACATGAAGAGGATGGGGAGGGATTGCTGGGGGATGAGGAGAAATGAGCCGCACCTGCACAGTTAGGGGCTTTGGGTGGTAGGAGTGGTGGAATATTGCGTTGGGGGAACGGGTGAGTGGTGGGATATTAAGTCCCACTTAGTCTAGTTAATAATAAAACATTATCGATTAAACATGTGCATTAAATAAAATACCAGAGCAAAAGGAGGCTGCAGATTTTTGGTTATTGAGTAGAGCTACTACTCATAGAGCTAGAAAGTCAACTGGGTTCGTTAAATTGTGCAGGTCACAGGCTGGTTATCTGAAAGAGTCATACACTGGGGAAACGGGCCCTTTGCCCAATTTGGCCCTTCCACACTAGTCCCACCTGCTTGCCTTTGGCCCATATATCCCTTTAAACCTGTCCTATCCATGTACCTGTCTAATTGTTTCCTAAATGTTGCAATAGTCCCTGCCTCAACTAGCTCCTCCTACAGCTCGTTACATACATCGCTCCGCTCATCTTACGATGACAAACTCATCTCCTGTCACCTCGAAACCCTTCCATTGTGTCCAAGGCACAAGTTAGGAGCACAATGACATATTCTCCAGTAATCTTCAAGAAGGTGGACACCATCCAGGACAAGCTGCCCCATTGTTTGCCACTCCATTGACCAGGGCCTCAGTTTTAACTAGCGTTGATGGGACATTTTCGGTCACCATGGGCAAGTTGGCCCGAAAGGCCTGTTTCCATGCTGTCGACTCTATGACACTATCTTATCTGCTGTGTTGCATCATGCTGCTGAGCCGCCGTAACATTCTCACAGCATGAAAATCTTTTTTTCTTTCAGTTATGATGGCACTGAGGCCACTTTCATTCCAGTACTGTGTTTGAATCCATATCACAGAAATGTTCTTGTGCCCTTAATCAATAGATGGTTTAAGATCCCAGATTGCAGTTCACATCTGAGGTTGATTGTGTCCTGTGCAAATTGTTCTTAATAACTCGGATAGATAAAGTGTAATCAGCACAGTTACAACTCAATCGTCACCTGTCAATGGAAATAATATGGAAATCAGAGAGGTTTCTTTTTATGATTTAAATGGATGTGTCAGCTCCCTATTTTTTTTTCTCTCTCTCTGATGCCATGTGAGACTTGAGTGTTTTGATTCATGTTCAGATTGTAGGAAGTCACAGGATGGTGGCTTGTGGTTGCTTGTCATAGAGTCATACAGGGTGGAAACAAGCCCTCCAGATCAACTGACCCACACCGACCAATATGCCCCATCTACATCAGTCCCACCAGCCCGCATTTGGCCTATAGCTCCCTAAATCTGTCCTATCCATGTTTAGTTTAGTTTAATTTAATTTACTTTAGTTTAGAGATACAGCGCAGAAATAGGCCCTTCGGCCCACCGGGTCCGCGCCGACCAGCGATCCCCGCATATTAACACTATCCTACACGCATTAGGGACAATTTTTACATTGACCAAGACAATTTACCTACATGCCTGTACGTCGTTGGAGTGTGGGAGGAAATCGAAGATCTCGGTGAAAACCCACGCAGGCCATGGGGAGAAAGTACAAACTCCATACAGACACCCGTAGTTGGAATTGACCCCGAGTCTCCGGCGCTGCAAGCAGTGTACGGTAGCAACACTACCGCTGTGCCACGGTGCCGCCCTATGTATCTGTCTAAATGTTTCAATACAATACAATACAATATTTATTGTCATTTGAACCTCAGTAAGGCTCAAACGAAACTCTGTTTCTACAGCCCTACAAACAAAAACTATTCCTACTAGACACACAACCAATTTAATTCACACAAACATCCATCACAGTGAATCTCCTCCTCACTATGATGGAAGGCAAAGTCTTTTCTCTCCCCTGCTCTCCATTTTTCTCCCGATGTTGAAGCCCCAGGCGGGCGATGGTAAGTCCCACGGCCATTTTAGGCCGCACCGGGCGATGAACGGCCCTGCTCCAGGCCCAAAAGTCTCAAAGTTGGAGCCCCCTGGCGGGCGCTGGAATGTCCCGCGGGCATTAAAGCCGTGCCGGGCGATGTACGTCCCCACTCCGGGTCGTTCCAACCCCGCGACATGGGCTGGAGAACTCGCGTTGCGGGAGCTCCGGGAAGCGGTCTCTCCCACCCGGACCTGCGAACTCCCGATATCACAGTCCACCGGACCTGTGGCTGCAGCTGGAGCCTCCGAGCTCCAGGGTTGGGCCGCAGCAGCGAGCCACCACCGCTCCCCACACTCCGAGGTCGGCCATCCCCACAATGGTGAGTCCGCAGCTCCGCAGGCTCCGCGACTGGAGCCCCCAGGTCATCCCGGTTGGAGGCTGCTCCACGGTGCTAGGCCCCAACGACAACGGAGACCCGACAGGGAAAAGGTCGGGTCTCCCGTGCAGGGAAGAAATTTTTTTTAAGTTTCCCGCGCCCTCTACATAAACACAGTTAAAAACAGTATAAAAAAACTCAACAACTACATTTAACTAGACAAAAAAATTAAAAAAGACAGACAGGCTGTAGGGGCTGCTGCAACAGTGTTGGGCCACCAACTCTTAAACATTGCGAAAGTACCTGCCTCAACAATGTTCCTCCAGCAGCTCGTTCTGATGAAAGAAAGAACTCGTGGCCTTGGGTTGAGGGTGATTTGTTTCCACTTCAGTATTGTGGCATTCTCAGGCGCCTGAATAGTCCCTTGTGGGATCTGTAGATAGTAATTACCAAAGTGAGTAATTATTTTATTCACAGGATAACTTGCCCTTGAGAAGAAGGTGGCTGGGGGTGTTCTTAAATTGATAAAGTTCCTTGATTGCAGTGGAAAGTTCCAAGCGTTTGACAGAAGTAATGAACGAATGGTGGTAAATGTCCAGTTTGGGAGGTTGGATGATTTGTCGTGGGACGCGGTGGAGAGCATTCCTGGGGATGTGTTTAAGAGGGAATTGCAGATGCTGGAGAATCGAAGGTTACACAAAAAAGCTGGAGAAACTCAGCGGGTGCAGCAGCATCTATGGAGCGAAGGAAATAGGCAACGTTTCGGGCCGAAACCCTTCTTCAGACTGATCGGGGGCGGGGGTGGGGGGGGGGGACAAGAAAGGGAAAAGCAGGAGGAGCCCGAAGGCTGGGGGATGGGAGGAGACAGCAGGGGGGCTGAGGAAGGGGAGGAGACAGCAAGGACTAACAAAATTGGGAGAATTCGATGTTCATGCCCCCGGGATGCAGACTCCCCAAACGGAATATGAGGTGCTGTTCCTCCAATTTCCGGTGCTGCTCGCTGTGGCCATGGAGGAGACCCAGGACAGAGAGGTCGGAGACGGAGTGGGAGGGGGAGTTGAAGTGCTGAGCCACCGGGAGGTCAGCTTGGTTATTGCGGACCGAGCGGAGGTGTTCGGCGAAACGATCGCCCAACCTCCGCTTGGTCTCACCGATATAGATCTGCTGACATCTAGAGCAGCGGACGCAATAGATGAGGTTGGAAGAGATGCAGGTAAACCTCTGTCGCACCTGGAACGATTGCTTGGGTCCTTGAGCGGAGTCGAGGGGGGAGGTAAAGGGACAAGTATTGCATCTCTTGCGGTTGCAAGGGAAAGTGCCCGGGGAGGGGGTGGACCGAGAGGGAAGGGAAGAATTGACAAGGGAGTTATGGAGGGAGCGGTCTTTGCGGAAGGCAGATATGGGGGGAGATGGGAAGATGTGACGAGTGGTGGGGTCACGTTGGAGGTCCCTCTTAAATATAGCCAATGAACTGGCCTCAACTACCTTCTGTGGCAGAGAATTCCAGAGATCCTGGGGATGTGGTGGATACGTGGAATGAGCTGCCACAGGAGATAGATATGGCAGGTACTATAACTGCATTCAAAAGACACTTAGTTACTCTACCCTCCTTTGTAAAACCACCACCATGAAACCTACCACCTGCCCCCTCGACACTGTCCCCTCTGCCCTTCTAAAGGATGTCATTACAATAGCCGATCCTTCTCGATCTCAGCGCAGCATTTGATACTGTCGATCACCCCATCCTAATTGACTGTCTCCGGTACGGGGTTGGTATTGATGGCACTGCCCTGAGCTGGTTCATCTCCTACCTCAAAGGTAGGAGATTCTCTACTAACATAGGCAACTGTTTCTCCTCCCCAGCTAGCCTCTGCTGTGGGGTTCCACAAGGTTCCACACTTGGCCCCATTCTCTTCTCCCTGTATATGCTCCCCTCAGGCCGAGTCATTCAAAGGCATGGCATTTCCTTCCATTGCTACACAGACGATACACAACTCTATCTCCCCCTGAAGCCCAAAAACCAATCAAATCTGCTTAACCTTATCCGCTGCCTCGAGGATATAAAGTGTTAGATGGCCCAAAACTTCCTCCAACTAAAAGAGAGAAAAGAAGAGTTGGACAGGCTAGATGCAGGAAGATTGTTCCTGATGTTGGGGAAGTCCAGAACAAGGGGTCACAGTTTAAGGATAAAGGGGAAATATTTTAGGACCGAGATGAGAAAAACATTTTTCACACAGAGAGTGGTGAATCTCTGGAATTCTCTGCCACAGAAGGTAGTTGAGGCCAGTTCATTGGCTATATTTAAGAGGGAGTTAGATGTGGCCCTTGTGGCTAAAGGGATCAGTAGGTATGGAGAGAAGCCAGGTATAGGAGTTGGATGATCAGCCATGATCATATTGAATGGCGGTGCAGGCTCGAAGGGCCGAATGGCCTACTCCTGCACCTATGTTCTATGCTTCTATGTTTCTATGTAAGTCTGTGGTCATCCTTCTCGGCCCCTCGGACTCAATCAAAATGATAGCAGGCAGCCTTGGAAGCCTTACCCCATTACTCAACCTCACGTCAAAAACCTTGGCTTGATATTTGACTCAGCATTGAAATTTGACAAACAAGTCAATGCCGTGGTAACAGCTAGCTTCTTTCAGCTTTGGACGATAGCTAAAATAAAACAAATCCTCCAGTTTGATGACCTCGAAAAGATCATCCACACATTTATCTCCTCCCGCCTAGATTACTGCAACTCCCTCTACACTGGCATCAGCCAATCTTCCCTGTCCCGCCAGCAACTGGTCCAAAACGCCGCAGCGAGACTCCTGACGGGCACCCATAAAAGGGACCACATCACCCCGATTCTGGCCTCTCTCCACTGGCTCCCTTTGCGGTTCCGAATACCTTTCAAGATCCTCCTTTATGTCTACAAAGCCCTTAATGGGCTTGCCCCCACCTACATTAAACGTCTGCTTACCCACCACACCACCTCCAGGTCCCTCAGATTGGCCGACTTGGGGTTACTGAACATCCCGCGGTCTAAGCATAAGCTCAGGGGCGACCGCGCCTTTGCGGTTGCAGCTCCTAGTCTGTGGAACAGCATCCCTCTTCCCATCAGAACTGCCCCCTCCACCGACTCCTTAAGTCGAGACTTAAAACTCATCTTTACTCCCAAGCCTTTCTCGACGTCCCCTGAGCGAGGGCTATATGTATGTAGTGATGTATGTATTTAATCTATGAACCACTGTTGTATAATGTTAGTACCTCCACCAATGTAAAGCACTTTGGCCAACGAGAGTTGTTTTTTTAAATGTGCTATATAAATGAAAGTGACTTGAGTTGACCTAGTTTAGTTTAGACCTACAGAGTTGAAACAGGCCCTTCGGCCCACCGAGTCCAGGCCGACCAGTGATCACCCATGCATGAGTTCCATCCTTCACACTAGGGACAATTCTTCACAATTAATCTACAAACCTGCACATCTTTGGTTTGTGGGAAGAAACCGGAGCACCCAGAGAAAATCCGCACGGTCATACGGCCGAGAATTAACTTTTTCACACAGTGGGTTATGGGTGTATGGAACAAGCTGCCAGAGGAGGTAATTGAGGCTGGGACTATCCCATTGTTTAAGAAACAGTTAGACAAGTACATGGATAGGACAGGTTTGGAGGGATATGGATCAAGCGCTGGCAAGTGGGACTAGTGTAGCTGGGACATTGTTGGCCGGTGTGGGCAAGTTGGGCCGAAGAGCCTGTTTACACACTGTATCACTCTATGATTCTATGATTCTATGACAAGAAGAACGTGCAAACTCCGTAAAGACAGCTCACGTAGTCAGGATCAAATCACAGTCTCTGGTGTTGTAAGCAGCTGCTCAGGAGTAACTAAGCCAAGCAGCATCCCTGGAGAATATAGATAGGTGACGTTTCGTGTCGTGATCTTTCTGCAGTGGGCAGACTTTGTGTATTCACTTGCACAGGTACATGGATAGGAAAGGTTTTGGGGGATATAGATCCAAACATGGGCAAATGCAACTCACTTAGATGGTTCATCTTGGACAGGTTGGGCTGAAGGGCCTGTTTCTGAGATGTATGACTATGATTCCATGCTGCTCTTTCCTTCAGAATAATAGCACTCCTTGAATTGGGATGTAAGCCCATTGACATTTTGCAACAGTGTATATGACATGTCATACAAGATACAAGATACATTTATTTGTCACATGTGTCAAGTTGGCACAGTGAAATGAAATAACCATACAGCCATACAATAAAAATGTAGAACACAACACACGATAGAGTTAAACATAAAACATCCCCACACAGCAGAATCAGAGTTTCCCACTGTGAGGGAAGGCACCAAAATCAGTCTCTATCTCTAATGTTCCCCAATGTTCACCCGTGGTCGAGGCCTCCCCGAGCCCTGCGCAGTCGCCGCTACAGGCGGCCCGATGTTCAGGCCCGCTCGCCGGGGTGATGCAAGTCCGGCGTCAGGGCTGGGGGACCTCCTCGGCGGCTTGGACATCAGAGTCGGCCACCTTCTACCTTCTACCGGCTGCGGCTTCCCAAGTCCGCAGGTCGCGCTGGGCGGAGATGCAACGCTGGCGGCCGTCGGCAAAGGCCCCCAGGACTCCGCGATGTTGTTCAGCGCCGGCCGCGCTGGAAGCTCTCCCAAACCGCAGCTCCACGATGTTGGAGCAGTGGCCCAACGCTCCGGAGCTCCAAAACGGCGATCCAGGTAGGCATTGCCCACTCCGCGGTGAATTCAGCGCTGCGCCGCCGCTGTTGTCGCTCTGGTCCGGTTCCCGGTCCCCAGCAGGAAAGGCCGCTCATGGATTATTGGACTATGATTTAGGCTGGTGGATGCACTGTTAATCCAGCTTTGTTCAGGCTGTTACTGAGCTGAAAATAGGGAATTAAGTTGTTCTTCTTACACTTTAGTAATTATTAGGGTTAAACATGGAACATAGACAGTACAGCACGGGGGCATGTCTTTCGGCCCAAAATTCCATATATGGTGCCCAGAACAACTACCAACTGCATGCACGTAATCCATTCCCTGAATGTCCACGTGCCTATCCAAAAGTCTCTTAAATGTCACGATGGTGGAGGCAGATGCAATGGTGGCACATGAGAGCCTAAATGGTCACAGGGCCAAGAAGGCTACTCCTGCCTCTTATTCATTAAAGTGTAAATTGTACATCTCCACATGAATCAAACAGAAATATTTGCATTACAGCACATGAGCATAGAACAGAGCAATATTGCACAAGAACAGGCCCTCTAGCCCACAGTATCTGTGCCGAACATCATGCCAAGACCAGCACTTAACTACCTGCGCATAATCCATATCCCTCTATTCCCTGCATATACATGTGCCCATCCAAAGGTCTCTTAAAATCCATTAGCATATCTGCCTCAACCACGACCCCAGGCAGCACGTTCAGGCACTCACCACCCTCTTGTAACAAAGCTAGCCCCGCACATCCCCTCTAAACTTCACCCCTCTTACCTTAACGCTATGCCCTCTTGTATTTGATTTTTTAGGTTCTTGATTTTGTAAGGTTCTGACTGTTTACCCTATATTTGGTTTTCTTATAAACTTATATACTTCGAGGAGGTCTCCTGCAACCTCCAGCATTCCAGAGAAAACAATCCAAGGCTGTTCAACCTCTCCCTGGCTGTAGCTAATACCCCTTAGAATTTAGAAAGTTGACATCTTCATTTTGTACAGCTTCAGTGTGGTCAGAATTTGGCAATCAAGTTGTACATGGCATAGAGTGATAAAAATTCCATCCAAATAGGCGTCTAAATTATGCTGTGAAACAGGTACTTTCCTTTTGGCACACATAGAGACGCACAGCACTAAGCAGGTACTTTGATTTAATTCATCTCTGCCAAGCAAGATCAAGCCTTATTCTGGTGCTTCATTCAAATCTACAAATTCTTATCCAAGCAGATACTGTCCTACTGTTTATGTCTTGTGAGGCTAAAGAAAAAAGAGTTCTTATTTGAAACAACATTTATAACAATTTCATTCTTCCCATGAGATTGTGCCATATGTTGTTAATCAAATTACATCACCTAGAAGCCAAATATCCTTTCCTTAATCATAATTCATCACTGTCTTCCTCTGAAGCAATTAACAATTATTGGTCTTTCCACTGACAGGTTAGCATGCAACAAAAGCTTTTCAATGTATCTTGGTCAGTATACGTGATAATAAACTAAACTGAATTGAAGTTCTCTGCTACAACTTTTTTCCTGACTATTCGACTAAAATCGTTAAGCACTCGATAGTATGCCCCAGCAATTGGAAGAGTTACATTAACACTAGAATTGTTCCATAATTGGCAACCTCCTTACTAGGCTAAGGCATAGTGCTCCGAGCCCAGCCCCTGCTCGTCATGTGGATCAGGAACCGGGTAGAGGATGGAAGGAGATGGCGACAGTGGTGGATGCTGGACAAAGGGTGCGGTGAGAGGAACCAGTGGAGGGGGGGGGGGGATTTACCTTCTGCACCCTTGAGTTTGGTTGCGGGAGACTCCCTCCGGGGAATGAAGGCTGAAGAGGGCCGGGCTTGGAGAGGGACATCGGATCGCCAGACGACCAGAATGGAGACGACGGCTGCAACAGGCCTTTTGTTACCAGCTACAGCCAGGATTGTAAAATAGTGCCAAAATGGCGCCTTTTATACATGGGCCGCTTTGTGCTTACCCTATTGACCGAGGCAAATGAGCTCATGTACGGGGATAGTTTTGCAGTATCCAAACAATGTATTTCACTGAAGGTACACAAAATGGCTGGAGAAACTCAGCGGGTGCAGCAGCATCTATGGAGCGAAGAAAATAGGCGACGTTTCGGGCCGAAACCCTTCTTCAGACTGAAGTGCTGCACCCGCTGAGTTTCTCCAGCAATTTTGTGTACCTTCGATCTTCCAGCATCTGCAGTTCCTTCTTGAACACAATGTATTTCACTGAACCTGGTACACATGAGAATAAAGAAACCATTGAACTGTACCAATGCAACACATAAAACATATTGCAGTTAAAATTTGTGCCTGAAATAGATTGCTGCAAGTATGTATATTGAGGGTCCCTGAAATAAATGCTATTCTGACTTCACTCCCCTAAGAGAATGCTCATTATTGACTCCACCACTGCTGACTCAGAACTCAGCAATACAACTGCAAATAATTAAAGATTGGTACCTCAGCTTTCTTGGCACATTTTGATATGACCTTAGGTCTAAACAATTAGTGGAAAACACTATAAAAAGGACAGACAATTATAGATATATAACTTAATAATAGTCCAGCGTCAGTTTCTTAACAAATCTCAAAGGGAAGATTAAAGGGAAATTATTTCCTCTTCATTGATGTCCCGTTTTTAAGTCCCTTAATAGGTTATGGTCTTCCGGATGACAGTTTAGCAGTCAGAAAAAATGAACTACGGGTGCTCTTCAGAGTATGTTGCAACTGAAGGGTATAAACGTTTTTTTTAAAACCTCCATTCGTTTTGAACAGTCCCATGCAAACAGAGAATACACAAAAGACAAGGGGTGGCACTACGGGTGCTCTTCAGAGTATGTTGCATCATTGAAGGGAATAGTAAAATGTTGTTCCATTTTTTAAAAAACCCAATTATAGACCATTCGCATATGGAAATTTGAACAGAATCCCAATGCAAACAGAGATTGGAGGGATACACATTATATGCAGGCAGACAAGGGGTGGCAGGGTGGCACAGGGGTAGAGTTGCTGCCTTACAGTGCCTTACAGTCCCAGGTTAGGGAATCCAGGACTGACTACTTAAGGATAAAGGGGAAATCCTTTGACCGGATGAGGAGTTTGTGGTACATTCTCTGCCCTATGACATTGGCTATATTTGCATGTGGGGGTTATCTCCGGGTCATATTTCCAGTTTCCTCCCACCAATTTCTATGTTCCTAAATCTATGTTGTACAGGTTTTGTAGGTTAATTTGGCTTTGGGGATGCCAAAAATAGTCAAATTGTGACCCCAATGTGTTGGGTCCAGTGCTATGTGTATGGAGATCAATTGGATAGTATGCTACTAAGACTTGGTGCGGGTAATGAAAGGGCCTGTTTTTGCAGTATCTTTAAACTAAGCTAAACTGAACTAAACTAAACTAAAATAAACTAAAGGGTTTGTCTCAGCATCCTGTTTGGAACCGACATTGTGGGCCGAATGGCCTGTTCCTGTGGCAGTACTGTTCTATGGTCTAATCTCAAAAATATATGCTTCAAATGACCAGCAGAGCAGGCAGTATATGTAGAGGAATATGAAGAAAAATAGAGAATTTCAGTTCAATTCAATCAGAGATTAAATTATAGCAAAAGATGAAATAAATAGGTAGTGGGATTCAAAGATCCAGTGTGCAGGAAATTGTAAATACATTTGCAGAGTTTTACAGCATACAACTTCAGGTCCTTCAAACAAACACATCTATGCTGTTACTGGGCTAGCCACATTTACCTATAATTGGCCCAGATCCCTCAAAACCTTTCTTATCCATGCGCTTGCCCAAACGTCTTCGAAACTTTATTATTGTTATTGTAAATACATTTGCAGAGTTTTACAGCATACAACTTCAGGTCCCACCACCTCTGGCAGGTCATTCCATGTAGCTACTACCCTCTGTCTGATAAACTTTCCCATCAGGTCCCGGTTCCTGATCCACGTGGCGAGCAGGGGCTGGGCTCGGAACACTATGCCTTAGCCTAGTAAGGAGGTTGCCAATTATGGAACAATTCTAGTGTTAATGTAACTCTTCCAATTGCTGGGGCATACTATCGAGTGCTTAACGATTTTAGTCGAATAGTCAGGAAAAAAGTTGGAGCAGAGAACTTCAATTCAGTTTAGTTTATTATCACGTATACTGACCAAGATACATTGAAAAGCTTTTATTGCATGCTAACCTGTCAGTAGAAAGACTGAAGAAGGGTCTCAACCCAAAACGTCACCCATTCCTTCTCTCCAGAGATGCAGCTGGCCCGCTGAGTTACTCCAGCATTTTGTGTCTATCTTCAGTTAATATAGCATCTGCAGTTCCTTTCTAAACAGTGGAAAGATAATACCTGATTTCAACCGAGCCATTCACAGTGTACAGATACATGTTAAGGGACTAAAGCATGGTGAAGCCAGCAAAATCTGATCAAAGATAGTCAACTTTAAAGAGAACTTCTTGAAAGTGGCGGAGGGATTTGATAAGATGGAACAGTTTCATTTTCCAAGAAGCAAGAAGTCTTAATTAAGATAATCTGCACAAGAGCCAAGTAGAGGGGTGAGCAAGAAGCTGGACTTGGGAATGTAGTGTCTGAAGGAAATTCAATACCAATTTTCAAAGGGATGGTATAAAAACATGTTGAGGCGAAGCAGTAGGAGATAGGGAACAATTAGATTGCTCTTTCAAAGAGCCAGCACAGTGAGAATTCATACCACAATGATTGTACAAGGGAAATAGTTAATCACTCAGTCAATTACAGCACGAGAAATTGCAAAGGACTGGAACATCTGAAGCAACTGCTCTGGCGCTGGCAGCCTTTACTTACATAAAACGAAAGCTGAAATGGAGCCACTACTGATGTTTAATTTTACAAATCAGATCAATCTGTTGTAGCAAGAATTGTAGCAAAAGCAAAAGGGCTCTCCGAGACACTGTGAGCACATAGGAGGAAGTAACGCAATCAATATATCCAACTGAGAAACAGTTGTGGTTGATGCTGTGGCAAAGTTAATCACTGTTCTGCATCGATGGACCCATCTTACAATGATACTAATGCAATAATATGATACTCTGGAACCCATTCCACCATGCGGTACATAAGGCCATTCAGAGTCATAGAGTCATACAGTTGGAAACAGGCCCGTGGGATCAACTTGCCCACACCAACAACGTCCCATCGACATAGAAAAATAGAAAGTAGGTGCAGGAGTAGGCCATTCAGCCCTTTGAGCCAGCACCGCCATTCAATATGATCATGGCTGATCATCCAGAATCAGTACCCTGTTCCTGCTTTTTCCCCATATCCCTTGATTCCGTTTGCCCTAAGAGCTATATCTAAATCTCTCTTGAATACGTCTAGTGAATTGAAGAAGGGGCAATTTAAATTGAATTCAAAGTGACTTAATGAAAGTGGACTGGAAACAGTTATTTGAAGGTAAATCAGCGTCAGAACAATGGGAGGCATATAAAATTTGATTTGAAGATTTGCTTCAGCACTTCGTGTTTAACTGAATATTTCAGCACCTGCAGTTCCTTGTGTCTCCAGTCATTTAACCCCTGTCATGTGCTATGCTATGTGACCCACATTAATGTGTGAGCTACGCTGTCATGATTTTATACAGTGTGATTCATAATGCCAATCGATTGCTCTGAGATTTATTTCTCAGGATATTATGTATTGGGCACCACTGTGGCTCCATGAGGCAGGCGGCTGCACTAAAAGTGATTTTTTTTTTTAAAGGAGATAAATATAGCAGCAGAGAAAAATGTTATACAGTAAAAGAGCTGACATTCCTCAGCCCTTTGTAAAGTAAACCACACCGCCCACAATTAATGTGGTAATGTGATGCACTGAAGCTGGCCAGGTACAGCGTGTTACAATAATTTTATTCCTTTATCACACCAGCTGGTATTGATTAAATCCTCCAATTGTCATCATTTCATAGAGACATTTCTACTTCTAAAGGCTTCAACTTGCAAATGGGAACAGGGTTTTTGTGATTTGAGTGTTAGCATAGGTAGACATTGGATCAAACATGAGTCAGTGCTGCTAGATTGCCTTTTAATTCTAATTGATGGGCTGGACCTCTCCATGGTGACTTCTAAGCTGCATTGTGCAGAGTTGGCACACAGAGTAGTGTCCGTGTGACTGCCAGTGTCTGGTAACGTGCAGTGGGAAATTGAGTGCAACTCCTCCCCAGGTTACAGCAGAGGTTTCTTTTGTCCAGGTTAGAGATACAGCGCGGAAACAGGGTCTTCGGCCCGCCGAGTCCGCACTGACCAGTAATGTGATCGCCACACATTGACACTATCCTACGCACACTAGGGACAATTTACATTTATACCAAGCCAATCTTTCGAGTGTGGGTGGAAACCGAAGATCTCGGAGGAAGCCCATGCAGGTCATGGGGAAAGCGTACAAACTCCGTACAAACAGCACCTGTAGTCAGGATCAAATCCGGGTCTCTGGTTGCTGTAAGGCAGCAGCTCTACCGCCGTGCCACCGTGTCACCTGTTTCTATTGCTGAAAACTGTTCGTAACCCAAACAGTTTGCAAGTAAAAAAAAACAGCCACAAACTGAGCCCCCTCTCGGCAGAAGAGGTCTGCTGTAGTGGATTGCCCCATAGGAGTGGATAGTCTGGAGGAGCGTTTTATATCTGGTTTTGCAATTTTTTACAATAAAGTTGATATGGACAAATTAAGCCTGAGCCTATCTCGGGTAAATAATGATTTTCTATTGAAATATATTACAGCACCAGAGACCCAGTTTCAATCCTGACAATGGGTGCTGTCCGTATGGACCTTGTACGTTCCCCGTGTGACTGTGTGGGTTTTTTGCAGGTGCTCCAGTTATCTCTGACACTCCAAAGATGTACAGGTTTTAGGGCCAATTGGCTTTGGTAAAAATTGTAACTTGTGCCTAGTGCGTAGGGTAGTGATAGTGTATGGTGATTGTTGGTTGGCACGGACTCAGTGGGCCGAAAGGCCTGATTCCGTACGGTATCTCAAAACTAAACTAAACTAAACCAAACTACCTTGTTAAAGACAATATAGTCTTCCTGGGTTTGAAGTGGTCAAATTCCAAGTAATGTTAAGAACAAAACAGAAATTGCTGGAGTTACTTAGCGGGTCAGACAGCATACATGGAAGGAATGGATAGGTGGCATTTCCAATCGGGACTCTCCTTAAGTCTGAAGAAAGGTCTCAACCACAAAGGCCACTTATCCATTCCCTCCACAGATGCTGCCTGAGCTGCTGATTTACTCCAACTCTGTATTTAGCTCAAGATGTCCTTATCTGCAGTTGCCGGTCTCTAGTGTTAACAACTGTCACCTGCAGCTCCTCTGCTGCAGGCAATTCCACTTCACTGCTCTTCCAAACACTCACTCATACTTACAATTGGACATTTGTAAACTGGGGACAACCTGTAGAAACAAGTGCTGTATATCCAGACTGTGGTGCGAACCAGTCCCAGTAACACTTGAGGCATATAAAATAAGATCATAGGAGAAGAATTAGGCCATTCGGCCCATCAAGTATATTGCGCCATATACTGCGACATGGCTGATCTATCTCTCCCTCTCTTGGACCCACAATACCTCTACTCTGATCAAGAAGGCTCATCAGCGTCTCTTCTTCCTGAGGAGACTGAAGAAGGTCCATCTGTCTCCTCAGATCCTGGTGAACTTCTACCGCTGCACCATCGAGAGCATCCTTACCAACTGCATCACAGTATGGTATGGCAACTGCTCTGTCTCCGACCGGAAAGCACTGCAGAGGGTGGTGAAAATTGCCCAACACATCACCGGTTCCTCGCTCCCCTCCATTGAGTCTGTCCAAAGCAAGCGCTGTCTGCGGAGGGCGCTCAGCATCGCCAAGGACTGCTCTCACCCCAACCATGCACTGTTTACCCTCCTACCATCCGGGAGGCGCTACAGGTCTCTCCGTTGCCGAACCAGCAGGTCGAGGAACAGCTTCTTTCCGGCGGCTGTCACTCTACTCAACAACGTACCTCGATGACTGCCAATCACCACCACCCCCCCCGGACACTTATTATTATTTATTCAAATCGTTTGCTATGTCGCTCTTCCAGGGAGATGCTAAATGCATTTCATTGTCTCTGTACTGTACACTGACAATGACAATTAAAAAATTGAATCTGAATCTGAATCTGAATCTGAATCTGAATCTAACCCCATTCTCCTGCCTTCTTCCCTGTATTTATGTATTTAAATATATATGTATGAAAAGTGAAAAATAAATCTGCACATCAGTGGGAAAGAAATAGAAAATGATCCTGATAGGATTTGATGAAGAGGGATGGGAAAAGACTCATGTTTAATTTAGCTTTGAGATACAGCGTGGAAACAGGCCTTTGGCCCACTAAATCCATGCTGACTATCAGTCACCAGTTCACACTAGTTCTATATATCCCACTTTCTCATCCTCTCCCTACACATTAGGTTAATTTACAGAGGTCAGTAACATACCCACTTCAAGCCCACATGTCATTGTGATGTGGAGTAAATCAGACTACCACATGGTCACATGGCAAACATGCAAACTCCACGTAGACAACTCTTCCGGTCAGGATTGAACCGGGTCTTGTCCTATGAGGCAGCAGCTCCACCAGCTGCACCACTGAGCCACCCCCAGTATCATCATGTCTGAACTTTGAAGGAAACAACATTTCTATGACAAAAGTTAAAGACATCTGCTTCCATTCCCCTTTTGTACACTGGCAAAGTATTTTTCAATCCAGATCACTGTGCTGCTGATTGTTTCATTTCTTCATGACAGTTTTTAATTGATCAGTCGCTCCACAACTCAGAAAGCTTTCTCTATTCCCACTGTCAGAACATGTCAGAATTTTTTAATGGTTTAATCCTCCTTGTCATTTCCAATGGAAATGGCCCCACTATTCTTTTCATTTGAATAGTGTTTATTTGTCATATGCAATGGATACGGACTGGAACATTGAAATTCATACTTGCTGCAGTTTTACAGCACGTTAGATGCAACAAGAAAAAAACATCTGGCTATTGTTTTGTATGTCATATGAATCCCAGTATTTCCCTACTGCTGTGCCTAGCTGAGCTATGCTAAGCTGTACAGGTGGTAGTCAAGTCCAATTTATCTTTTCAATGTTAATTGTTGCTCCATGGGCACCCGGCAGCTGGTCATGGCCCACGGGGTGAGAGACATCATATACATCGTTCCACATTCCAGATTTATGCACGTTCTTGCACTTTCAGCTGTTCAGAAGCCCGGGAGGATGAGATGTACATCTATAAGGTGAGTGGTTTTGGGAATAGAATACCAGAGAAAACACTTAGAAAGTTAAAGGAAATTACGGGGCAAGTTGGAATAAGTGATAGCCTGGTGGTTATGTGACTGGAGCAATGGGTTAGTTTAGTTCGGTTTATTGTCACGTGTGTTGCTCACCAGTCAGCGGAAAGGCAATACATGATTACAATCAAGCCATTCACAGTGCACAGATATATGATAATGGGAATAATGTAAATAGTGTTCAGTGCAAGATAAAGCCAGTAAAATCTGATCAAAGATAGTCTGAGGGTCTCCAATGAAGTAGATAATCGTTCAGGACTGCTCTCTAGTTGTTGGTAGGATGGTTCAGTTGCCTGATAACAGCTGGGAAGGAACTGTGCCTGAATGTGGAGGTGTGCGTACAAGGTGTGTACACACAAGGTGAGTACGCAATCTGGATGTGTACGTTATATATACAAATACAAAATTCAAGGATTTTACCTACATGCACACAGCATCTCTAATAAGGCAGGTGAATTAATGGCACAACTAAAAATATATAGGGACAGTCTAATAGTCACGGGCCCGTCCACCTTTGAAAGCACGTGGTATCTAAATGGTGGCCTCTTGGGACCTGGCTCCTCTCCTGCGATGTCCTGGGTGTCGCCGGTACCCCAGTCCTTGAAGGTAGGCTGCAGGTGCGGGGGTAAAGAAAGCGAAGCGGTTAGCTTTCGGTGGAAAGGATTTGAGTATAGGAGCAGGGAGGTTCTACTGCAGTTGTACCTGGGTCGGCGTGAGACACCCTGCAGGCCAGGCAATAGCGTACAGTTTTGGTCTCCAAATCTGAGGAAGGACATTATTGCCATAGAGGGAGTGCAGGACCCGGTGGTCACCAGACAGTCCTGGGATGTCAGGTGTTTAGAAGAAAGACATTGACTTGGTCGAAACTCTCTAGCTCCTGTGATTGAGATTGGTCTATAGCTCTTACAAAATCTAGGGGTTGGAAGCTAGCTTCCGTAGAATGTTCCCGATAAGGAGAAGTCCAGGATTTTTAACACAGCTCAATGTCATATGGGGGAAATCCTTTAAACCGAGTGAGTAGAACATTTTTCACCAGAGAGTGGTGAATCTCTGGAACTCTCTGCCATCAGAGGGTAGTCGAGGCCAGTTCATTGGCTATATTTAAGAGGGAGTTAGATGTGGCCCTTGTGGCTAAGCGGATCAGGGGGTATAGAGAGAAGGCAGGTACGGGATACTGAGTAGGATGATCATCCATGATCATATTGAATGGCGAATGGTGCAGGCTCGAAGGGCCGAATGGCCTCTACTCCTGCACCTAATTTCTATGTTTCTATGTTTCTATGTCATTACACGGATGTGGTTGCAAAGTTGCTAAGATTGGGAATTAAACATTTCAGAACACTTAACCTTTAAAAGAAGTTAGCAAAATAGAAAAGGATGTAGAGTAATCCTGAGATTAATAAATGGTTCAATTCAATAGTGCTCTATAGTCACATCTGCAAGAGACAAATACACAGCTACATGGATTTGCTGAAAACAAAGAGTCCTGGTTGAGTACTGCTATGGTTTATATCATAGGTAGAGCACATTGCTGGAGTAATTGTACAGGGACAGTCCACTGAGCCCAGATGCAAGAGGGCGATGTTTTGGTGCGATTTTCCTTCTTCAGCTCTCGCTGTTATGAGAGTGGGTTGGGGCAAGCCCCAGGCTGTACGGGCCTCCAGCCAGTAAGCCTTCCCTTGGAACAGACCAAGGGGGAGGGCATCTCCTCGAGGGTCCACCTTTGTATTCCTCTTTGAAGTTCAGGCCTGGTCTCTGTTCATACAGTCTGGTGTGTAAGCTACCCAAGCCCATCCTCCCTGTTCCTCTCTGGTCTACGGGGGTCCGCACGGCGACTCGGTGGACTCCACTTCCAGGCCCGCAGAGGCCTCACAGTGTGGGCCTGCTCGGCGGCTACTCCCCTGCAGGCCAGGCAATAGGGCAAGTTTTCTGTTTACACAAAAGATGCCTGGAATGAGCTGCCAGGGCCCTGTGGTGGGAGGCAGTCAGTGGTGTTTAGGAGACATTTACACAGCTACATGGATATGCTGAAAATGAAGAGACCTGGATTATGTGTAGGAAAGAACTGCAGATGCTGGTTTATATCATAGGTAGACACAAAATGCTGGAGTAACTCAGCGGGACAGGCAACATCTCTGGAGAGAGGAATGGGCGATGTTTCAGGTCGAGACTCTTCTTCAGGCTGGTGTCAGGAGAGTGGGTGGTACAGAGATAGAATGTAGTCGGAGATAGTAAGACTGGTGGGAGAACAGGGAAGGGGAAGGGCATGGTGAAGAGGGAAAGCAAGGGCTATTTGAAGTTAGGGAGGTCAATGTTCATACAGCTGGTGTGTAAGCTACCCAAGCAAAATACGAGCAGCTGTTCCTCCAATTTGCGCTGGGTCGCACCTCTGACAATGGAGGAGGCCCAGGACAGAAAGGTCAGATTGGTGGCGAGCGAAGATTTTGTGCAGCACGAAATCCTGGCACGCTGTGCGATACCGCGCACAACTCCACACTCCTTCATGCCACACCATACACCCGCCCCGTGTTACCCACGCGCTACCCACACGCTACCATGTCTCGTAAATGGTGCACAAATGACGGCCAAGTGGGACAGGCCCTTTAGACACAAAAAGCTGGAGTAACTCAGCGGGTCAGGCAGCATCACTGGAGAAGAGGAATAGGTGACATTTCGGGTCGAGACCATTCATCAGACTGAGAGTCAGGGGAGAGGGAAATGAGAGATATTGACGGTGATGTACGGAGTCGGAAAGCAGGCGGAATCACAGAGGGGGAGCAGCGAGAGAGGATGTTGCAGAACTCTCGTTGGGCAGAGAAGGAGAACTTCTATAAAGTAGGCATACCTTGAGAAGATTTTGCAGGGGAGCAGATGAGGTTCATTATGTTCTGCACAGACATTGTGAGGTCGAAAGGCCACACACACACACACACACACACACACACACACACATGATCACACACACACACACACACACACACACACACACACACACACACACACACACACACACACACACACACACACACAAATACACCCACAAACAAACACACACACACACCCCCACACACACCACACACACCTGCCTTCACCCACACACACACACACACACACACACACACACACACACACACACACACACACACACACACACACACACACACACACACACACACACACACACACACACACACACACACACACACACACACACACACACACAAACACACACACACACACCACCCACACACACACACACTTTAACACACACACTACACCTCTAGTCACTACACACACCCACTACACACACACACACATCGCCACACACACCACACACTGTCCCGGCCTTTCACATTCACACACACACACACACACACACACACACACACACACACACACACACACACACACACACACACACACACACACACACACACACACACACACACACACACACACACACACACACACACACACACACACACACACACACACACACACACACACACACACACACACACACACACACACACACACACACACACACACACACACATGAATAGATTGGGTCGATGCACAGAGTCTCTTGCCCAGAGTAGGGGAATCGAGTGCCAGAGGACAAGTTTACGGTGAAGGGGCAATGATTTAATAGGAATCTGAGGGGGTAACTTTTTCACACAAACTGTGGTGGGCGTATGGAGCGAGCTGCCAGAGGAGATACCTGTGGCAGGTACTATCCTAACGTTTCAGAAACAATTAGGCAGGTACATGGATAGGGCAGGTTTGGATGGATATGGGCCAAACGCCGGCAGGTGGGACTAGTGGGACATGTTGGTCGGTGTGGGCAAATTGGGCTGAGGGGCCTGTTTCCATGCTGTATGACTTTATGACTCTGACTCTAAAGAAAGACAAAAGGCTGGAGTAACTCAACAGGTCAGTAAGCATCTCTGGAGAACGTGGATATGTGACGTTTTGAGTCAGAACACTTCAGTCTAATTGAAGTGGGGAGGGCGTGGCACCGGGCGGATAGATGCAACCAAAGAGTCTCCGATAAAAAATGCAACATGAAAATAATTGCACAAGCTTTTTTTTGAGCCATGTCAGAATGTTGTTTGGGATTGAATACTTTCAGTTAAAGCGACTTAGAGGCATGCTCAATAGGGTTCAGCAATGATGCCACAGCTGCTAACTGACTACTATGATTCATTCTTTACTCTTTACTCATTCGTTATTCTTTGACATGCCAGTTCCAGGTAGGCGTTGCACTTCAATAAGTGTATTATTAATGTAATAATAAATAGTTAGTTTATCATGGATATATTATTAAAGCTTGAATGTGGCAGTGATTTAGAACTTAGCACAGGACGTAAGCTTAGAACGGAAGCACAGGAACGGGCCCTTCGGCCCACAATGTCTGTGCTGAGCATGATGCCAAGACAAACTCTTATCTGCCTGCACATGACCCCTATCCCTCCATTCCCTGCATATCTATGTGCCTATCCAAAAGCCTCCTAAAACCCCACTCTTACATCTGCCTCCACCACCATCCCTGGCAGCACATTCCAGGCACCCACCTCCTTACATGTAAAAAAACTTGCCCTGCACATCTCCTTTAACCTTTGCCCCTCTCACCTTAAAACTATGCCCTTTAGCACATGATATTTCCACCCTGAGAAAAAGGTCTGACTGTCTACCCTATCTATGCCTCTCATAATTTAAAATTATTCTATTAGTCTCCCCACAACTTCCAGCATCCCAGAAAAGAAATGTTATGCTTGTATCTAGACAACGATTTGCATTAGCTATTGTACATTAGAGATACTTGATCAATCGTGTAGACGCATCTATTTCCAGGGAGAGATGCTTGTTAAGTGTATCATTTGTAACGGAGAGTAATGTAACGGAAAAGAACAAGGGTCTTAATGGATCTTTATACGGTCATTTAATGCACAGTTTCCATATTTCATCATACTACATGTTGGGAGGTATAGTCATTCATGGCATCTTACGATTAATTGTAATTCTAGTTCCCGCCATCTCTCACGATGGGACATTCAACTCAACATCGATGTGCCTGTCATCCTAAACAAAATCTGGATGGAATTGGTTGCTTTTGTATACAGAAGATGGGAGATTGCAGCTTATTAGATCGACTGCAAGGATTACACCGGATCATTGCTGAGTTTAACAAACCTTAGATTTTCAAAGGTTGCAGGAAATGAGCAACAAGTTCCTATTTATACTGCACCTGAAAATATGTCAGAGCATTACATAGGAGAGTTACCAAACAAGATTGAGATAAAAATATCTCAGGATAAATTCAGAGGGATTTGGGCCAAATGTGCCAAATGGAACTAGCTATGACGGGGGCATCTTGGTTGGAACGGACAAGTTGGGTCAAAGGACCTGTTTCCATGTGGTCTGACTCTATGACTGGTGGGGGCACATTTAGAGTATTGTGTTCAGGTTTGGACACCATGTTATAGGAAAGATGTTGTCAAGCTGGAAAGGGTACGGAGAAGATTTACAACGATGATGCTAGGACTCGAAGTCCTGAGCAATGGGGAGATGTTGAGCAGGCCGGGATTCCATTCCTTGGAGCACAGGAGATATCCAAAATCATGAGAGAAATAGACCAGGTAAAGGCACAGGGTCTCTTGAACAGAATAGGGGAATTGAGAAGCAGAGGGCATTGGTTTAAGGTGAGGGGGGAAAGATTTAATTGGAACCTGAGTTGTAACACAAAGAGTTGTGGGTGTATGGAACAAACTGCCGCTGTAGCTAGTTGAGGCAGGTACGACCACAATGATTAAGAACTAGTTAGACAGGTGCATGGATAGGATAAATCTAGAGTGATGTGAGCCAAACTAGTGTAGATGGGACATGTTGGTCAGTGTGGGCTAGTTGGGCCGAAGGGCCTGTTTTCCACATTGTAAGACGCTGTGGCTCTATGACTCAATTACTTTATAATAGAACTATAGATGGTTACGGGCAAAAGAGAAGGCAGGGAAATTTGGGTAGGAATTCTACATTTTGAGAGTGCATTTAGCTGTCATCACTGGTATCTGACATCCCCATCTTTTCTCATGACAAAGAAGATGTCATCTCTTTAGAGCATTATCTTCTGTCTCACTCCATCACATATCCCTGTAACCTATTGTCTATGACATACCTAACAAATGTCTCTGATACTCCTGCTACCTAACTATATTACGTGGAGCAGCTAGTTAAACAACTCCCACGTCTTTGGAAACTTGAGTATCCGAGGAAATCCACTCGGTCATAAGAAAATTGTGGAAAGTACATAAAGACAATAGCCAAGGTCTGAGTGGAATCCATTATCTGCTCCATCACCATGGTGTGATTAAGAGTTGGGAGGAGGCCAGTACTAAATGAGCATTGATAATCTGCAGGCTTGTACCTTAGAATGGAGATGAGGAGGAATTCCATTTATCTAGATGGTGGTGAATCTGTGGAATTCATTGCCACAAACAGCAGTGGAGACAGTTATTTGGCTGTTTTTAGAGCAGCGATTGATAGTTTTGTGATTAGTAAAGGTGTCAATGGTTATGAGAAAAAAGGTGGGAGAATGGGGTGAAGAGGGTTGAGAGGGAAAAATAGATCACCCATAATCAAATTGCAGAGGACACTTTACTTTAGTTTAGTTTAGTTTAGAGATACAGTGCAGGAACAGGCCCTTTGGCCCACTGAGTCTGCACCGACCAGCGATCCCTGCTGATTAACACAATCCTACACACACTATGGACAATTTTACATTTATAAAAATGCTAATCAACCGGCAAACCTGTACGTCTTTGGAGCGTGGGAGAAAACCGAAGTTCCCGGAGAAAACCCACACAGGTTACGGGGAGAATGTACAAACAAACTCCATACAGACAAGAACCCTTAGTCAGGATCGAACCCGGATCTCTGGCGCTCTAGCAACTCTATCGCTACGCCACCGTGCCGCCAATGGACAGCCAAAGGACTTGATGGACCGAATGGTCTAATTCTGCTCCTATATCTTATGTAGTCTGGAAGAGATGACCAAGGTAGGGAAGGGTAAAGCCACAGAGAGATTTGATAACAGGGATCAGAAACTTTAATATAAACCAAACAAAAATTGTCAGAGGGAATACGTCAACACCTGACAAATCAGCACCAATTCTAGTCACTGGTATCGTCCTCTTTTTGATTCACTCAGCATATTTTCAGACTTTTTTATGTGAGAGTATTTACATGTTAAATTAATTATTTTTACAGATGCTTTCATCTTACTTTAATTATCTGTAATCTTTAATCTGGTACTACATCATAAAAATTGCAGAGCTTTCATGATATATTTCAGCTAACAGGAATTCTTAATTCATTTCACTTAATAAACTCCCAGGTTTTTTTTCCATACTTGCATCAGAGTTGCAGAGCAATCATTTTTTATTTGTCAGGGTGTGCACCTTGCTGGCAAGGATCATGATTTATTGTCCATCCTTCCCTGGACCCTCCACCCACCCCAAGGGCGGCACGTTGGCGCAGCGGTAGAGGTGCTGCCTTATGTCCCTGTCCCACTTAGGAAACCTGAACGGAAACCTCTGGAGACTTTGCGCCCCACCCAAGGTTTCCGTGCGGTTCCCGAAGGTTGCACGTGGTTGCCGGAGGTTGCAGGTAGTGGAAACAGGTAGGGAGACTAACAAAAACCTCTAGGAACCTCTGGGAACCTCACGGAAACCTTGGGTGGGGCGCAAAGTGGCGGTGCTGTTAACAGCTGCGGCTCATCTGCAGTCCGTCTGTCTTTACTTTTTTCTGTTGTTTTTTTTTGTCTTGTTTTGGTTAAGTTTTAGTTTGTTGGGTTGTGTTAGAGGGGGTGAAACATGTTCTCGGTCTCTTCCTTCGGGGGAATGCGACTTTTTCGTGTCGTATCCCCCTTCTCTGCCTCCGTCTGCGCTGAGGCCTAATGGCGGAGCTGGCGGCCTCCAACCTGCGACCGACCCCGAGGCTCTGGAGGCAGAGCCAGCCAGGACTCACCAACGAGAGGCTGGCCGTCTTCAGGGCTGAGGCAGCGGTGGCCCGACTTGCTGGTGCGGCTTTCTGGCTTTCGGCGGCGGCCTGGAGCTGATGCTGCGGGGCTCGGAGCTGAGTGCGGGACCCGGAGCTGGGGCGGCTGCCCAGAGCTGGTGCTGTGGCGGGCCATCTCAGAGCGCAGAGCGCGTTCCGGCTTTCGGCGGCGGCGACATCACCACGGAGATCCGCTGGACTGGAGGGCGGCATCTCCGTCCTGGATCGATCGCCTCAGTGCAGAGGGAGAACAAGGAGGGAAGAGACGGAGACTAAGACTTTGCCTCCATCACAGTGAGGATGTGCTTGGTGAACTCACTGTGGTGGATGTTTAATTTGTGTTTATTGTATGTTTTGTTATTATTGGTTCAGTGTATGACTGCAGGCAACATAATTTCGTTCAGACCAAAAGGTCTGAATGACAATAAAGGATCTATCTATCTATCTAAAGTCTCCAGAGGTTTCCATTCAGGTTTCCTAAGTGGGACAGGGGCATTACAGTGCCTGCAGTGCCGGAGACCCGGGTTCGATCCCGACTACTGGTGCTGTCTGTACGGAGTTTGTACGTTCTCCCCGTGGGTTTTCTTTGAGATCTTCGGTTTCGTTCCACACTCCAAAGACGTTAAGGTTTGTAGGTTAATTGGTTTGGTATAAGTGTAAAAGTGCAATACAATGCGATTTGCATCGAAACACATCATTGCTTCATTTGATGTTGCCATGAAAGTAAATGAAATACAATTCTTAGGACTTTGGCTTTATGAATAAATAAAAGGTTTGGAATGTATTTTGTTTGGCAGAAAGTAAAGATTTTAAGTAGAAATGTATTGACAATTTTCTTGCTATTTGTTAATTGTACTTAAAGTCTAATAATTCACTCAGATGCGCCATGGTCTTTTATAACCCTGTTATTTTCAATGAGCTGCAGCTTATATAAATGAGACATGGTGGCACAGCGGTAGAGTTACTGCCTTATAGTGCTTGCAGACACAAATACCTGGGTTCGATCCCGACTACAGGTGCTGTCTGCATGGAGTTTGTATGTTCTCTCTGTGACCGTGTGGGTTTTCTCTGAGACTTTTGGTTTCCTCCCACACTCCAAAGGCATATAGGTTTGTAGGTTAATTGGCTTGCAAATTGTGTAAATTAAATGTAAATTGTCCCTAGTGTATGCAGGATAGTGTTAATGTGCGGGGATCGCTGGTCGGTGCGGACTCAGTGAGCTGAAGTGTTTCTGTGCTGTATCTCTAAACTAAACTAAACTAAGTGCCTTGATGGGGCACTTCTGAGGGCGAAGGAAGGCACAGATGTGAGATCTGAAGCTCATTGGTGAACTTTAATGCCATTTTAATCCAACTTTAATGAGCTGGCCCTAATTACTGATGCTGGTATTTTATAAACATATTCTAAATTAGTGTAATAGATTCAAAAAGCAATGTAATAGTGGGAAGAGATAAGAAGACACTTGTAGTTAACACAAACTTGTACTTCACGATCAATAGTCCAAGCCTCTGGTTTAGGATGATAACAACTGCAATGCTTGCATACCGTTATAGGCAGACCATTTAGCCCAAGCAGTAGATCAATCTGTAGAGCATATGTGTCAATAAAGAGAATACAGAGATCACATCAAACATACAATTTAATGCAATCTGCATCAGAACTGCTCCATAATCAGAGACAGTTTCTCCCCAGCTGTTATCAGGCAACTGAACCATCCTATCACCATCTAGAGAGTGATCATGAGCTAACATCTACCTCATTGAAGACCCTCGGACTATCTTCAATGGGACTTAACTTTATTCCTTATATCATGTATCGGTACACTGTGGATGGCTCGATTGTAACTGTGTATAGTCTGACTGACTGGTTAGTACGAAACAAAAAGCTTTTCACTGTACCTCGGTACATGGGACAACAAACTAAACTAAACCACGCTAAAGATGCAGATTCGTTAACATTGAAATCTCTGTAGAATAGAACACTGGGAAGGTCGTTAGTTGGAAGCCTTAAAGACCAGAGGGCATAGTTTTAAGGTTAAAGGTGCAAAGCACAAGGCAGATATACTGGGCAAGTTTTTTTACACAGAGAGTCAGGGAGTGATGGGTGACTGGATCATTGTCAGGTGTGGTGGTGGGGGCAGATATTATATTGGCATTTACAAGATTTTCATATAGACAAATGGATATGCAGGGAATGGAGGGATTTGGGTCACTTGCAGGCAGAGGAGATTAGTTTAGTTTTGAATTGCGGCCGGAAACAAGCCTATCGGCCTTCCGTGTCTGCGCCAACCAGTGATCTCCCGTACACTAGCACTATCCTTCACACAAGGGACAATTTACAATCTTTTTTACCAAAGCCAATTAACATATAGAAACATAGAAACATAGAAATTAGGTGCAGGAGTAGGCCATTCGGCTCTTCGAGCCTGCACCGCCATTCAATATGATCATGGCTGATCATCCAACTCAGTATCCCGTACCTGCCTTCTCTCCATACCCTCTGATCCCCTTAGCCACAAGGGCCACATCTAACTCCCTCTTAAATATAGCCAATGAACTGGCCTCAACTACCCTCTGTGGCAGAGAGTTCCAGAGATTCACCACTCTCTGTGTGAAAAAAGTTCTTCTCATCTCGGTTTTAAAGGATTTCCCCCTTATCCTTAAGCTGTGATCCCTTGTCCTGGACTTCCCCCAACATCGGGAACAATCTTTCTGCATCTAGCCTGTCCAACCCCTTAAGAATTTTGTAAGTTTCTATAAGATCCCCTCTCAATCTCCTAAATTCTAGAGAGTATAAACCAAGTCTATACAGTCTTTCTTCATAAGACAGTCCTGACATCCCAGGAATCAGTCTGGTGAACCTTCTCTGCACTCCCTCTATGGCAATAATGTCATTCCTCAGATTTGGAGACCAAAACTTTACGCAATACTCCAGGTGTGGTCTCACCACATAAACCTGAACATCTTTGGAATGTGGGAGGAAATGGGAGCACCCAGAGAAAACCCGTGCAGTCACAGCGAGAATGTACAAATGCCATACAGACAGCTCCCATAGTCAGGATCGAACCCGGGTCTCTGGCACTATAAGGCAGAAACACTACCACTGTGTCACCGTGCTGCCCTTTAATGTCAAGTTTAACTTAATGCCAAGTTTAACTTGGTAACATGTTCGACACAACCAAGGGCCGATTCTTCTGTTGTGTTGTATGAAGCACAGGAGAATGCATGTGTGGGAATCGGGAACAAAAAAAGAATTCTTGAAGGAACGCAGCGAGTTAAGCAGCATCTGTGGAGGGAAATAGACACCATCTAGATGAAGGGTCCCCACCAGAAACATTGACTGTCCATTTTTGTCCACAGAGGCTGCCCGTTCCACTGAGTTCCACCAGCAGCTTTCCTTTTACTTTTGCTCCGTAGATCTGTGGATGGCTGATCCTGTTGTCCCAGTTTAGTGCTATTGATCAAAGATGAGTGTCTATACTGAGTGATTCTGCAATGCTCAAAACATTTCAAAACATGCAATAATATTTTATGACAAGCCTGAAAATATTGACGTGAAAAGATTTATTGCTCATTAAATGGTTTGCATTTGTAGATCTTTCACAAAACGTTCCCTTTTCTCTGGAATCAAACACAGAGGATGGAGACATGAGAAATACTGAAGAGATGACATTGATTAACTTGCATCTACCACCAAGGAAGGAGGCCAAATTAACAATGTAAAACTGTCGGCATCACTGGATGTTTGAAACACTGTAGATGGTGGTTGTGCCTGCGGAGATCAAATGGCCAAGACCATGCAAATCTGTTGTGACATAATGTGACTTATGCAGACATAAAATTAGCAAACAAGAAAGTCCAGCAAGCACACCCATTGTCCTGGTGTCTAAGTGTCTAAAGGGCCTGTCCCACCTGCCGATTTTTTCGGCGACTGCCGGCATCATTGACTGACGTATCAAGGCACCGGAAAATTAGCGTTGTGATGCGGCGTGATACGGCGGTGATGAGGCATGATGACGTACAACGCGCGGTGTTTTTTCAAATGTCGCAACATTTTTTTTTTCCCCACCTGGATTTTGAAATGTTCAAAATCTTTTGGCGACACCGATATGACGCCGGCTGTCGCCGAAAAAATCGGCAAGTGGGACAGGCCCTTTACCCTTACCATTTATTGCATTGCTGTTTGAATCTATCAATGCTATTTATTTCCTGAGGAATTTAGCCAATTACCTTTCTGGTAATCAGTCAGAATATTCAGTATAGAAGTTGTGAGGTCATATTGCAGTTATATAACATGTTGGTGAGACCACATTTAGAATATTGTGTTCAATTCAGGGCACCATGTTATAGGAAAGATGCTGTTAAGTTGGAGAGAAGAATGCAGAGAAGATTTACAAGATTGTTGCCAGGACTCAAGGGTCTGAGCTATAGGGAGAGGTTTAGTAGGCTGAGTTTCTATTCCCTGAAGTGCAGGAAGTTTAGGGGTGATCTTATAGAGGTGTATACAATCATGAGTGGAATAATAGATTGGGTAGACGAACAAAGTCTCTTGCCCAGAGTAGGGAATCGAGAACCGGAGGGGATAGGTTTAATGTGAAGGCGAATATATTTATAGTGGTAACTTTTTCAAGCAAAGAGTGTATGGAACAAGACGCTGGAGGAGGTAATTGAAGCAGGGGCTGTGGCAACATTTAAGAAACATTTAGACAGGTACATTGACAGGACAAGTCTATAGGGACATGGGCTAAACGCAGGAAGGTGGGACGAGTGTAGATGGGACATGTTGGTCGTTGTGGACAAGTTGGGTCAAAAGCCCTGTTTCCACACATTATGACTATGACTCAATGGCATATTTTTAACCTGTCATTAACATTGTGCTCATAACTGACTAATTATACATAACTTATTTTGTCTTCATCCTATTACCTTTGCCACAAATCTTCTACACCTTACAATACGATTGGCATCACATTCACTCCAATACAACATGCTTCCCCTGCACCTGTGCATAACGTTTGCACTAGTTATACAAGGCACCAACCCACAAAGGATTCTCAACAATAACTCCCAAACCTGTTACCTTTAGAGTTTACCGATACAGCATAGTAACAGGCTCTTCGGCCCACCGAGACCACACTGGCCAAGAGAGAATCAAGAGTATTTTATACACACACACATACGTAAACGTAAAAATGGGCTTATATTCACTGGAATTTAGAAGGATGAGAGGATATCTCATAGAAACATACCATTCTTAAGGGAATGGACAGGCTAGATACAGGAAAAATGTTCCCGATGTTGGGGGAGTCCAGAACCAGGGGTCACAGTTTAAGAATAATAGTTCAAGGGATATGGGTAGAAAGCAGAACAGGGTACTGATTTAGGTTGATCAGCCATATTGAATTTTCGGCTGGTTCGAAGGGCTGAATGGCCTACTCCTGCACCTATTTTCTATGTTTCTATGTTTCTATAAACAAATGAACATTAATAGTGCAAAAAGACAAAACCGATGCCCCCAAGTCGTATTTGAAAGTTGTGAGGATCATCCGTTCACGTTCTATGTTATCCCACGTTTGCATCCACTACCTAAAAGTGGTAAAGCAGGCCAACTTACAGATATCAATCAACTGACAAGCCTAGACATCTTTGGGATGTGGGAGAAAACCAGAGCATCTGGAGGAAACCCACGCGGTCACAGGAAGAACGTGCTAATTCCACATAAACAGCACCCGAGGTAGGATCGAACCAGGGTCCCTGGCACTGTGAGGCAGCAGCTCTACCAGCTGCAATGACTGTGTTGCTTTCTGCCTTCTAGAAGGAAATCTGATTAATTTCCAGATTAAACCCTTGAAATTTCCCATCTGATAATATTGTTGTTGCTCATCGACTCCAAAACGAGGTTCATTACCATCTGCTATGGGGATTTATGGGGTAGACGATTAATTTTAGCCCAGCTAATGACACCCAATAATTCCACAAAAATAACATAGACAAGCTGTGGAATCCTATGCTAATATTGCTTTAATTAGCACAAAGTGTAACAACACAAAAATGATTAGTGATACATCAATAAAAAATGCCACCATAAAAATGTGACCATTTTAAGATGGATTAGTAACTTAATAAGTTATAAAGGCACACATAAAGTGTACTGTTATCACACATACTGTTGCAGTGTGAAATCATATCCCATCCTTGGCAACTGTGTGAACTTCTCATTCAGATTGTGATTCTAAAAAAGAGAAGAATTAAACAATATTGTTGCTGATTAGTTATACTCTCATCTCAGTTTTTGACACTAATTCATTGAAGTAGATGAGGGAAAAAGTAACTGATAATTACAGCTCAGTCACCTTGAATCCTGTTGCCTTCTGGAGAATGTTATATATTTTTGTATTGTTTTTGCTGAACTCTAGTGCATTGTTATTGATTTTCATTTCAAAGTTCCTTTCTTTATAAGCTCATAAGTGATAGGAGCATGATTAGACGCATCACGTCTACTCCGCCATTCAGTCATAGCTGATCTATCTCTCCCTCTTAACCCCATTTTCCTGCCTTCATCACATAATCCCTGGCACCCATACAAATCAAGAATTTATCTATCACTGCCTTAAAAATATCCATTGACTTGGCCTCCACAGCCTTCTGTGGCAATGAATTCCACAGATTCACCATCCTCTGGCTAAAGAGATTCCTCCTCATCTCTTTCCTAAAGGAACGTCTATGCTTCCATCATTCAGCGGTTGAGAGGATGACAGAAGGAGACTTTTACAGTGGATGTAAACTTGTTAAATGAGTGGGCCAAAGTCTGGCAGGTGGCGTGCGATATTTGTTTACAAATACACAGGACAAGATGTTAAAAGCCCAAAATGCCAAATATCAACTTACTCCCGATGATGAGCGAGCCTTCTGCACTCACCTATGCTCCTCCGACGTTGAGAAAAGCTAGGCAGACACGTCATTGGTGTTATCAAGTGGGCACCTACTTTCATCGACGTTTCACTGATTGAACCCACGACGTCTCCAGTAGGATCAGCGGTGCATTCTGGCGTCCCAGAACCACCCCTCTCTCCATCTGTCTAGTCGGTTATTTGGGAGACCAAATGGGGTCTTTCCTCTTCAGCCAGAGCCACTGGCTGCTCTGCTCTGCCACCCATGATGTTTCTTTGATGGCCTGGCATAGGGCTTGTCTGCTGATCCCCAGGTCCTTCATCAGTCTTCAGGTAGATGTTGCCACGAATCCTCGGCATCCAACTTCTACCGGGCAGAGCTTAGCTCTCCAGCCCTGCTGTTCTGCCTCTGCTGCAAGCTCCGTATATCACAGTTTCTTTCTTTCGAAGGCTTCCTGCACAGCGTCCTGCAAAAGGATTGTGAGCTCCACAAAATATACCATGCTCTGAGAGTTCGACCGGAGCACAAGATCAGGCCTCAAGTTGGTGTTGGCTATCTCTGATGGAACTGTAAGCCATTAGTCCACATCCATTAGCATCTGCCCAATCCCGGGCTACCTCCAACTGTCCAAACCTGGTCCTTGGTGGAATTTTTCATTGCCTTTGTCACCCCCCCCATCCCGAACAAAGGCAATTGTCTTAACTGGGTTGGTTGTTCCGGGCAACAGGGCATTGTTGGTTGTTCTCCTGCATTTCAGTGTCACTGCCGGGCATTTGAGCACTTGATTATGTCTCCAGGTGTACCGTCCTTGGGAGAGGCTTACTTTACACCCAGTGAGGATGTGCCTAAGTGTGGCTGGTGTTGAACACAGGGGGCATGATGGATCTTCGCCCAGCCATTGGCGTGCAATATTTGAAAGTATAAATGTGTCCATTTTGGCAAGGAAAATAAGAAAATAAATGTATTATCGAGAAGTTAAAAGATTGCAGAACTCTTAAGACGCAAAATGATCTGCATGTCTTCGCAAATGGTTTGTAAATAGCTCGTCTGTATCTATTGTAAATAATGAGAAAAACTGACAGAATGTAATTGTTTATTTCTAGGGGAATTGAATGCAAAAGTATTCAATGTGTAGGAAGGAATTGCAGATGCTAGTTTAAACCGAAAATAGACACAAAAAGCTAGAATAAGCTAGAAAGCTAGAATCGGTCGGTGGGGGCGCTGCAATGGCGGCAGCCCTGTCAGCAGTGCGTTAGTTTTTTCAACTTTAAAAAAAAAAAAAATGTTTTAAAGTATGTTTTTCATGTTTCTTTGTGCGTTTTGTGTGGGGGGGTGAGGGGGAAACCGTTTTGGCCGCCTCCTCCATGGAGAGGCGACTTTTTCCAGGTCATCTCCCCCGTGGCCTAACAGCAAGGATCGGCGCGGCCTTTCCCGGAGACGCACCCGGAGCTTCAGCGGCGGGCGCAGCGTGGACTCTCGGCATGGAGCGGGCGAGCCCTCGCTGGGGCTCACTGGAGGGGAGCGCTCCATTTCGCTGGCCCGGGGGCAGTCGGCAGCCTGGCATGGCGTCTACAGCCCAGGATCCCTCGTGGGGGACCCGGGGGAAGAAGAAGCCATCACTGCCGGCCCGCGGCCAACTTCTACTGCGGGCGCGGTGGCGACTTACCATCACCCCTGGAGGGGAGCTTCGACCGCCGGCCCTGCGGTCTGCGGTGCTTCTGGCTGCGGCACGGTGGGAACTTTAAACTTTAAATCTGCAACCGCCGGCCTGCGGCCTACACCATCTTAAACCCACGGTCTCCGGTGGGGAAGAGCCGACTCTGGACTTACCTGGACTTGTACCTTGTCCTTTACCATCTGGACGCCCGCAGCAACGGTTGCGGAGGGTTGAGGTCCCGACCACGGGGGAAAATGGAGGAGGACTGGCCAAATTGTGTGCCTTCCACCACAGTGATGAATGCTGTGGTCGATGTTTATGTTAAATTTTTATTGTGTTTTTGTGTGTGTTCTTTATAATTGTACCGCTGCTGACATATTCATTTCACTTGCACTTTATGTGCAATGTGACAAATAAACCGTATTGTATTGTATTGAATAACAGTGTTATTCAGAGGCAGCATCTCTGGAGAAAAGGAATAGGTGACATTTCAGGTCAGGGAAAAGGGGAAACGAAAGGTGAAGGTGGTGATATAGAGAGACTTAGAACAAATGACTGAAAGATAAGCAAAAAGTAACGATGATCAAGGAAAGGTGGAGTCCACAATGGTCCATTGTCGGCTGTGGGCTAGGTGATAAAGTATTATACAGCCCGTGAAACTGAACAAGATGACAGTGAAACTATACGATGACTAGGGATGGGAGGGATGGAGAGAGAAGGGATGCAATGGGATACATGAAGTTAGAGAAATCAATATTCAATGTTGCCTGAATTAGAGGGTCATAAGGTCATAAGTGATAGGAGCAGAATTTGACCATTCGGCCCATCAAGTCTACTCCGCCATTCAATCAAGGCTGATCTATCTCTCCCTCCTAATCCCATTCTCCCCATAACCCCTGACAGGCTCTTAGCTACAGGGAGTGTTTGGACAAACTTGGAATGTTTTCCCCAAATATCAGAGGCTGGAGGGTGACCTGGTAGAAATATTTAAATTTATAAGAGATGTAGATAGGTAGACAGTCAGAAGTTTTTTCTTTGGATGGAAATGTCAAAGACTAGAGGGCATAGGTTTAAGGTGAAAGGGGCAAAGTTTAAAGGACGCATGGGACAAGATTTTACACAGAGAATGGTGGGTGTCTGGATCGAGCTGCTGTGGGTAGTAGTGGAGGCAAATACAATAGTGGTATTTTATAGTCTTTTAGAACCGGAAGTGGCGGTGCTGGTGAACGGCTGCGGCTCGCCTGCAGTCCGTTTGTTTTTACTTTTTTGTGTTGTTTTTTTCATTTTGTCTAGTTAAGTTTTTGGTTTTTAGGTTGTGTTTATGTGGGGGGTGGGGGTTAAAACGGGGTTTGCTGTCTCTCCCTTCGGGGGAATGCAACTTTTTTGTCGTATCCCCCTTCTCTGCCTCCGTCAGCGCTGAGGCCCAATGGCGGAGCTGGCGACCTCGAGACTCCGGAGGCAGAGCCAGTCAGGACTTGCCCTGGGCTCGCTCCTGTGAGGGCGGCCCAGCTCGGGGCTGGAACGGCACTACCGTGAGGGCGACCTGGCGAGGGGCTGAGACTCTCCCGTGAGGGGCTGTGGCGCCCCTGTTGGGCACTCACGTGAGTGCGATCCGGCTCGGGGCTGTAACGGTGCTCCGGTGGCTGGGACGGCGTTCTGGCGGCGGTGACCTGAGTCCGGGGTTCAGCCGTGGGCCGGCAGCTGCTTCTGCTGGACTGGAGGGCGGCAGCTTCAACCACCCCGGGCCACGGTGTTTGAGCCGGCCCGTTTGCGGGGTTCGGTGAGCCGCGGGACTGTTTGTGCCATCGCCCAGTGGGGAATCACCTCAGTGCAGAGGGAGAAGAGGAGGGAAGAGACTGCAGCCCGAAAAGTTTTGCCTCCACCACAGTGCTTGAAGGACACACTGTGGTGGATGTTAATTTGTGTTTATTGTTGTTTATTATTGTATGATTGTATGCATTCCGGTAGGCGGCGCGACTCTGGTCAGCAGCGGCCTCTGCAGCCTGTCCGGGTTTTTATTATTTTTTGTCTGTGTTTATATGTAGTTTTTGTTATTTTATGTTGGGGTGTGTGTGTGGGGAGGGGGGGGGAAACTTTTGAATCTCTCCCTGCACTGGAGACCCGACCTTTTTTCTCGTCGGGTTTCCGTTGTCGTTGGGGCCGCAACGAGGAGCGGGCCTCCAACGGGAAGAAGCCGGGGACTCTGGTGCCGACTCACCGTTGCCGTCGCGGAGCTGGCCGAGACCGGAGCGGGTGGAGCGGTGGAGGAGCGCTGCTGCTGCTGCTGCCGCTGCTGCTGCTGCTGCTGCTGCTGCTGCTGCTGCTGCTGCTGCTGCTGCTGCTGCTGCTGCTGCTGAGTCAGAGGCTGCTACTGCGGGTCTGCAGACGGCGGCACCGGGAGCCCGCGGATCCCTGGAGGGAGACCGCTTTTCGGGGCTCCTGCAACGGCGAATTCTCCCGCCCGTGTTGCGGGGTTGAAGAGCTCCTGGAGCGGGGCCTGACACCACTGCCCCGCGCGGCTGGAATGGCCGCGGGACTTTGCGAGCGCACACCGGGGGCTCCAACACCAAGACCCGGTGTGCGACCTCGCACCACCCGGCGTGGCTTTAATGGCCGCGGGACAATCGCCATCGCCAGCCGGGGGCTTTGACTTTGACTCTGACATCGGGGGGGGGGGGGGGAGAGTGCAGTGGAGAGATAAGTTTTTTTGGCCTTCCATCACAGCTATGTGATGGATGTTTATGTAAAATGTAATTATGTTGTGTCTGGGGTCTATTTGTGTGTAATGTATGGCTGCAGAAACGGCATTTCGTTTGGACCTCCAGGGGTCCAAATGACAATTAAATTGACTCTGACTCTGACTCTGACTCTGACTGCAGGCACGAATTTTCGTTCAGACCGTGAGGTCTGAATGACAATAAAGGTATTTATTTATTATTATTTATTATTTAGGTGCATAGATAAGCTGGGAGTGGAGAGATGTGGATCACATGCAGGCAGAAATTAGTTTCACTTGACATCTTGTTGGCCACAGACATTGTGGGCTGCACGCCTGCTCCTGTGCTATATTGTTCTATGTTAAAATAAATTATGTTCTGCTTCAGCTATACACTAATGAGGCCATGCTGTCCCTATTTAAGGATGCAGCTCATAGACAAAGTACTGGAATAACAGCTAGAATGGATACGCAGATGGTGTTTGATATCAAATGAAGGCACAAAGTGCTGGAGTAACTCAGCGGGTTAGGCAGTATCTATGGAGATTATGGAAAGGTGATGCTGCCTGACCCGCAAAGTTACTCGACTTTGTGTTTACTACTGGAGTTCAGTCAAGTGGGAGGAGAAATGATTGAAACATATTATATCATGATGGGTCTTGATATGGTGGAAATGGAAAGATTGTTGCCTCTTGCACGAAAATCTTTTCCCTCAATTTCCCTTTGAAACTCTAACATTAAACCTATACTCCTTTGATCTTGGTGCCAAGGATAAAAGAGTTTGATTGTATTTCCTTATCCATGCCTAATATTTGTGTGCACCTGTATCAGGTCCTTTCTAGGTCTCCTTTGCTTCACGAAAATAAACACAACCTATCGAATCTCTCTCTGTAACTAAAGTCCCCGAGAGCAGAAAACATCCTTTGCACTCTCTCCAGCATCCCCCACATCCTTCCAAAAGTGTGGCGACCAAATCCAGACCTTGACCAGAACAGGGTGGCACAATGGGGCTGGGGTAGAGTTGCTGCCTTACCGATTCAGATTCAATTTTAATTGTCATTGTCAGTGTACAGTACAGAGACAATGAAATGCATTTAGCATCTCCCTGGAAGAGCGACATAGCAAACGATTTGAATAAATAATAATAAGTGTCCGGGTGGGGGGAGGGGGTGATTGGCAGTCACCGAGGTACGTTGTTGAGTATTTACAGCACCAGAGACCCGGGTTTGATCCCGATTACAGGTGCTTGGCTGTACAGAGTTTGTGCGTTCCCCCCGTGACCGCTTGCATATTCTACTAGATAACCATATAACCATATAACCATATAACAATTACAGCACGGAAACAGGCCATCTCGAACTTACAAGTCCGTGCCGAACAACTTTTTTTCCCTTAGTCCCACCTGCCTGCACTCATACCATAACCCTCCATTCCCTTCTCTCATCCATATGCCTATCCAATTATTTTTAAATGATACCAATGAACCTGCCTCCACCACTTCCACTGGAAGCTCATTCCACACCGCTACCACTCTCTGAGTAAAGAAGTTCCCCCTCATGTTACCCCTAAACTTCTGTCCCTTTAATCTGAAGTCATGTCCTCTTGTTTGAATCTTCCCTATTCTCAAAGGGAAAAGCTTGTCCACATCAACTCTGTCTATCCCTCTCATCATTTTAAAGACCTCTATCAAGTCCCCCCTTAACCTTCTGCGCTCCAGAGAATAAAGACCTAACTTATTCAACCTATCTCTGTAACTTAGTTGGTGAAACCCAGGCAACATTCTAGTAAATCTCCTCTGTACTCTCTCTATTTTGTTCACATCCTTCCTATAATTGGGCGACCAAAATTGTACACCATACTCCAGATTTGGTCTCACCAATGCCTTGTACAATTTTAACATTACATCCCAGCTTCTATACTCAATGCTCTGATTTATAAAGGCTAGCATACCAAAAGCTTTCTTTACCACTCTATCTATATGAGATTCCACCTTCAAGGAACTATGCACAGTTATTCCCAGATCCCTCTGTTCAACTGTATTCTTCAATTCCCTACCATTTACCATGTACGTCCTATTTTGATTTGTCCTGCAGATCTTCAGTTTCCTCCCACACTCTGAAGACATACAGGTTTATAGGTTAATTGGCTCACTATAAATGTAATTTGTCCCTAGTGTGTGTAGGATAGTGTTAATGTGCGAGTATTGATGGCTGGTGTGGTTTTGGTGGGCTGAAAGGCCTGTTTTCGTGCTGTAACTCCTAACAAAACAAAACTGCAAGCAATACTACAAGCAAGTGCTGCCTAATCAGTGTTTTGCAAAGTTGCTTCATAACCTCCCAGCTTTTATATTCTCTTAGTTTAATTTAGTTTAGAGATATAGCGCGGAAACAGGCCCTTCGGTCCACCGAGTCACTATCGACCATCGATCCCCGTGCAGTCTTTGTAGTGTGGGAGTAATCCTGAGCAATCGGAGAAAACCAACGCAGGTCAAAGGGAGAATGTACAAACCCCGGAAAGGCAGCACCCATGGTCCGTATTGAATCTGGGTCTCTGGCGTTGTGAGGCAGCTACTCAACCGCTGTGCCACCGTACGGCCCCAGTGCTCGACCCAATTCTGCACTCGAATATTTGTAGGAAAACATGCCAGATGCCTTATTCACCCCATTAGCTTCCTGTGTTGCTATTTTCAGGGAACTGTGGATTTGCACCTCAAGGTCTCTGTTCATCATCATTCCTTAACACCCAACCATCTACTGTTTCCGCCCCTCCACTATGTGACTTCTCACAATGTATCAATTTGCATTTGTCGGGATTAAATTCTTTCCTCCAACTTTCTGTTCAGTTTTCTATTTGATTTATACTTTGCTCTCACCTAAATCAACCTTCCGGGCTATCTACAACGCCATCATCTTTAGTGCCATTCGCAAAGCCATTGATCATATTTCCTACATTCAAATCAGTGCTGTTCATATATACCGCACATATCAAGGATCCCAACCTGTGGTGCACCACGAGTCAGAGATCTCCAATCTAGAAAGCAAATTCCACAGTAACCCTCTACGTCCAATCACCAGGACAATTCCGGATCCAATTAGGCAGCTCCCCTTTGATTCCCTGTGGACCAGGCAAACATAAGGACCAATGAAATAGTTAAGGGCCTGTCCCACCAGCATGCATTTGCATGCTTCTAGCACGACCAAACGTGGTCGCTTGAGGCGTACGGCCTCGCGGGGCCGGTTCCACTTCGATCGGCGGAGGCATATGGAGTTGTGCGGGGCTGGTCACGAAATCGCCCGGGGCTCCAAAAATCTTGCACTGTCCGAAAATCCAGCCGCCACCGGCCTGTCGGCCCGCAGCCACATTGAGGTCGTTCGTCGCGCCTTTATGCCGCGTAAGGTGAAAGTAAATCCAAAGGGTTTCTACAGCTATATTAATTGCAAAAGGATAACGAGGGATAAAATTGGTCCATTGGAGAGAGAGAGTGGACAGCTATCTGCAGAGCCAAAAGAGATGGGGGAGATATTGAACAATTTCTTTCCGTCGGTATTCACCAAGGAGAAGGATATTGAATTATGTGAGGTAGGGGAAACTAGTAGAGTAGCTATGGATACTATGAGTTTCAAAGTAAAAGAAGTACTGACACTTTTGAAAAATATAACAGTGGATAAGTCTCCAAGGTCCTGACAGGATATTCCCTAGGACATTGAGGGAAGTTAGTGTAGAAATAGCCGGGGATATGACAGAAATATTTCAAATGTCATTAGAAACGGGAATAGTCCCCGAGGATTGGCGTACTGCGCATGTTGTTCCATTGTTTAAAAAGGGTTCTAAGAGTAAACCTGGCAATTATCGACCTGTTAGTTTGACTTCAGTGGTGGGCAAATTAATGGAAAAGATACTTAGAGATAATATATATAAGCATCTGGATAAACAGGGTCTGATTAGGAACAGTCAACATGGATTTGTGCCTGGAAGGTCATGTTTGACTAATCATCTTAAATTTTTTGAAGAGGTTACTAAGGAAATGGACGAGGGTAAAGCAGTGGATGTTGTCTATATGGACTTTAGTAAGGCCTTTGACAAGGTTCCTCATGGAAGGTTGGTTAAGAAGATTCAACGTTGGTATAAATGCAGGAGTAGCAAGATGGATTCAACAGTGGCTGAATGAGAGACGCCAAAGGGTAATGGTGGATGGCTGTTTGTCGGGTTGGAGGCAGGTGACTAGTGGGGTGCCTCAGGGATCTGTGTTGGGTCCTTTGTTGTTTGTCATGTACATCAACGATCTGGATGAAGGTGTGGTAAATTGGATTAGTAAGTATGCAGATGATACCAAGATAGGGGCGTTGTGGATAATGAAGAGGATTTCCAAAGTCTACAGAGTGATTTAGGCCATTTGGATGAATGGGCTGAAAGATGGCAGAGTTTAATGCTGATAAATGTGAGGTGCTACACCTTGGCAGGACAAATCAAAACAGGACACACATGGTAAATGGTAGGGAATTGAAGAATGCAGTTGAACAGAGGGATCTGGGAATAACCGTGCATAGTTCCTTGAAGGTGGAATCTCATATAGACAGGGTGGTAAAGAAAGCTTTTGGTATGCTAGCCTTTATAAATCAGAGCATTGAGTATAGAAGCTGGGATGTAATGTTAAAATTGTACAAGGCATTGGTGAGACCACATCTGGAGTATGGTGTACAATTTTGGTCGCCCAATTATAGGAAGGATGTCAACAAAATAGAGAGAGTACAGAGGAGATTTACTAGAATGTTGCCTGGGTTTCAACAAATAAGTTACAGAGAAAGGTTGAATAAGTTAGGTCTTTATTCTCTGGAGCGCAAAAGGTTAAGGGGGGGACGATAGAGGTCTTTAAAATGATGAGAGGGATAGACAGAGTTGATGTGGATCAGCTTTTCCCTTTGAGAATAGGGAAGATTCAAACAAGAGGACATGACTTCAGAAGTTTAGGGGTAACATGAGGGGGAACTTCTTGACTCAGAGAGTGGTAGCGGTGTGGAATGAGCTTCCAGTGGAAATGGTGGAGGCAGGTTTGTTGGTATCATTTAAAAATAAATTGGATAGGCATATGGATGAGAAGGGAATGGAGGGTTATGGTATGAGTGCAGGCAGGTGGGACTAAGGGAAAAAAGTTGTTCGGCACGGACTTGTAGGGCCGAGATGGCCTGTTTCCGTGCTGTAATTGTTATATGGTTATATGGTTTATAGGCGTATGCAATGTCTTGATGTTGTGCGCAGCATCTTGACATTGTACGCAGCATCTTGACGGCGTACGCCTAGTGCGTGGCGTTGCGCGATCACGTCCCCGCCCGACGCCGTACGACGTCCAAATTCAGTCGGCCCGCCTCCTGCCCGGCTGATTGGTGAGAATGATGTCGGGACCAGCCCTGCTCAACTCCATACGACTCTGCGGTTCGAATTGGGACCGGCCTCGCGAGGCCGTACGCCTCAAACGACCACGTTTGGTCGCGTTAGATGCATGCTATCGCATGCTGGTGGGACAGGCCCTTTAGTTTGTTAGTTATTTAGTTAGTTAGCTAGTTACTTTCATTTTTTGTCACGAGTACCAAGGTACAGTGAAAAGCTTCACTGGATGATACCAAAGGTAGACACAAAGTGCTGGAGTAACTTAACGGGTCAGGCAGCATCACTGGAGAAAATGGATAGGTGATGTTTCGGGTCCCGAGATGCTGCCTGACCCACCGAGTTACTCCAGCACTTTGTGTCTATCTTTATGTCCATTTACTTTAGACGGTATCTGGATTGAACTCACAACCTCGGTGTCACAGCGGTAGCGTTGCTGCCTTACTGTGCTTACAGCGCTGGAGACCCAGGTTCGATCCCGACTATACGGAGTTAGTACATTCTCCCCGTGACCGTGTGGGTTTTCTCCGAGATCTTCGGTTTCCTCCCACACTCCAAAGACGTACAGGTTTGTAGGTTAATTGGCTTGATGTGTGTGTAAATTGTCCCTTGTGTGCGTAGGATAGTGTTAATGTGCGGGGATCGCTGGTCAGCGTGGACGTGGTGGGCTGAAGGGCCTGTTTCCGTGCTGTATCTCTAAATTAAACTAAACTAAAAAGCCTTGGTGCCATTCGCATCACACTCTCAGGAATTGCCATCTTCCCTTCCCCCATCCCCCACACACCCATCATCTGGTTCTACTTATCATTGTTCAACCTCTCTCACCTCTTCCTCTCAGACATGATGCAGAGTCTCGACCTGAATTGACCATTGCTGCACCTCCACAGATACTCAAGAGTCAAGAGTATATTTAATTGTCATTTGGACCCCTGGAGGTCCAAATGAAATGCCGTTTCTGCAGCCATACATTACACACAAATAGACCCCAGACACAACATAATTACATTTTACATAAACATCCATCACATAGCTGTGATGGAAGGCCAAATAAACTTATCTCTCCACTGCACTCTCTCCCCCCCGATGTCAGAGTCAAAGTCAAAGCCCCCGGCTGGCGATGGCGATTGTCCCGCGGCCATTAAAGCCACGCCGGGTGGTGCGAGGTCGCACACCGGGTCTTGGTGTTGGAGCCCCCGGTGTGCGCTCGCAAAGTCCCGCATTCCAAGCCGCGCGGGGCAGTGATGTAGGCCCCGCTCCAGGAGCTCTTCGACCCCGCAACTCGGGCGGGAGAAGTCGCCGTTGCAGGAGCCCCGAAAAGCGGTCTCCCTCCAGGGAGCCGCGGGCTCCCGGCGCCGCCGTCCGCAGACCCGCAGCAGCAGCCTCCGACTCAGCAGCAGCAGCAGCAGCGGCAGCGGCAGCGGCAGCGGCAGCGGCAACGCTCCTCCACCGCTCCACCCGCTCCGGTCTCGGCCAGCTCCGCGACGGTGAGGTGAGTCGGCACCTGAGTCCCCGGCTTCTTCCTGTTGGAGGCCGCTCCTCGTTGCGGCCCCAACGACAGCTGAGACCCGACGAGAAAAGGTCGGGTCTCCAGTGTAGGGAGAGATTCAAAGTTTCCCCGTCCCTCCCACCCCCACCCCCACCCCCCCCACACACACACCCAACATAAAATAACAAAAACTACATATAAACACAGACAAAAAATGATAAAAACGCGGACAGGCTGCAGAGGCCGCTGCTGACCAGAGTCGCGCCACCTACCTGTCCCATTGAGTTCTTCCAGCAGTTTAGGCACTTTGCTCAGATTCCAGCATCTTTTTAAGTGCCTAATTTACGAATACCTGCTGCCTTACAGACAAATTGCTCTGGTTCAATGTAAAGTAGTGGAAGTGTGGTCGAAAATGCAGCAGGAATTATGAAATTTGTGATTATTTTACATTGAGAATAATTGCATTTCAGTGACTCATAACTAATGATTTACTTTTGAAGTGCAAATGCTGTTCTGCAGACAAGCATGTGGATGATTTGCATACAAGAAGCAGATGTTCAGTATTGCACTGAAATTTTAGTCGGCATAATGCTCTCAGTTTGTGGAGTGGACCACTCTCAGTGTTCAGGCCTGGAGCTCCTGATCAGATAGCTCTGCCCAAAATAGAAAGTGAAGCTGAGAAATTCCACTCTTGGATATGACCCATCTATTACAACTTTCAGGAACATTCGAAGACCTGTACCTGATGATCTGTATTACTTAGTGCAATCCCACCATGTTCTCATACATGCTGAGCCTACGCGGCAGTTCCCATGTGCACTATGCATGTTGATTGAATAATTCTCTTGAAATTACACCATGGCTTTTTTTCATATAATTACTCGGGAATTTTCATATAATTGTGGTTGGGGATCAGTGTTAAAGTGTACAATACGTTTGTGTGCCTCTGCTATTATTTCATGGAGTCATACAGAGTGGAAACAGGCCCTTCGGCCCAACTAGCCTATGCTGACCAACATGGCCCATCTGCACTAGTCCCATCAACCTGTGTTGATCCATAACACAGGTTCAATGTACCTGTCCAAATGTGTCTTAAATGTTACATTTGTACTTGTCTCAACTACCTCCTCTGGCAGCTTGTTCCATATACCCACTGCCCTTTGTGCAAAAAAAGTTACACTTCAGGTTCCTATTAAATCTTTTCCCCCTTCACCTGAAACCTAAGACCTCTTGATCTTGATTCCCCTACTCTGGGCGAAAGTGTGCATTTACCTGATCTATTCCTCTCATGATCATGTACACCTCTATAAAATCACCCCTCACACTCCTACTCAGTGAATATGTTTGCACCAGAATTACTTTCCTATTTAATATCCAATGAATTTTTTTATAATAATAGCAAAATGTGAATCTTTTTGTCAATTCTGCCAAATTCGTTAGAATTTAGAAGATTGAGGGGGGATCTTATAGAAACTTACAAAATTCTTAAGGGGTTGGACAGGCTAGATGCAGGAAGATTGTTCCCGATGTTGGGGAAGTCCAGAACAAGGAGTCACAGTTTAAAGATAATGGGGAAATCTTTTAGGACCGAGATGAGGAAAGCATTTTTCACACAGAGAGTGACGAATCTCTGGAATTCTCTGCCACAGAAGGTAGTTGAGGCCAGTTCATTGGCTATATTTAAGAGGGAGTTAGATGTGGCCCTTGTGGCTAAAGGGATCAGGGGGTATGGAGAGAAGGCAGGTACATGATACTGTGTTGGATGATCAGCCATGATCATATTGAATGGCGGTGCAGGCTCGAAGGGCTGAATGGCCTACTCCTGCACCTAATTTCTATTTTTCTATGTTTCTATGTGAGTTTCAAATACAAAAGGAAAATAGTGGTGAAACCAGTTTATTATAGTCACACTAATGATGATGATGGTTGTATTAAATATTTGTCATGTTACATATATGCTACATTGGGAAGGTGAGGAGTGAAATATATTTTCATCCAGAGATCATGGTTCGCTGATAATAAATCAGAGACCATTCCTTCTCTCCAGTGCTGCTGCCTGTCCCGCTGAGTTTAAACCAGCATCTGCCATTTAAACCAGCATCTGCAATTCCTTCCTACCCATAGCTGAAGCCAGGGTTAGTGATTATCATTGAAATGTTTACATGGAATCTGCCTCCCTAATACAACGCCATTTCAGTTATCTCCTATCTCTCCCTGGCCTCCCTCTGTCAATCTTGGTGCAACTCAATTCACAATATTAGCAAAACACAAGGCCTTTGAACAGAAACATCACCCATTCCTTCTATCTTGAGTCCATAATAAAGTTTATTATTATTATTATTATTATTATTATTATTATTATTATTATTATTATTATTATGATTATTATTCCTTCCTGATGTCTGTCCCGCTGAGTTATTCCAGCATTTTGTGTCTGTCTTCGGTTTAAACTAACATCTGCAGTTCCCTCCTACACACTGAAGGAATTCTGTAGGTCAGGCAGCATCTGTGGAGGAATGGGCAGGCAACACTTTGGGTTGGATCTGATGAAGGGTTCTGAGCTGAAACATCACGTGCCTGTTCCCTTCTGGATGCTGCCTCACCCGTTGAGTTCCCCTTGTGTGTTGCTCAAGATTCCAACATCTGCAGTCTCTTGTGCCTTCACAGTATTAGTTCTTTTACCCAGCATCGTCTCTTCATGCCAGTAAACATCTTCAACTCCTGATGTGTATCATTTTGAATATAGGCATTCATGATGATAACCTTATCAAACATTTTAACTGATAAGCGAAACACATTTATATCCAAGTGAAATGTGCAGGAAGGAACTGCAGATGCTGGTTTAAACTGCAGATAGGCACAAAAAGCTGGAGTAATTCATATCCGAGTGAAATCCAGGTTAAGCGGAAGTTCTTTGGAAAATACTGTATATGTTAGCATTTAAACTTTTCTCAAGGTAGCAAATTAATTTTAACTCTGCCATTAATTGATTCTTGCTAACCAAGGGGATTAAGGTTATGAAGTGCAGGCAGATGTGTGGAGTTAGGTCACAGATTAGGCCAGAACTCAATGAATGGAAAAAATAAGTGACAAAGTGTTGGAGTAACGCAGCGGGTCAGGCAGCGTCTCTGGAGAACATGGATAGGTGAAGAAGGGGAACTGGCCTAAACGTCCCCTTATCCATGTTCTCCAGAGATGCTACCTGACCCACTGAGTTATTCCAGCACTTTCTGCCTTTGTTTGTAAACTATCATCTGCAGTTCCCTATTTCTCCATCTCACTGAATGTTGAACAGGCTCCAGGGGCAAAATTACCTCCGGCTATTTCCGTCATGCTGTTTGTGTGAGCTATTTTTGTCCTGTGCTTAGAGCATTTAGCAACTGTACATTTATTCAGGTGAAGTTGTTGCTTAGAGAATGGAGCTGCAAGTTGAGGCTGATATTGGCATGGCAGATCTGGTGCAGGTTTAAGTTTTATTCATTTAGTTTTGAGATACAACCAACCAAAGATCACTAGTGATAATTTACAGACGCCAATGAACCTATGTGATTGGAATGTGGGAGGAAACCAGAGCACTCGGGAAAACCCACACAGTCACAGGGATGTGTCGCAATGTGCATCCATTGTGCTGCGCGCATAGGTACAAAACGTTAGTCCACTTTTAATATTCGTGATGGTGTTTCTGCCAGTTTAATACACAAAGAAAGTGCAAAAGCAGCTTTACCTCAGCAGAGTTGCAATTGACTTGACATTAATATTGCAAATCTACTGTAGGGAAATAGCCACTCTTTTGATGGATTTTAATGCCTTTTATTCAAAGAAAAATACGTTTGTATCCGCACGTTTGTAAAGCAATGTGAATTTATGGAATTCCCTGCCACAGAGGGCAGTGGAGACCAAGTCACTGGATGGATTTATGAGAGAGTTGGATAGAGCTCTAGGGGCTAGTGGAGTCAAGGGATATGGGGGGAAGGCAGGCACGGGTTATTGATAGGGGACGATCAGCCATGATCAAAATGAATGGCGGTGCAGGCTCGATGGGCTGAATGGCCTCCTCCTGCACCTATTTTCTATGTTTCTATGTTTCTAATACCACACCATTTATTTATAACCCACTCCAGTTTCTGTTCCAAGTTACAGAAACAGCAAGACATTAGATGGCTAAATTATTTAATGAATATGAAGACTGTGCTATTATTTTGCAACGGCCAGTTGTTGGAGCGGCTGCTGTTGGAAAATTAATTGCCCATTCCATTAGTATGGAATAATAGTATTATAGAATCATAGTATATCATAAACTTAGAAATAGGCACCTGCAGCCACAGTCCATGCCCAACAGAATAGTTCATGTTCTTAATTTCTCTGAGTAGAATTAGGCCATTTGACCCATCAAGTCTACTCCACTATTCAACCACCAGCCGTCCGTCACAATGAATTCAACAAATTCACCACCCACTAACTAAACAAATTCCTCCTTGTCTCCTTTCTAAAGATACATCCTTTAATTCTACGGCCTCTGGCCCTAGACTTTCCCACAATTCGGTACATTTCAATTAGGTCATTGAAACATAATAACATAGAAAATAGGTGCAGGAGTAGGCCATTCGGCCCTTCGAGCCTGCACCGCCATTCAATATGATCATGGCTGATCATCCAACTCAGTATCCTGTACCTGCCTTCTCTCCATACCCCCCTGATCCCTTTAGCCCCAAGGGCCACATCTAACTCCCTCTTAAATATAGCCAATGAACTGGCCTCAACTACCCTCTGTGGCAGAGAATTCCAGAAATTCACCACTCTCTGTGTGAAAAATGTTTTCCTCATCTCGGTCCTAAAAGATTTCCCCCTTATCCTTAAACTGTGACCCCTTGTTCTGGACTTCCCCAACATCGGGAACAATCTTCCTGCATCTAGCCTGTCCAACCGCTTAAGAATTTTGTACGTTTCTACAAGATCCCTCCTCAATCTTCTAAATTCTAGCGAGTACAAGCCGAGTCTATCCAGTCTTTCTTCATATGAAAGTCCTGACATCCCAGGAATCAGTTTGGTGAACCTTCTCTGTACTCCCTCTATGGCAAGAATGTCTTTCCTCAGATTAGGAAACCAAAACTGTACGCAATACTCCAGGTGTGGTCTCACCAAGACCCTGTACAACTGCAGTAGAACCACCCTGCTCCTATACTCAAATCTTTTTGCTATGAATGCAAACATACCAGTCACTTTCTTCACTGCCTGCTGCACCTGCATGCCTACTTTTAACGACTGGTGTACCATGACACCCAGGTCTTGTTGCATCTCCCCCTTTCCTAATCGGCCACCATTCAGATAATAATCTACTTTCCTGTTTTTGCCACCAAAGTGGATAACCTCACATTTATCCACATTATTCTGCATCTGCCATGCATTTGCCCACTCACCCAGCCTATCCAAGTCACCTTGCAGCCTCCTATCATCCTCCTCACAGCTAACACTGCCCCCCAGCTTCGTGTCATCCGCAAACTTGGAGATGTTGCATTCAATTCCCTCATCCAAATCATTAATATATATCGTAAATAGCTGGGGTCCCAGAACTGAGCCTTGCGGTACCCCACTAGTCACTGCCTGCCATTGTGAAAAGGACCAGTTTACTCCTACTCTTTGCTTCCTGTCTGCCAGCCAGTTCTCTATCCACATCAATACTGAACCCCCAATACCGTGTGCCTTAAGTTTGTATTCTAATCTCTTATGTGGGACCTTGTCGAAAGCCTTGTCGAAAGCCTTCTGAAAGTCCCGATATAACACATCCACTGGTTCTCCCTTATCCACTCTACTAGTTACATCCTCGAAAAATTCTATAGGATTCGTCAGACATGATTTACCTTTTATAAATCCATGCTGACTTTGTCCAATGATTTCACCACTTTCCAAATGTGCTGCTATCCCATCTTTAATAACTGATTCTAGCAGTTTCCCCACTACCGATGTTAGACTAACTGGTCTGTAATTCCCTGTTTTCTCTCTCCCTCCCATTTTAAAAAGTGGGGTTACATTAGCTACCTTCCAATCCTCAGGAACTACTCCAGAATCTAAAGAGTTTTGAAAAATTATCACATGCATCCATTATTTCTGGAGCTACTTCCTTAAGTACTCTGGGATGCAGCCTTTCTGGCTCTGGGGATTTATCGGCCTTTAATCCCCCTCATCCTTCTAAACTCCAGCGAGTAGAGGCCCACTGCATTAAACACATATTATATGTTAACCCAATCATTCCTGGGATCATTCTCATAAACCTCCTTGGATCCTCTCCAACGCCAGCATATCCCTCCTCAGATATGGGGCCCAAATCTGCTCACAGTACTCCAAGTGCTGTCTGACCAGTGCCTTATGAAGCCTCAGTTTTACATTCCTGCTTTTGCATTCTAGCCCTAATGCCTGTCCACACTATTCCCATTTGCCTGCATTATACCAATACCACTTTATGGGCAGAACAGTGGTGCAGCTGGTAGAGCTGCTGCCTCACAGCGCCAGAGAACCCAATTCAATTCTAACCATGGGTCTTATCTGTGTGGAGTTTGCATATTTTCCGTGTGACCACGAGAGGTGCTTTGATTTCCTCCCACATCCCAAAGACGAGCAAGTTTGTAGGTTAATTGACCTCTGTCAAATGCATAGGGAATAGGTGAGAAAGTAGAACTAATAGGACAATGTTTCAACCCCTGTAATAAGTCGGCACTCTTGCTAATTGCAGTGGGATTGGAGTGGTGAAATTAGGGTAGGTATGTCATTGGGGTCATCAGGTGGGCGCCCTCCTTCTTTGACGATTCATTGATAAGCCCACAACATCTCCAGAGGGCTCAACTGTGATACCTGGCGTCCCAGTTACACCCCGCTCAATTCCATACACTCCTGGCTTCATCTTGCAGCATTAACACCGCACAAAAAATCACTGGCTGCCCACTGCCTTCCCTGAAGGACATCTTCAGCTCTCGCTGCCTTGGCAGGGCAGCCAACATCCTGAAGGACCCTTCCCACCCTGGACACAACCTGTTCCACCTGCTGCCCTCTGGCAGACGGTACAGGTCTTTCAAAACTCGCACAAACAGACTCAGAGACAGCTTCTACCCCATAGCCATACGTGAACTTAATAATGCAAAATAAGAAATAACACTCACATTCAACTGAATGGTTCTACCTCAGCTGCTATTGTTATTTTCCTGTAATTTTTTTTTATATGTATATATTTTTACCTCTTCTTATATATTTAAAATTGCTCTTGTGAATCTCACCGTGGGATTGACTTTTAAATTTTGTTGTACCATGTGCAATGACAATAAAGAGATTCATTCGTTCATTCAATTGTTATCTCTCCTTTTGATCCAAATCCAATTGCTGCTTTTTTCTGCAGAATTTGATAATGCCTTGAATGCTTGTTGGAGGAAGTGACCCCTCACCCCCATTTTCTTTAATAGCCTGGTCATAGATGTGGCAACAAATCCCCTGCATCCTACTTCGACAGGGAAAATCTTGGTATTTTAGCCATTCTGGGCAGCTTCAGTTACCAGTTCAGAGGACTTGTTCTTTTTCCTCTCATAAGCTTGTTCAACACCGTCTTCCCATGGAACTGTCAATTCCACAATGTATGCCAACTTGGCTGTTGTGGACCACAGGACCATGTCTGGCCAGAATGTCTGGGGAAAACACAAGCTTTTTTTCTGAATCCACTTCCATTTTCCAATCCTGAGCAGGCTGCAGAATGCTTGCATCCTTTGATGTTATCTGGTGCTCTGGAGGTTGGCCTGCTGGTACAAATGTTGTGAAGTGGACATTTCCTGCTGATGTTTGTGGGGGAGCATTTGTGATCTTACGCCTCTGTTCCAGGATTGATGCCAGCTGACAACTTGGTTATGCCGCCAAGTGTAACGCCTTTGTACGAGGCTCATAGTGCATCCTGTTAAAATGTGCCTTAGTGATGCATGTGCTTGGCAAAGGAAGCAGGCGGGGTTTTCTCCGAACCACTGCTTCAGGTTCTGGGGTGATGGTAGAACATTATATGTGGCTCTGATGACAAAATTTAGCTGAGATCCTTCCATTTGCCAGATGTCACGCCAGCTGAGTTTCCTCTTTTCCAGGCTCCCCCAGTTAGTCCATTGGCCCTGCTGAGATGGCCTTGGCATGTCGCTCTGCCTCCTCCCGTCTTCTCACCTCCTCCACCACGAGCCGTCTCTTCTGCACTGATGTTGCCTTGTGCCATTGAGGAACTTTTGGGACAAACCCGAGCCCGGCTCTCCTGTGTTGAACTTGGCCAAACACATCCCGGAAATGAAAAGCAGACTTAGCACTCTGAACGGCTTCAGATGGGGTCCATTTCCTCCCCATTGCCACATTGGGGGCCGCTGTTCAAATAACAGTATCTTTAGATTCAGTAAGGGTCATGACCAACCTCGCTTTAGTGCATTTGAACTCTTCCACAAGTCCTGCAATGAGTAATTCCAATTTGCCACTCCCATACAGTCCGACAGCACTCAAGTGTCGTGGAAGTCCAAGCCACAGTTTCACATGTTTGCTGATCATGATTTCCAGCTTTTCCACTTTCTTGATGGGGATTTCATGCATTGATAAAGGCCACATGATTCTTGGTAGCATGTCAAATTGGAAGCACCACAGCTTCAGTTTTCCTGGTAACAAGGTCTTGTTGATGCAAGCTATATGCGTGATGGTATCCTTTTTGAGTTGTTAGGAGACCAAAACTGTACGCAGTACTCCAGATGTGGTCTCACCAAGACCCTGTACAACTGCAGTAGAAGCTCCCTGCTCCTATACTCAAATCCTTTTGCTATGAATGCTAACATACCATTCGCTTTCTTCACTGCCTGCTGCACCTGCATGTAATCATCTAATCTGAGGAAAGCCATTCTTACCACAGAGGGAGTACAGCAAAGGTTCACTAGACTGATTCCTGGGATGTCAGGACTTTCATATGAAGAAAGACTGGATAGACTCGGCTTGTGCTCACTAGAATTTAGAAGATTGAGGGGGGACCTTATAGAAACTTACAAAATTCTTAAGGTTTTGGACAGGCTAGATGCAGGAAGATTGTTGCCGATGATGGGGAAGTCCAGATCAAGGGGTCACAGTTTAAGGATAAGGGGGAAGTCTTTTAGGACCGAGATGAGAAAAATAAATTTCAAACAGAGAGTGGTGAATCTGTGGAATTCTCTGCAACAGAAAGTAGTTGAGGCCAGTTCATTGCCTCTATTTAAGAGGGAGTTAGATGTGGCCCTTGTGGCTAAAGGGATCAGGGGGTATGGAGGAAAGGCAGGTACAGGATACTGATTTGGATGATCAGCCGTGATCATATTGAATGGCGGTGCAGGCTCGAAGGGCCGAATGGCCGACTCCCGCACCTATTTTCTATGTTTCTCTGCTTTTGAATTTGTCAAATAGTTTAATGTGCTTGACGGTGGAAGAATTTAGGATGTGATAACAAGCCTCATACTACTGCTTTCATGCATTGGATTCCTTGACAAGAGGAAAGCAATGAAATGCCAATCATTACAATAAAAAGTGGATTAAATTGAGTTAATGATGAGGATTTATCAAGGATAAGACAGAAATTTGTTCTTTTGGTAATTGGTGAGGTGAAAGTTGATTGTGAGGGATAAAACATTATTGTAATTCATCTCAGCAGGTGTCCGTGGATTAGGCTTGGAACAAAAACCGATGCTGCTGCAAATGAGCTGGGGAAACTTCAACTTCAGGAAATAAAGCTTCTATTTAGTCGACAGGAGTTTTTCTTTTTTGTCTTCTTTGCATTTCAACTATATTCATTTAAACCTTCTCTATGATTCAAGAACTGGTTGGGGAAGCTCTTACCAGGAGATAAGATTTGGCTTTGCATAGAATAAAATTGAACATTACAGTTCAGTTTAGTTTATTGTCACGTGTGCCAAGGTACAGTGAAAAGCTTTAGTTGCGCGCTAACCAGTTGGCGGAAATACAATGCATGATTACAATTGATCCATTTACTGTGTGTTGATACATGATGGGGGAATAACATTTAGTACAATGTAAAGCCAGCAAAGTCCGATCAAGGATCGTCCGAGGGTCATCAAAGAGGTAGATAGTAGCTCAGCGCTGCTCTCTGGTTGTGGGCTCTGGGCATAAATAATATAGAGATCATAGAAAGGTTGCAACACAGGAACAGGATCTTCAGCCCATGATGTATGTGCTACACATGATGCCAAGATAGACTGATATCAGAAATCTACAAAATGTTTGTGTAAATTAATGGGTCAGGCAGGATCTTTGGAGAACATGGATAGGTAACGTTTTGGGTTGGGATCCTTCTTCAGACTGATTGCAGGGGAGGGGCGAGAAAAAAGGCTGGAAGAGAGAAGGAGCAGGCCAAAGCATGGCCGGTAATAGATGAACACAAGCAAGGGGGTTTTTTTAGGCAAATTGTGGGAGAAAGGGCAGAGATGAAAAAAAACACAAGTGTGAGCAAAATAGATACAGAGTAAAAACGGCAGGCTAGAAAATAGTCCCGACCCAAAACATCACCCATCCTTTTACTCCAGAGATGCTGCCTGGCCCATTGAGTTACTCCAGCACTGTGTGTCTATCTTCGGATAAAGTGTTGCAAATTGTGACGCTCGAGGATAGGAAAGGTGCCAATTGTGCTGCGGGAGGAGGGAACGAAGGTGGAGAGGGAGGGGGAGGGGACAAACCAGTGCAAGGTCAGTCAGGGTTCAGGGGAGAGAAGTAAGGGTGGGGTGGGGAAGGATGAGTGGGTGGTGTGGGGTGGGGAAGAATGAGTGGGAGGTGTGGGGTGGGGAAGAATGAGTGGGGGATAAAATGGAGGAGGAATCTCATCTCAACGACCAGAACAAGATACATTGTTCTCCATTCCTTGCATATCCATGTCCCTATCTAAAAGTATCTTAAACAGCATTGGCAGTGCGTTCCAAATGCTGATCATCATCTGTGCAAGAGTCCTGCCCCGCATATTTCCATTAAGCTTTGCCCGTCACCATAAAGTTTAGAGGGATGCACTATTTCTGAGATTGGAAGGATTGGCTGAATAGTCTTCCTTCCATCCTATGGGCCTGCATCGTCCCCTTTGCTTTATCCATTGTACTTGAGTTTGACTTGATTGTACTTATATTATAGAGTCATGGAGTCATAGAGGGACACGGTGTGGAAACAGGCCCTTCGGCCGAACTTGTCCACACTGGCCAACATGTCCCAGCTACACTAGTCCTACCTGCCTGCGTCTGGTCCTTACCCCTCCATAACCTGTCCTATCCATGTACCTGTCCAACTGTTTCCTAAACGAAGGGATAATCCCAGCCTCAACTACCTCCTCTGACAGCTTAGTCCATAGACCCTTAACCCTTTGTGAGAAATAATTGCCCCTCAGATTCCTATTACATCTTTTCCCCTTCACCTTGAACCTATTTAAGGATAAGGGGGAAGTCGTTTAGGACCGAAATGAGAAACATTTTTTTCACCCAGAGAGTGGTGAATCTGTGGAATTCTCACAGAAGGTAGTTGAGGCCAGTTCATTGGCTATATTTGAGGGAGTTAGATGTGGTTTTTGTGGCTAAAGGGATCAGGGGGTATGGAGAGAAGGCTGGTACAGGATACTGAGTTGGATGATCAGCCATGATCATATTGAATGGCGAATGGTGCAGGCTCGAAGGGCCGAATGGCCTCTACTCCTGCACCTATGTTCTATGTTTCTATCTAGCCTGACATTCGCCTACTCTGGGCAAGAGCCTCTATGCATCTGCCCAATCTGTTCCTCTAATGATTATTCTATAGGATCACCACTCATCCTCCTGTGTTCCAAGGAATAGAGACCCAGTCTACTCAACCTCTCCCTATAGCTCACGCCCTCTAGTCCTGGCAACATCCTTGTAAATCTTTTCTGAACCCTTTCAAGCTTGATGATAACTTTCCTATATCATTGTGCCCTTGACTGAACATAATGTTCTAAATGCGGTCTCACCGATGTCTTGTACAAATGCAACATGACCTTCCAACTTCTATACTCATTACTCTGACTGATGATGTCCAATGACCACCTTATCTACCTGCGACTCGACCTTCAAGGCACCATGCACCTGTACGCCTAGATCCCTCAGCTCCACAACACTCTCCAGAGGCCTACCATTTACTGTGCGGACCTGCCCTTGTTAGACGTCCCAAAATGCAATGCCTCATACTTCTCTGCAGTGGTGGACTTGCCAGGTTGTCAGCTTGCCCAATGGCAAGTGGGCCCCTGATGAAGTGGGCCCCCTTTGTCTCCTGGCAACCAATCTTTTTAGACCCAGTCCGCAACTGCTTCTCTGTATTAAATTCCATCAATCATTCCTCCGCCCACCTGGCCAATCGATCCAGATCCTGCTGCAATCATTCACAACCATCTTCACTATCTACAAATCCACCCACTTTTGTATGGTATGGTACATACCAAAGAGGGAGTTAGATGTGGCCCTTGTGGCCAAGGGGATCAGAGGGTATGGAGAGAAGGCAGGTACGGGATACTGAGTTGGATGATCAGCCATGATCATATTAAATGGCGGTGCAGGCTCGAAGGGCCGAATGGCCTACTCCTGCACCTAATTTCTATGTTTCTATGGTACATACCATGTATGGTACATCTGATCTGTTTGGACAGCAAACCTTTTCACTGTGCCTCGTACATTTGACAATAATACATCTGACACCTAAACCAAACATTTCCAAAGCATTAGCTGAGTTTGATAGGTGTTTTAAACTGCAAAGAGCAAAGAGACTGCAAAGGGGGGCACGGTGGTGTAGCAGTAGAGTTGCTGCCTACAGCGCCGGAGACACGGGTTTGATCCTGACTATGGGTACTGTGTACGGAGTTTGTATGGAGTTTGTATGATCTCCTCGTGACCTGCGTGGGTTTTAACCATATAACCATATAACAATTACAGCACGGAAACAGGCCATCTCGGCCCTACAAGTCCGTGCCGAACAAATTTTTTTTCCCCTTAATCCCACCTGCCTGCACTCATACCATAACCCTCCATTCCCTTCTCATCCATATGCCTATCCAATTTATTTTTAAATGATACCAATGAACCTGCCTCCACCACTTCCACTGGAAGCTCATTCCACACCGCTACCACTCTCTGAGTAAAAGAGTTTCCCCCTCATGTTACCCCTAAACTTCTGTCCCTTAATTCTGAAGTCATGTCCTCTTGTTTGAATCTTCCCTATTCTCAAAGGGAAAAGCTTGTCCACATCAACTCTGTCTATCCCTCTCATCATTTTAAAAGACCTCTATCAAGTCCCCCCCTTAACCTTCTGCGCTCCAGAGAATAAAGACCTAACTTGTTCAACCTATCTCTGTAACTTAGTTGTTGAAACCCAGGCAACATTCTAGTAAATCTCCTCTGTACTCTCTCTATTTTGTTGACACCTGGCAACCAATTGTTTTTCCGAGGTCTTCAGTTTTCTCCCACACTCCAAAGACGTACAGGTTTGTAGGTTAATTGGCTTGGTGTAAATGTAAATTGGTATACTTAATACACTTGGTATAAAGGTTTAATAAGTGTAAAGCGTGTGTAGGATAGTGTTAGTGTGCGGGGACTGGTGGTCGACTCAATGGGGCTAAGTTGCCTGTTTCAGCGCTGTATCTCTAAACTAAACTAAACTGAACTAAGATGTGGAAAATCTGGAAGGAAATGTATAGCAGATTCCAATTGTTATATGGCCTATGTCTGCTTCTACGTTGTCTCTGTTGAAAGAATGAAGAATTAGTTTAGTTTAGTTTTAGTGTAGAGATACAATGCAGAAACTGTCCTTTCGGCCGACCATGTCTGTGCCGACCATATCTGTGCCGACCAGCAATCCCCACACTCTTGCACTATCCTACACACACCAGGGACAATTTACAATTATACAAAGCCAATTTACCTGCAGACCTGTACGCCTCTGGAGTGTGGGAGGAAGCCAGAGCTCCTGGAGACAACCCACAGAGTTCAAGGGGAGAATGTACAAACTCCGCACAGGCAAGCACCTGTGGTCAGGATTGAACCCGGGTCTCTGGTGCTGCAAGACAGCCACTCTACCGCTGGGTCAATTATATGACCAAAAACGGTAATATAAATGATGGCATTATACTGAGATAATGAAGAGGCTTCCTCATGTGTACATTGTAACGCGTGCCAAACTTTGCAGTACAATTGACCACAGGAAAATAATTTCTCTCCAGATATATAGTCAAGGTTCAACGCATCATTAGATGCACCTTCTCAAAAGACAAAATATCAGTGACCTAGTTCTGAGCAATACCTTTGTCATGTACCAGCAGATTTCCCCTTGCATTAATTATGTATAGTTGGAATCTAGAGCACAGATCCATTTGGCTACAGAGACTGAGTAATGCGTGATTTTAAGGGCATCTTTCAGGCTGTTCTCCAGGGGAACTGATTAACTGATAATATGAATTTTTAAGAACTACTGAAAGATAAGAGCATTGGTAGGACATCGGTGAAGAACTTTTTCCTGGAAAAAAAGGCAGAGAGAAAATAAAACAGAAATCAGGTGCACGCAAAATAAACCTGTTGGATAAGTGATCAGAGCAGAATTAGGCCATTCGGCTCATCAAGTCTACTATTGAAAGGAAGGTCAGGAAATGTATACGGAGTGCATGAGAAGGAAGGTCCAGGAACGGCTGAATGAAAGCAAAAAGATTGTACTCAATTTAAGGTCAACCTAGAATGGTTAAAGAATTATTTTAGTATCTAGAGGTTTAGTTTAAAATACAATGAGCCAAATGAAAATAAATGTAAAACTCATTTATACATTGCATGCGTTGGTAACATAACAAAGAAACAGCTGGGCGATGCACCTTCAATAGGTAAATAATTATTCAGAAAATGTTTAATTCTTTCACCTTGTACCTGCTTTATATTCAAGAATATCATCATTTTTTTGCTCAAATATTCCTTTGTGCAACACCCCAATTTTGCTGGCCATCACTGCCAAATCCATCAACAAATATATACAATTATGAGAGGCATAGATAGGGTATATAGTCAGAACCTTTATTTCCCATGATAGAAATATCAAACACAAGAGGGCGTTGCTTTAAGGTGAAAGGGGCAAAGTTTAAATGAGATGTGCGGGACACATTTTTTTACACAGAGGGTGTTGAATGCCTGGAACGATCTGCCAGGAGTGGTGACTGAGGGAGATACCATAATGGGATTTAAGGGCCTGTCCCATTTGGGCGACCTAATCCTCGAGTTCTGGCGTGTTTGCCCTCGACTCATGCTCGCAGCTTGGTCGACACGAGGTCGTAGGAGGTCTTCGTAACTCTCCTTCATGCTCGAGAGTGGTCTCCGTGTACTCGAGGCCTCAGCTAGGTTGCGGCGTTTTTTTCAACGTTAAAAAACGCCATGGAAAAAAATCGATACTTTTTTTACACGTAGGTTTAGTCATAGGTCGTAGTAGGTCATATTAGGTCGGCATGTTAGTCGTAGGTAATCGAGGGTAGTCGAAGGTAGTCGAAGGTAATCGTAGATGGTCTTCATCATAGTCGAAGGCAGGTCGAAGGAGATTGAAGGAGGTTGTCTTCACTATTCGGTGTCCAATTTTCCCAAAGTTAGTCGTAGTTAGCCCTAGCTAATCATCAACATAGTGGAAGGAGGACTTCTACATAGTCGAAGGAGGTCTTCAACATGTCATTTTTTCAAACTCTCCTAAACTCTTCTAGAATTGCCAATTAGGTCGCACAAGTGGGACAGCCCCTTGAAGAGAGTTTTAGATAGGCACATGGATCTGCAGGGAATGGAAGGATATGGATTAAGTGGTGAATCTGTGAAACTCATTGCCACAGAGGGCTATGGAGGCCAAGTCAATGGATATTATTTAAGGCATAGATTGACAGATTCTTGATTAGTAAGGATATCAGGGGTTATGGGGTGGAGGCAGGAGAATGGAATTGAAAAGGAAAGATAATATCGGCCATGATTGAATGGTGGAGTAGACTTGATGGGTCGTATACCGGAGGACTGGGAGAAATTCAGAGACCAGCAGAGGAGGACGAAGGACTTAATTAGAAAAGGAAAAATGGATTATGAAAGAAAACTGGCAGTGAACATAAAAACTGACTGCAAAAGTTTTTATAGATATGTGAAAAGAAAGAGATTAGTTAAAACAAATGTAGGTCCCTTGCAGTCAGAAACAGGTGAGTTGATCATGGGGAACCAGGATATGGCGGACCAATTGAATAACTACTTTGGTTCCGTCTTCACTAAGGAAGACATAAATGATCTGCCGGAAATAGCAGGGGCCCGCGGGTCAAAGGAGGTGGAGGAATTGAGTGAAATCCAGGTTAGTCGGGAAGTGGTGTTGGGTAAATTAAATGGATTAAAGGCCGATAAATCCCCAGGGCCAGATAGGCTGCATCCCAGATTACTTAAGGAAGTAGCTCCAGAAATAGTGGATGCATTTGTAATAATCTTTCAAAACTCTTTAGATTCTGGAGTAGTTCCAGAGGATTGGCGGGTAGCAAACGTAACCCCACTTTTTAAGAAGGGAGGGAGAGAGAAAACGGGGAATTACAGACCAGTTAGCCTAACATCGGTAGTGGGGAACTGCTAGAGTCAGTTATTAAAGATGGGATAGCAGCACATTTAGAAAGTGGTGAAATCATTGGACAAAGTCAGCATGGATTTACGAAAGGTAAATCATGTCTGACGAATCTTATAGAATTTTTCGAGGATGTAACTAGTAGCGTGGATAGGGGAGAACCAGTGGATGTGGTGTATCTGGAATTCCAGAAGGCTTTCGACAAGGTCCCACATAAGAGATTAGTATACAAACTTAAAGCACATGGCATTGGGGGTTCAGTATTGATGTGGATAGAGAACTGGCTGGCAAACAGGAAGCAAAGAGTAGGAGTAAACGGGTCCTTTTCACAATGGCAGGCAGTGACTAGTGGGGTACCGCAAGGCTCAGTACTGGGACCCCAGTTATTTACAATATATATTAATGATCTGGATGAGGGAATTGAAGGCAATATCTCCAAGTTTGCGGATGACACTAAGCTGGGGGGCAGTGTTAGGTGTGAGGAGGATGCTAGGAGACTGCAAGGTGACTTGGATAGGCTGGGTGAGTGGGCAAATGTTTGGCAGATGCAGTTTAATGTGGATAAATGTGAGGTTATCCATTTTGGTGGCAAAAACGGGAAAGCAGATTATTATCTAAACGGTGGCCGATTGGGAAAGGGGGAGATGCAGCGAGACCTGGGTGTCATGGTACACCAGTCATTGAAGGTAGGCATGCAGGTGCAGCAGGCAGTAAAGAAAGCGAATGGCATGTTGGCTTTCATAGCAAGAGGATTTGAGTATAGGAGCAGGGAGGTTCTACTGCAGTTGTATAGGGTCTTGGTGAGACCACACCTGGAGTATTGCGTGCAGTTTTGGTCTCCAAATCTGAGGAAGGACATTATTGCCATAGAGGGAGTGCAGAGAAGGTTCACCAGACTGATTCCTGGGATGTCAGGACTGTCTTATGAAGAAAGATTGGATAGACTTGCTTTATACTCTCTAGACTGGCTATATTTAAGAGGGAGTTAGATGTGGCCCTTGTGGCCAAGGGGATCAGAGGGTATGGAGAGAAGGCAGGTACGGGATACTGAGTTGGATGATCAGCCATGATCATATTAAATGGCAGTGCAGGCTCGAAGGGCTGAATGGCCTACTCCTGCACCTAATTTCTATGTTTCTATGTTTCTATGTATGGCCTAATTCTGCTCCGAGAATTTATGAACATGAGCTTATGAAGTGCAAGCAGATAAGATTTGGTCTTGACATTATGTTCAGCGCAAACATTGTGGGCTGAAGGGCTATTCTTATGCCGTACTCTTCTATGTTCTATGACTGTATTTTAAAATCCTCATCCTACTTCTTAATTCCCTCGATGGTCAACCTCCTGAAGACAGACAGCAGGCAAAACTGCAACTGTTGGAATTTGAAACACAACACAAAAAGAAATACTGGAAGTCAAGCAGCATCTGTGGAAAGTAAAAGTTCAACAACCTGAATTATTCATTGAATTCTTCCAGCATTTCTATTTAGACAACTTTTCAAATATTTGTGCTCCTCTCATCCTGGTCCTGTGCATCCTATGCATACCCAATTTTAATTCACTGCAGTCCCTTGCTCTAAGTTTCAGAACTGCTCACAATTTTAGCTGTCTCTCCTCTAAGTACTTTTCCAGTCTTTATGCATTCATTTTTCAGAGCCTGGGCACTGCTGGCAAATCCAGCATTTCTTGCCATCCATAATTGTCCTGGAGAAGGCAGTGATGAGCTTCCTTCTTGAACTGCAGGAGGCCTTATGCCAAAGGTACTCACAAAGGTTGGATTTATTGGCTCGGCAGTTCCAACAAATTGGATAAATCCAGAATTCCAGAATTAAAGACTGAGAAATTATTGGCTTGTCTTAATACTCATTTAGAAAAGGAAATAAGAATCAAAGAGTATAACAGCATGGAAACAGGCCCTTCTGCCCAACCTGTTTGCGCCGACCAACATGCCCCATTTCCAGTGGTCCCACCTGCCTGCACGTGGCCCATAAACATTTAAACTTGTCTTATCCATGCACCTGCCCATACCTGCCCATAGGTCACAACTACGTCCTCGTTCCATCTTTTGTGTAAAAAACTTACCAGTCACGTTCCTATTAAAGGTACACAAAAAAGGTGGAGAAACTCAGCGGGTGCAGCAGCATCTATGGAGTGAAGGAAATAGACAACGTTTTGGGCCGAAACGTCGCCTATTTCCTTCGCTCCATAGATGCTGCTGCACCCGCTGAGTTTCTCTAGCTTTTTTGTGTACCTTCGATTTTCCAGCATCTGCAGTTCTTTCTTAAAAACGTTCCTATTAAATCTTTCTCCCCTCACCTTCAAACTCTTGTTCTCAATTCCCCAATCTGGGCAAAAGGCGGTGCACTTACTTGATCTATTCCTCTGATGATCTTGTACACCTCTATATGATAGATCAGCCATGATTGAATGGCCTAATTCTGCTCCTATAACATGAACTTATGAGAGGCTTGGTCTTTTATCTATGGCTGAGGGGTGACCTTATAAAAGCATATAAAATTACGGAGGGCATTGATAAAATGAATAGCCATAGTCTCTTTCGCAGGGTAGAGGAGTCTAAACCTAACACAGGTTTAAGGTTAGAGGGCATAGATTTAGAAGGTTTGGAGGGATATGGGTCAGGCACAGGCAAGTGTGTTTAGCTTGGTTAGGCAACCTGGTCAGTATGAATGAGATGGGCCGAAGAGCCTGCTTCCACCCTTAACGCCCTATGAAGTCATGACTATATTAATTTATCGATCCTGGGAATGAGACTAGGTTAAATTTATTTTCATCGGTAGACCTGGGACCAGCAAGCAGTGAGTCGCTTGGCTTTGGCACCATCTTGAAGGGTTCACCACCTCCCCTGGCAGCATGTTTAAACCACAGTTGCATGTACATCGGATTATATTTCCAACTGTTCAGAACGTAAGGGCATCAATGGTATGTTAGCATTCATAGCAAAAGGATTTTAGTATAGGAGCAGGGAGGTTTTACTGCAGTTGTACAGGGTCTTGGTGAGACCACACCTGGAGTATTGCGTACAGTTTTGGTCTCCTAATCTGAGGAAAGACATTCTTGCCATAGAGGGAGTACAGAGAAGGTTCACCAGACTGATTCCTGAGACGGCAGGACTTTCATATGAAGAAAGACAGGATAGACTCGGCTTGTACCCGTTAGAAGTTAGAAGATTGGTGAGACCACACCTGGAGTATTACGTACAGTTTTGGTCTCCTAATCTGAGGAAAGACTTGCCATAGAGGGAGTACAGAGAAGGTTCACCAGACTGATTCCTGAGATGGCAGGACTGCAGGAGATGGCAGGAGATTGCACTATGGGAACTTCACTCACCCCCCTGCAGGAACTATACAACAGGAGGTGCAACTCCAGAGAAAACAAAATCATGAGAGACCCCTTCCACCCCTGCAACGGACTGTTCCAGCTGCTACGGTCCGGCAAACGCCTCCGTTGCCATGCGGTGAGAATGGAGAGGTTGAGAAGGAGCTTCTTCCCAGAGGCAATTCGGACTGTAAACGCCTATCTCACCAGGGACTAACTCTACAGAACGTTTTTCCTTCCATTATTTATTATGTAAAAGAATATGTGTGTTATGATTGTGTTTATAATTTGTTTGGTTGGTTTGTTGTTTGTCTTTTGCACAAAAGTCTGCGAGCATTGCCACTTTCATTTCACTGCACATCACGTATGTGTATGTGACAAATAAACTTGACTTGACTTGACTTGACTTGATTGGGGGGGGGGGATCTTATAGAAACTTACAAAATTCTTAAGGTGTTGAACAGGCTAGATGCAGGAAGATTATTCCCGATGTTGGGGAAGTCCAGAACTAGGGGTCACAGTTTAAGGATAGAAACATAGAAATTAGGTGCAGGGGTAGGCCATTCGGCCCTTCGAGCCTGCACCGCCATTCAATATGATCATGGCTGATCATCCAACTCAGTATCCAGTACCTGCCTTCTCTCCATACCCCCTGATCCCCTTAGCCACAAGGGCCACATCTAACTCCCTCTTAAATACAGGCAATGAACTGGCCTCAACTACCCTCTGTGGCAGAGAGTTCCAGAGATTCAACACTCTGTGTGTGAAAAAAGTTTTTCTCATCTCGGTTTTAAAGGATTTCCCCCTTATCCTTAAACTGTGACCACTTGTCCTAGACTTCCCCAACATCGGGAACAATCTTCCTGCATCTAGCCTGTCCAACCCCTTATGAATTTTGTAAGTTTCTATAAGATCCCCTCTCAATCTCCTAAATTCTAGAGAGTATAAATCAAGTCTATCCAGTCTTTCTTCATAAGACAGTCCTGACATCCCAGGAGTCAGTCTGGTGAACCTTCTCTGCACTCCCTCTATGGCAATAATGTCCTTCCTCAGGTTTGGAGACAAAAACTGTACGCAATACTCCAGTTGTGGTCTCACCAAGACCCTGTACAACTGCAGTAGAACCTCCCTGCTCCTATACTCAAATCCTTTTGCTATGAAAGCTAACATACCATTCGCTTTCTTCACTGCCTGCTGCACCTGCATGCCTACTTTCAATGGCTGGTGTACCATGACACCCAGGTCTCGCTGCATCTCCCCTTTTCCTAGTCGGCCACCATTGAGATAATAGTCTGCTTTCCTGTTTTTGCCACCAAAATGGATAACCTCACATTTATCCACATTATACTGCATCTGCCAAACATTTGCCCACTCACCCAGCCTATGCAAGTCACCTTGCACTCTCCTAGCATCCTCCTCACAGCTAACACTGCCCCCCAGCTTAGTGTCATCCGCAAACTTGGAGATATTGCCTTCAATTCCCTCATCCAGATCATTAATATATATTGTAAATAGCTGGGGTCCCAGAACTGAGCCTTGCGGTACCCCACTAGTCAATGCCCGCCATTGTGAAAAGGACCCGTTTACTCCTACTCTTTGCTTCCTGTTTGCCAGCCAGTTCTCTATCCACATCAATACTGAACCCCCAATGCCGTGTGCTTTAAGTTTGTATACTAATCTCTTATGTGGGACCTTGTCGAAAGCCTTCTGGAAGTCTAGATACCCCACATCCACTGGTTCTCCCCTATCCACGCTACTAGTTACATCCTCGAAAAATTCTATAAGATTCGTCAGACATGATTTACCTTTATTAAATCCATGCTGACTTTGTCCAATGATTTCACCACTTTCCAAATGTGCTGCTATCCCATCTTTAATAACTGACTCTAGCAGTTTCCCCACTACCGATGTTAGACTAACTGGTCTGTAATTCCCCGTTTTCTCTCTCCCTCCCTTCTTAAAATGTGGGGTTACGTTTGCTACCCACCAATCCTCAGGAACTACTCCAGAATCTTAAGAGTTTTTAAAGATTATTACTAATGCATCCACTATTTATGGAGCTACTTCCTTATGTACTCTGGGATGCAGCCTATCTGGCTCTTGGGATTTATCGGCCTTTAATCCATTCAATTTACCCAACACCACTTCCCGACTAACCTGGATTTCACTCAATTCCTCCAACTCCTTTGACCCGCGGTCCCCTGCTATTTCCGGCAGATTATTTATGTCTTCCTTAGTGAAGACAGAACCAAAGTAGTTATACAATTGGTCCGCCATATCCTTGTTTCCCATGATCAACTCACCTGCTTCTGACTACAAGGGACCTACATTTGTTTTAACTAATCTCTTTCTTTTCACATATCTATAAAAACTTTTGCAGTCAGTTTTTATGTTCCCTGCCAGTTTTCTTTCATAATCTATTTTTTCCTTTCCTAATTAAGCCCTTTGTCGTCCTCTGCTGGTCTCTGAATTTCTCCCAGTCCTCTGGTATGCTGCTTTTTCTGGCTAATTTGTACGCATCATCCTTCGCTTTGATACTATCCCTGATTTCCCTTGTTATCCACGGATGCGCTACCTTCCCTGATTTATTCTTTTGCCAAACTGAGATGAACAATTTTTGTAGTTCATCCATGCAGTCTTTAAATGTCTTCCATTGCATATCCACCGTCAACCCTTTTAGAATTAATTGCCAGTCAATCTTGGCCAATTCACATCTCATACCATTAAAGTTACCTTTCTTTAAGTTCAGAACCATAGTTTCTGAATTAACAATGTCACTCTCCATCCTAATGAAGAACTCAACCATATTATCGTCACTCTTGCCCAAGGGGGCACGTACAACAAGACTGCTAACTAACCCTTCCTCATTACTCAATACCCAGTCTAAAATAGCCTGCTTTCTCGTTGGTTCCTCTACATGTTGATTTAGATAACTATCCCGCATACATTCCAAGAAATCCTCTTCCTCAGCACCCCTGCCAATTTGATTCACCCAATCTATATGTAGATTGAAGTCACCCATTATAACTCTTTTGCCTTTGTTGCACGCATTTCTAATTTCCTGTTTGATACCATCTCCAACTTCACTACTACTATTAGGTGGCCTGTACACAACACCCACCAGCGTTTTCTGCCCTTAGTGTTTCGCAGCTCTACCCATACCGATTCCACATCCTCCAAACTAATGTCCTTCCTTTCCATTGCGTTAATCTCCTCTCTAACCAGCAACGCTACCCCACCTCCTTTTCCTTTCTCTCTATCCCTCCTGAATATTGAATATCCCTGGATGTTCAGCTTCCAGCCTTGGTCACCCTGGAGCCATGTCTCCGTGATCCCAACTATATCATAATTATTAATGGCTATCTGCACGTTCAACTCATCCACCTTATTACGAATACTCCTTGCATTGAGACACAAAGCCTTCAGGCTTGTTTTTACAATGCTTTTACCCCTTCTACAATTATGTTGAAAAGTGGCCCTTTTTGATTTTTGCCCTGGTTTTGTCTGCCTGCCACTTTTACTTTTCACCTTGCTGCCTATTGCTTCTACCCTCATTTTACACCCCCCTGCCTCTCTGCTCTTGTACCCATCCCCCTGCCACATTAGTTTAAATCCTCCCCGACAGCACTAGCAAACACTCCCCCAAGGACATTGGTTCCATTCCAGCCCAGGTGCAGACCGTCCTGTTTGTACTGGTCCCACCTCCCCCAGAACTGGTTCCAATGCCCTAAAAATTTGAATCCCTCCCCCTTGCACCATTTTTCAAGCCACGTATTCATCTGCAATATCCTCCTATTTCTACTCTGACTGGCCCGTGGTACTGGTAGTAATCCAGAGATTATTACCTTTGAGGTCCTACTTTTAAGTTTATCTCCTAGCTCCCTAAATTCATCTTGTAGGACCTCATCCCTTTTTTTACCTATATCGTTGGTGCCAATATGCACCACGACAACTGGCTGTTCACCCTCCCCCTCCAGAATGTTCTGCAGCCGTTCAGTGACATCCCTGACCCTTGCACCAGGGAGGCAACATACCATCCTGGAGTCTCGTTTGCAGCCGCAGAAACGCCTATCTATTCCCCTGACAATTGAATCCCATATTACTATTGCCCTTCCACTCTTTTTTCCCCCCCCTCATGTGCCGCAGAGCCACCCATGGTGCCATGAACTTGGCTGCTGCTGCATTCCCCTGATGAGCTATCTCCCTCAACAGTATCCAAAATGGTATACCTGTTTAGGAGGGAGATGACCGCAGGGGACTCCTGCACTACCTGCCTACTGCTTTGCTGACTATTGGCCACCCGTTCCCTTTCTGTCCTCTTACCTTTTACCTGTGGTGTGGCCAACTCACTGTACGTGCTATCCACGACTTTCTCAGCATCGTGGATGCTCCAGTATGAATCCAGCCGCAGTTCCAATCGTTCAATGCGATCTGCCAGGAGCTGTAGCTGGACACACTTCCTGCAAACGTAGTCACCAGGGACACCGACCATATCCCTGATCTCCCACATGATAAGAGGGAAATCTTTTAGGACTGAGATGAGAAAATCATTTTTTACACAGAGTGGTGAATCTGTGGAATTCTCTGCCACAGAAGGTAGTTGAGGCCAGTATTGGCTATATTTAAGAAGGGGTTAGACGTGGCCCTTGTGGCTAAAGGGATCAGGGGGTATGGCGAGAAGGCAGGTATGGGATACTGAGTTGGATGATCAACCATGATCATATTGAATGGCGGTGCAGGCTCGAAGGGCCGAATGGCCTACTCCTGCACCTATTTTCTATGTTTCCATGTTTCTATCAGGACATATCCCTGTCAAGGGATATGGGTAGAAAACAGGAGTGGGGTACTGATTTTGGATGATCAGCCATTATCATATTGAAATTCGCAGTGTTGGCTTGAAGGGCCGAATGGCCTCCTCCTGCACCTATTGTCTATGGTTCTATAATGATTTCACTGATCAATTACCAATTCATCCTCTTTTTCTGTCATTTTGAGTTGGTCGTTAGCACTGTGAAGTGTCTCCTGCTCTTCCTTAAATTCTGAGATCTTTTGTTTACCCCAAGAACCCAGTGACTTCAGGGCTAATCCAAAGGATTGCATTTCTGACACCTTTGGCACGATGTATTGGAATTTGAGCCAAGTCGAAGTCAGTGTTTGAGGTGGAGGGAAGGAGAGGAGAATTGGAAATTGCAAGGCCCTCCGGAAAGATCAAGTGATTGATACTGAGATCATCTGTAAATATTAAATCAATATTATGAGCAAATGGAAATATGCTATGTAAATCCAGAACATTTTTTTTTTGGTGCAATTTCATGTAAAGTAATCACAGCACAGAGAATAAATTAACACTCTATTTACATTCTGTTACAGTTTAATTTAAAAGATTTGTTAATAATACATTGATGAGTTGCAACACCAAGAACCATTTGTTATTCCACATCATGCCTTGTATCTGAAGCAGAGATCTGAGTCACGTATCGATGTTCTCCAGAGATGCTGCCTGACCCGCTGAGATACTTCAGCATTTTGAATCTTTCTATGGTATAAACCAGCATCAGCAGGTTATTCCATTTTTATAACTGTGTCTTATGACCTTGATGAATGTTTCAAAATGATTTACAGTCAATGATCATATATGATCATAAGGTCATAAGTGATAGGACCAGAATGAGGCCATTCAGCTAATCAAGTCTACTCCACCTTCGATCATGGCTGATCTATCTTTCCCTGTCAACCCCATTCTCCCGCCTTCTCCCCATAACCTCCGACATGCATACCAGTCAAAAATCTTCTCAATCTTTGCCTTAAAACTGCTATTTTACTTATTTTCTCATCCTCTTTAGCCAGTAATGCTAAGGTAATTTTATACTACTTAGCAGAGCTTCAGCGGAATTAATCAGAGTCCAATCTACAGCGTATTCTGTCTCAATAAGACAAGCCTGGGTACACTTCATAAAGAGTGTTCAGGCCTTAAGGCACAGTGGAAGAATGGATAAAGAAAATCTCTAATTCGTTATTTGTGTGTGTTTTTTTTTTCCCTTGCCCATCCAGTCATGCCTCGTTTTGCTGAACAAGTGGAAGTCGCAATTGAAGCGTTGAGTGCAACTCCCCCACAAGCCTTCGAGGAGAATGAGTTCATAGATGCTTCACGCTTAGTTTACGATGGAGTACGCGACATCAGGAAAGCAGTGCTGATGATAAGGGTATGTTTGCCAATTCTTTACTTGGATTTACCGACTTGGGTGGCAGTGCTCACTGCTAAAATAGTTTGACATCTAAAGGTTGCTAAATCTGAAGCACGGGGGCTGATTTACTTAATGTTTTTGGTAAAGGCAGCAATCATGATCTTGGATGAAGTAGCCAAAGAAATAAAAATAATTCTCATCCATTGATTGTTGCCAAGTGTTCATCTGCCCTCTGCTTGGATGTGAGTCGGTCATTACATTATCCAGGTGAGCTTGAGAAGGACAATGCATTTAGGCATTGGAACGAGGCATTTGAATGTTCAGAAGCTGATGCAGAAATGGGATGTTTGCACAGAAGGAGACTACAATATAACCTTCCCAAAGTTAATTGTGGGTGGCTAAGGTGGCGCAGCGGTAGAGTTGCTGCCTTACAGCGCCAGAGATCCGGGTTCGATCGTGACTACAGGCGTTGTCTGTATGGAGTTTGTACCTTCTCCCCATGACCGCGTGGGTTTTCTCGTGATCTTCGGTTTCCTCCCACACTTTGATTAAATTACAGGTTTGTAGTTTAATTGACTTGGTGTATGTGCGGGGATTGCTGGCCGGTGTGTACTTGGTGAGCCGAAGGGCCTGTTTCTGTGCTGTATCTCTAAACTAAACTAAACAGCTAGCATGTTCAACTTAGTCATATATTTCACGATAAAAAGATTAGTGTGGATTTTTTGCTGCATTTTATTTGTTATCAGTATAATGTGCATGAATGATTGTGGAATATTGAAAGGGAATTGAATTCAGTAAAACTCAAGCTTCTGTGATTTTTTTTTTCTGGTCATCTTCATTTGGTTTAAATTAATTTGGTTTATATAATCCAGAATCCAGAAATCCAGAAATATAATCCAGAAATGAGATAACTGTTCTTTGTATTAAATCTGAGTCTGAGTCTAAAGTCTGAAGAAGGGTCTCGACCTGAAACGTCACCCAACCCTTCTCTCCAGAGATGCTGCGGGTCCCACCGAGTTACTCCAGCATTATGTGTCTACCTTTGATTTAAACCAGCATCTGCAATTCTCTCCTACACATGCTGCCTTACAGCGCCAGGGACCCGGGTTTGATCCTGACTCAGTTCTGTTTAGTTTATTGTCACGTGTACCGAGGTACAGTGAACGTCACTGTGCTGCCTCGAAGGTGCCTTGAACTCAGTGGGAATCAAGAGGAAATCTCTCCACTGGCTGCAGTCGCAACTCACATCAGGCTTCTAGAAAGGTTGTTGGAAATCAATTATCTAAAAACCAGGACATCATTACAGCAGTTCCTCAAGGTGGTGTTGTAGGCCCAACCATCCTCAGCTACTTCATCAATGACCTTATTTTAATTATAAGGTCAGATTTAATGAGGTTCACTGTTGATTGCACAATGTTGAATTTCATTGACGTTCACCAGCAAATGAACGGGCCCACGTCTGCATTCAGCAAGGCATGGACAATACTCAGATGTGCAGAAATAAGTGGGAAAGTGGCTACTCAAGCACTGGGCACTGATCATCTCCAAAAATTATTCTTATCAGCTAGCTTTGATATGCATCGATATTGACATTGCAGAGTTCCAATGCTTCATCAAAATTATTAGGGGGCAATGTGATGAATGGAAATTTAACCTAGTCTCATTCCCAGGATAAATAAATTAATAGAGAGTCCTGACTTCATAGGGCTTCAAGGACGGAAACAGGTCCTTCGGCCAAATTCATTCATCCGACCAGGTTGGATAACCAAGCTAGCCGTATTTGCACTGCAGCTAGCCCATATCCCTCCAAACCCAAATCTACACCCTTTCATCGTAAACCTATGCTAGCTTTAGATTCCTCTACTCTGGCGAAGTGACAGTGATTATTCACTTTAACTATGCCTTTCTTAATTTTATATAACTTTATAAGATCATTCCTCAGCCATGGATAAAAGACCAAGCCTCTCTTATAGGAGCAGAATTAGGCTATTCCACCTTTTGTCTACGCCAATCAACCATGGCCGATCTATCTTTCCCTTTCAACCCCATTTTCCTGCCTTCTCCCCATAACCCCTGATACCCATACTAATCAAGAATCTGTCAATCTCAGCCTTAAAATTAGCTAGTGACTCGGCCTCCACAGCTGCCTGAGGCAATGAAGTCCACATTCACCGGACTCTCCGAATAGCTCAAACCCTCCAGACCAAGTAACAACTATGTGGATATTATCTTTCCCTGTTTAATAATTTCCTTCCTGAAACAATGTGATCAGACTGCACAAATGAGTCCAATGTGAGGCCTTGCCAATGTCTTTCCAGCTGTAACAAGATGTCCCAACTCCTGCACTCAATACACAGATGAATGAAAGGAAGCGTGCTAAATACCATCTTTACCTCTCTGTCCACCTTTGTTGCCAACTTCATGGAACTATCTACCTGCATCCCTGGGTCTGATTGTTTTACAACACCACCTAAGGCCTAACGATTTATTCTGTATGTCCTCTCCTAATTTGTCAGACCAAAATACAATCCCTCTTCTAAATGCAATACCTTACATTTATCTATATAAAACCCCATCTGCCATTCCTCGGATAATTGAAACAGTTGATTGAGATCCCATTGTAACTACAGATACACTTCCTCATGGTCCACTACGCCACTTATTTTAGTGTAATCCATACAGTTACTAGGCGTCCATAGCTTCATTGACAGCCAAATCATTAATATTAATAATGAACATCAATGGACTCAGCATGATCTCCATGGCACATCATGTGTTAGAGGGCTCCAGTCTGAAAAACAACCTCGACCACCATCTTCTGTCCTCGCCCTCAACAACTTTACATTTGACTCCTCCCATTTCCTCCAAACACAAGGCGTAGCTATGGGCACACGCATGGGCCCCAGCTACGCCTGCCTCTTTGTCGGGTACATTGAACAATCCTTGTTCAATACATACCAGGGCCCCATCCCTGACCTGTATCCCCGTTACATTGACGACGACTGTTTTGGGGCCACCTCCTGCACCTACACACAACTGACTGACTTCATCCACTTCACCACCAACTTCCACCCGGCACTCCAATACACCTGGACCATTTCCGACACTTCCCTACCATTCCTTGACCTCACCATCTCCATCGCAGGGGACAGACTCCTGACCGACATACACAACAAACCAACTGACTCACATGGCTATCTGGATTACACGTCTTCCCACCCTGCCCACTGTAAAGACTCCATCCCCTCCTCCCAATTCCTCCGCCTACACCGCATCTGTTCCCAGGATGAGACATTCCACACCAGGGCATCAGAAATGTCCTCGTTCTTCAGGGAACGGGAATTCCCCTCCGCCACCATAGATGAGGCTCGCACCAGGGTCTCTCCCATACCCCGCAACACTGCTCTCTCTCCCCATCCCCGCACTCGCAACAAGGGCAGAGTCCCTCTGGTCCTCACCTTTCACCCCACCAGCCGGCAAATACAACACATAATCCTCCGCCATTTCCGCCACCTCCAACGTGAACCCACCACTCGCCACATCTTCCCATCTCCCCCTATGTCTGCCTTCCGCAAAGACCGCTCCCTCCCGCAACTCCCTTGTCAATTCTTCCCTTCCCTCCCGCACCACTCCCTCCCCGGGCACTTTTCGTTGCAACCGCAAGAAATGCAACACCTGTGCAACAAATTCTTCCCTTCACCTCCCCCCTCGACTCCATTCAAGGTCCCAAGCAATCTTTCCAGGTGCGACAAAGGTTCACCTGCATCTCCTCTAACCTCATCTACTGCATCCGCTGCTCTAGATGTCAGCTGATTTACATCGGGGAGACTAAGCGTAGGTTGGGCGATCGTTTCGCCGAACACCTCCGCTCAGTCCGCAATAACCAACCTGACCTCCCGGTGGCTCAGCACTTCAACTCCCCCTCCCATTCCCAATCCGACCTCTCTTTCCTGGGTCTCCTCCATTGCCAGAGTGAGCAACAGCGGAAATTGGAGGAACAGCACCTCATATTCCATCTGGGGACCTTGCATCCGGATGGCATTAGCATTGAATGCTCCCAATTTTGCTAGCCCTTGCTGTCTCTCCCCTCCCCTTCCTTAACCCTCCAGCTGTCTCCTCCCACCCTCCTATCCGCCTGCCCTCCGGCTCCTCCTCCTCCCCTTTTCCTTCCTTCTCCCCCACCCCCACTCCCATCAGTCTGAAGAAGGGTTTCGGCCCGAAATGTCGCCTATTTCCTTCGCTCCATAGATGGAGCTGCACCCGCTGAGTTTCTCCAGCAATTTTGTGTACCATCCTCTGTCTTCTGCCTTCAAGCCAATTTTGCAACCAATTTGCTAGCTCTCCCTGGAATAATCGAGTCATAGTCATACAGCATGGAAACAGGCCCTTTGGCCAACCTGCCCACACCGGCCTACATGTCAGTATACTGTCCCACCAGCCTGCATTTGGGCCATTTTCCTCTAAACCTGTCCTATCCATGTACTTGCCTAAATGTTTCTTAAACATTGCAATAACACCTGCTCAACTACCTCCTCCAGCAGGTTATTCCACACACCCACCAGCTTTTGTGTAAAAAAGTTACTCCTCGGGTTCCTATTAAGGCTTTACACCCCCCTCTCCACACCTTAAATTTATGTCCTCTGGTTATTGATTCCCCTTCATTGGGCTAGAGGCTCTGTGCATTTACCTGATCTAATTCTTTAATTTTGTGCACCTCTATAAATCACCTCTCTTCCTCCTGTGCTCCAAGGAATACAGTCCTAGCCTTTCCCCCCTCTCCCTATAGCTCAGGCCCTTGAGTCCTGGCAACATCCTCGTACACAATACACTAGATGTGGACAGATAGACACAAAAAAGCTGAAGTAACACAATGGGTCAGACAGCATCTCTGGAAAAAATGAATAGGTGACATTTCCCAGATCATCTGCTCTCCTGATATGCCTCTCTAAATGTGGCCTCACCAATATCTTATATAACTGCAACATGACCGCTCAATACTCTGTCAGATTAATCCATAAGATCCAACCTTTTCAGACCAGCCTCACTATCTGCTCATTGCATTTACTTGTAATCCTTGCGAGAAGACTCAAAATTGACTTGTTTTATCGGCACTAAAGATGCAAGAATTATTCATTTTGAATCTGTGAAGCAAGCTGCTGTTCTTCTATCAAACCAGAAAATAATCCTCGTATGTTATAGAGTCATACAGCACGGAAACAGGCCCCTCGGCCCAACCCACAATCCTACACACTAGGGACAATTTACAATTTCACCAAAGCCAATTAAACCTACAAACCTGTGCGTCTTTGGGGTGTGAGAGTAAACTGAAGCACCCGAAGAAAGCCCACATTGTCATAGGGAGAACGTGCAAACTCCATGCAGACAACACCCACAGTCAGGAATGAACTCGGGTCTCAGGTGCCGTAAGGCAGCAACTCTACCTCTGCGCCACTGTGCCACCCCATTTTGTCCATCGCTCCCTGAACCTTTCCTATCCATGTACCTGTCCAATGTCTTTCAAATGGTGTTATTGTACCTGCCTCAATTACTTCTCTGGCAGCTGTGTGACTAGTTATCACAGCATCTTTCATGGAAGTGCATAATCTCAGATGTTCAGTTTCAGTTCAGTTTATTGTCACGTGTACCGAGGATGCGCGCTAACCAGTCAGCAGAAAAACAATACAATATGACTACAATCGATCAATTTACAGTATACAGATACATGAGAAGGGAATAACGTTTAGTGCAAGATAAAACCAGCAAAGTCCGATCAAGGATAGTCCTAGTGTTTACGAAAGAATTGCAGATGCGGCAAAAATCGAAGGTAGACAAAAATGCTGGAGAAACTCAGCGGGTGAGGCAGCATCTATGGAGCGAAGGAATAGGTGGCGTTTTGGGTCAAAACCCTTCTTCAGGTAGTCTCAGTGTCATCAAAGTGGTAGATAACAGTTCAGCACTGCTCTCTGCTTGTGGTAGGATGATTCAGTTGCCTGATAACATCTGGGAAGAAACTATCCCCGAATATGGTGGAGTGCGTTCTATACCTTTTGCCTGATGGGAGAGGGGAGAAGAGGGAGTGGCCAGGGTGCCATGCTTCCTGGATTATGTTGCTGGCCTTGCCGAGGCAGCGTGAGGTATAAATGGTGTCAATAGAAGGGAGGTTGGTTTATATGGTGGTTTGGGTGGTCCACAATTCTCTGCATGTCCTGATCATTGTTAGTGATTACTATACACCAAAGTGTGGGACGGATAAATGAGGCAGAGGTTTTGGTCAAAGCTTCCTTTAATCTAAGGGAACCCTTTAATAGACAATAGACAATAGGTGCATGAGTCGGCCATTTGGCCCCTCAAGCCAGCACCTCTATTCAATGTGATCATGGCTGATCATCCCTAATCAGTACCTTGTTCCTGCCTTCTCCCCATATCCCTCGACTCCGCTATCCTTAAGAGCCCTATCTAGCCCTCTGTTGAAAGTATCCAGAGAAACGGCCTCCACCGCCCTCTGAGGCAGAGAATTCCACAGACTCATAACCCTCTGAGTGAAAAAGTGTTTCCTCGTCTCTGTTCTAAATGGCTTACCCCTTATTCTAAAACTGTGGCCCCTGGTTCTGGACTTCCCCAACATCGGGAACATGTTTCCTGCCTCTAGTGTGTCCAAACCCTTAATAATCTTATATGTTTCAATGAGATCCCCTCACATCCTTCTAAACTCCAGAGTATACAAGCCAAGCCACTCCATTCTCTCAGCATCTGACAGTCCAGTCATGCCGGAAATTAACCTTGTAAACCTACGCTGTACTCCCTCAATAACAAGAATGTCCTTCCTCAAATTAGGGGACCAAAACTGCACGCAGCACTCCAAGTGTTGCCTCACTAGGGCCCGATACAACTGCAGAAGGACCTCTTTGCTCCTATACTCAACTCTTGTTATGAAGGCCAAAATCTGTGTTTCTGTTGCTTGCCGCAGGCATTTCTTCTTGAAAGAGAAAGGAGATCTTCTGTTACCTATTTCTGTTGGTTAATACCATATGGTTAATATGTATGGGCTAGACATATGACATAGTCACTAAGAAAAATCTTGCCCAAAAGTACCCAGTTCAATTTCTGGAAAGTGGCTAATTGACCCAGCAATGATAACTAGCATGATCTAACTCGCATAAATGTGCCCAATCTCTAAGCATAAACGTGTAAATGAACTTGGATGGGCTGTGTTAATGGACAAGCATGCAATAGATGGATTGTAATGTAAATATGAGCCACTTCATATTCATCAGAAAACGTAAAATGGCAAAATAGCTCTTAAGCAACACAAAGCTGGTTGGTGTACAGAGATATCTTGGTCTGTTGATTAATGTGATGCAAAACATAAATAAAGATACAGCAGGCAATTCGAACAGAGAATAAATGTTGGCCTTCATTGCAGAAGAGTTAGTTTAGTTTAGATTAGATTAGAGATATGGAATATACCGTAACAAAGAACAAGCAGAGCTCTTGCAAGGCTTTAGTCTCTGTAACTAAAGAAAGATATTTACTTCACAGGGGATATTTTCTGTGGAAATGAGTTACTCACTGAGTTACTTTGGCACTTTGTGTCATTAAGTCACACGGCCTTCAGCCTGTCTTGCCCATACCAACCAAGATGGCCATTCCATTTGCCTGCACTTGGACCATAGCTTTCCTACCCATGTACTTGCCCAAATGTCCTTCAAATGTCATTATAATACCTGCCTCAACAACCTGGCAACTCGTCCCATGTACCCTTCACCCTCTGTGTGAAAAGGTTGCCTCTGAGGATCTTGTTAAATCTTTCCCCTCTCATCTTAAACCTATTTCCCCTGGTTCTTCATTCTCCTACGCTGGATGAAAGCCTATGCATTTACCCAGTCTAATCACCTCATAATCTAATGCACCTCTATAAGATCATAGCACATTCACCTACGCTCCAATGAATAAAGTTCTAGCCTGCCCAACCTCTCCTTATAGCTCAGAACCTGGTAACATCCTCGTAAATATTCTCTACATTCTATCCAGCTTTACAACATCCTTCCGACAGCAGGGTGACCAAAACTGAACACAATACACAAAGGTCTTATATACGATGGGACTCCAGATGCTGGTTTACACCGAAGATAGGTAGTGGGACAGGCAGCTTCCCTGGATAGAAGGAATGGGCGACGTTTTGAGTCAAGACCCTTCTTTAGACTCTCCCCTGGTTCTCAGTCTGAAGAAAGGTCTCGCCCTGAAACATCACACATTCCTTCTATCCAGAGATGCTGCCTGTTCCGCTGAGTTACTCCAGGTCTTTGTGTCACAGAAAGGTCTTGGGTCCTTTTGTGCATTAACCCGCATCCATCGTTCTTTGTTTCTACTGGATTATCCAGTGGGAATAGATTAAGATTGGCCAGTGTCCTCTAAAAACAGAGAAATCACATTGGCATGTGTACGAATACGAGACAGAATATCAGAGAGGTGCTGGGGAGAATTCCCTTTGTGTGGTACGGTATAAATCCTTGCAATTCTCTCACTTAGGTTATATTGATGCCCCAGTCATTTTGTGCATTCAAGGCTGAGACTGATAGATTATTGGACATCGAAGGAACTTAAAGATATCGTGATCATGTGGACTTTAAGATTGACCTTAAGATTTGGTGTCGTTATCATATTGAACGATGGAGCAGGATCAGGGAGTCTTAAGATTCCTTTGTAGTCATATTCTTAGATCCTTTTTATTTGAAATTAGGTTTAGGTTTAGCCATAGATTTATTATTGTATCGTGTACCAAGGGACAGTGCAAAACCTTATTTTGCATGCTATCAGATAATTCCATATATAATTGTCAAACACAAGCTCAATAGATGGATCAAAGGGGCAGATATAAAGTGCCCAATATATTTCTCAGCATTTTAACGCATCGTGAATTATGAAATTATATCACTTTCAATGTTTTGCAGATCAGGATTTTAAAAATAATAATTTTAAAACATTGCCCAAGTTAAAAGGATGGAGAATATGAGTATTGGTGCCGGTGGTTATAGAGGCAAGAGAGACAGAGAACTAAAAGAGGATTTATGCAAAAAATTGAAAACATTATAATTAATATTTGTAGTTATAAGAGGATACTCTTCTTGCTCAGAGGATGTGTTTGAGAAGGAGGTTCATAAGATCCTAGGAGTATTCGGCCCATCAAGTCTACTCGGCCAATTAATCGTGGCTGATCTATATTTCCCTCTCAACCCCATTCACCTGCCTTCTCCCCGTAACCTCTGACACCCGTACTGATCAAGAATCTGTCAATCTCTGCCTTAAAAATATCATTTGACTTGGCCTCCACAGCACTCCGGGCAACAATTTCCACTGATTCACTACTCTCTAAATAAAGAAATCCCACCTTTCTAAAGGTATGTCCTTTTATTCAAAGGCAATGACTCTCCCACATTCTCTGCACATCAACTCTATCCTGGCCTTTCACCATTGAGTAATTCAATGAGGTTCCCCCTCATCCTTCTGAACTCCAGCAAGTACAGGTCCAATGCAATCAAACACATCGTATGTTAAGCCAATCATTTCTGGGATCATTCTCGTAAACCTCCTCTGGACCATCTCTGATGCCTGCACATCCTTCCTCAGGGGTTGGACAGGCTAGATGCAGGAGGATTGTTCCCGATGTTGGGGCAGTCCAGAACAAGGGGTCACAGTTTAAGGATAAGGGGGAAATCTTTTAGGACAGAAATGAGAAAAAAAAAATTCACACAGAGAGTGGTGAATCTCTGGAAATTCTCTGCCACAGAAGGTAGTTGAGGCCAGTTCATTGGCTATATTTAAGAGGAAGTTAGATGTGGCCCCTTGTGGCTAAAGGTATCAGGGGGTATGGAGAGAAGGCAGGTACAGGATACTGAGTTGGATGATCAGCCATGATCAAATTGAATGGTGGTGCAGGCTCGAAGTGCCGTATGGCCTACTCCTGTACCTATTTTCTATGTTTCTATGTGGCCCAATACTGGTGACAATACTCAAAATGCAGTCTGACTAATGCCTTATAAAGCATCAGTATTACATCCCTGTATTTATATTCTAGCCCTCTCAAAATAAACGGTAAATTGCATTTGCCTCCTTAACTACAGATTCGACTTGCAAATTAATTTTTTGGAATCCTGCATCAGGATTGTCACCCAACCAACCTGCTATCCATGCTAGCATCTTCCCTCTGATACCATGGGCTCCCATCTTCTTTAGCACATGCAACACCTTATCAAAGGCCTTCTGAAAATCCAGGGTGAACAACATCCATTGCCTCTTCTTTGGCTGTCCTGCAAATTTCTTCAATGTATTCCAACAGGCCAGATCTCACTTTCACAAAACCCATGCTGATTTCGGGATATTTTTACTCAGTAATCAGAAACGTCATCCTTTTTAATGGACTCTAAACTCTTACCAACCACTGAAGTTAGAACCCTTGGGTGCAGTTCATCCTGACCTATCAACTTCCCAAGTACCTTCTCCTTAGTAATAGCCACTACACTTACCACCACTCCCGACTCTCTTGAATTTCAGGCACGTTGCTGGTGTCTTCCACTGTGAAGACTGATGCAAAAAGCTTATTCAATTCATGTGCCATTTCTTTATTCCCCATCATCACTTCTCATGCATCATTTTCCAGCGGTCCAATGTCCAATGTTAACGGAAGGTGATGAACAACAATCCCACACTCTAGAGCTGTCAGAGTTTTAACCTGACATCATGTTAGACATGAACAATGTGGGCAAAAGAGCCTGATCCTGTGCTGTACTCTTCTATGTTCTTAATTGGTGGCTGAGTTTAAGACGGAAACTGTATGGAGTCACAAGTTCACCCTGACTCTAACACCATTGTGAAATTGCTGACGTTCTGGTTCAGCTGCCTGATGAGATAAAGTCACCAGTAGAGGTATAAGATTGGAATGGAAGACAATATTTTTGCACGCTGCCGCACTCAGCTGAAGGAAAATCTGTTTCATCCACAACTGGATGCCAGCCAAGCAGATTTTTTTTAATTCCACCCTGTTGAGCAAATTCTTCAGACTTGTCAGGATGAAGAACTTGCTCCTCTAATAGGGAACTTGACAAGGTGCTAAGAGAATAGTATGTTTACAGTTACAGTGACTAAAATACTAGATACTAAGATAGTTGTGAAAATGATATCCATTCCAAATACTACTGAGCCTTTTTTTTCTTTATTTGTTTTATTTTCCTCATTGGATGTACTTAAATAATAATATTTAACTAGGGCTGCACGGTGGCGCAGCAGTAGAGCTGCTGCCTTACAGTGCCAGAGACCCGGGTTCGATCCTGACAACGGGTGCTTGTTTGTATCCAGTTTGTACGTTCTTCCCTTGACTTGCGTGGGTTTTCTCTGAGATCTTTGATTTCTTCTCAAACTCCAAAGGCGTACAGGTTTGTAGGTTAATTGACTTGGTATCAATGTAATTTGTCCCTAGTGTGTGTAGGATTGTGTTAGTGTGCGGGGATCGCTGATTGGTGCGGAGTCGTTGGCCGAATGGCCTGTTTCCGAGCTGTATCTCAAAACTAATTTTCGCAACTATATCTCAAAACTAATCTCGAAACTAACCATTATCCATTGCTGCTAAGCCTCCAACTACTCCATTACCTTGTCCTCCAATTTTTATAATTATTTTAAATATTAATTTTTAATACACCTGTTGATTTATAATACTATCACATGTCCTCACTATTAGATGGCAGTTGGTTGAAAAGGTTGACCATGGTGCATCTGAGAGAATTTGTGGACTCTATGTCCATTTGAAAAAACAGCAAGAAATTGTCAATAAATTTCTACTTAAAATCTTTGCTTTCTGCCAAACAAAATACATATCAAACCTTTTCTTTATTCAAAGGCTGTCCTAAGAAGTTTATTTCATTTACTGTCATGGCAACACCAAATGAAGTAATACTGTATTTTAGACGTAAATCGCGTTGTATTGCACTTTAAAAAAAAATACTCATAAAGGTTTTCTCAATATTAACTTCTGATGGAAAAAAAACATAGCCAGTAATATTTCATGATTAATGTCAGGGAATTGTTTATCTCCATTGTGTGTTGGTTATAGAATGACTGGTCGATGCGAACGAACATAACAATTAGGAGCAGGGGATGGCCAATCAGTCTCTCAAGTCCGCTCTGATATTTAATTTGATCATAGTAGATCTGATTATAATCTAAACTGCGCATTGCCTTCCACCCACAGTAACCTTTCACTTCCTTGCTTAAAAATAATAAACAACTCTGTTTCCACTGTTTTTTTTAAGAAGAATGACGACTCCCTGAAAAAAAAACTGTCATAGAGTCGTACAGTGATACAGCATGGAAACAGGCCCTTCAGCCAACTTCCCCACATCGAACAACATGTCCCATCTATACTAGCTCCCCACCCTTCTGTGTTTGGCCCATAAACCCTCTAAACCTACCTATATATTTAGAGTGTGGTGTTCAGTTCAGTTTAAGGTGAAGGGGAAAAGATTTAATAGAAATCTGAGGGGTAACCTTTCCACACAAAGGATAGTGGGTGTATGGAACAAGCTGCTAGAGGAGGTAGTTGAGGCTGGGACTATCCCAATGTTTAAGAAACAGTTAGACAGGTACATGGATAGTACAGGTTTGGGGGTGATATGGACCAAGCACAGGCAGGTAGGAATAGTGTGGCTGGGACATTGTTGGCTGGTGTGGGAAAGTTGGGCCAAAGGGCCTGTTTCCACACGGTATCACTCTATGACTCTATGACTCTATCTAAATGTTTCTTAAGTGTTGTCTTAAGTGTTGTGATAGTACTTTCCTCAGCTACCTCCTCTGGCAGACACAATATGCTGAAGTAACTCAGCGGGTCAGGCAGACTTTTCTGAAGAAGGGTCTCGACTCGAAACGTCGTCCATTCCTTCTCTCCAGAAATGCTGCCTGACCCGCTGAGTTACTCCAGCATTTTGATTTAAACCAGCATCTGCAGTTATTTCCTACGCATACCTCCTCTGGCAGCTCATTCTATGCACCTACCATCCTTTGTGCAAAAAATTGCCGCTCAGGTTCCGATTAAAGATCTCCCCCCTCACCGTTAACCTGTGTCCCCAGGTTCTTGTTTCCCCTACTATGGGTAAAAAAACCTCTGTGCATTTACCCTATCTGTTCCTGTACATTTACTCTATCTATTCCAACTCTAGTTTATATGGGTGACACATTATTTTTAAACGGTGACCCTGAGATTTAAGTTCTCCCACAAGAAGAAACCTCCTCCCCATTTCTCAGGATTCTTGTTAATTTGCTACTAATGCATTCGGAAAATAAAGTTGAAATTTAAGAATTGCTTGATTGCTTAAACTGTGATTTTCAGTTCAACTGTGACGCAATTACAAGTTTGCTTACACTTTTCACTGAATTAGTATATGGATTTAATATATTGGAGCCATTATATTAATAGCCTCCCCAGAGCACTTGACGCATGGCCATCAATTAATTTTAAATTGTTTTAACCTTTCTATCATAGAGGCACACAGCATGGAAACAGGCCCCTCAGACAAGCTTGCCCATGCCAACCTAGGTGAACACGCCCCACCTGCCCATGCTTGCCCCATATCCCACTACGATGCGATACGATAGAACTTTATTTGTTCCAGGAGGGAAATTGATCAAATCTTTCCTATCCATGTACCTGTCCAAATGTATTTTAAATGTTGTCATTGTTTTGCCTCAACTACCCCGTCTGGCAGCTTGTTCCATATACCTCACACCACTTTATGTGAAAACGTTGCCCCTCAGGTTCCTATTCAATCTTTCCCCTCTCACCTTAAACCTATGTCCTCTGGTTCTTGATTCCTCTACTCTGGCCATAAACATGACATAATGGCCAGGTCTTTTTTTTTCGTCACGGTATGCGTCTCTAACGTGACATATCTGTTTATTAATTGTGCTTAGCTAATTGATAACATCAGTGAATTAATTGAACCATTTATTTGTTTCACTTACAGCTCAGTTATGATATTCCATTTTAGAGTGTTCCTAACATTGGTAATATTGATCGAAAAAACCATAGATAAATGCGGCTTAATTTTTAATTGATATGCGCACTGGCACCTTTTTGCCAATGAAACAAAAACAATGATGGCAATAATAACATATTCAAAAGTTTGGAAAAGATTGAGGAAATTGTTTAGATTTATAAATTCTTAAGATTTTGAGTCCTTTGTTTTTTGAATCCTGCGGAACATTGTAAAATTTCAGTTACTTGGCAAGCGTCGATTAACTTGGGTCAGATTGACCATTTAATAGTAAAGATTCAAGGCTCAGAACATTGCAAACTCACTGTTGTCTGCTTTTTTTATCAATGAAATCAACTGATGTAAGGTCATATTTCGCTTGAGCAGCTTACAACCCAGCGGTATGAATATTGAATTCTCTAATTTCAAATAATGCTTACCACGCCCGAACCTTCAGACTCAGGAACAGCTTAATTCCCAGAGCTATAGCGGCTCTGAACCGGCCCTGCTGAATGCCGCCCACCCCCCCTGGACTGTCTCCGTCGGATGGTCACATCGCACAGACACGTCTGGACTGAACTGTTTTGACTATTTGACTATTCTTTAACAAACCATGTTCTCGGGGTATCTAAATCTAAATTTTATTAGTTATTTATGTTATGACATCGGATGGAAGCTGCATACCAAATCTCGTTGTGCTTATGTGCAATGACAATAAAATATATTATTATTATTACCTAAGTCCTCCTAGTTTCACTGTCGTCTTGCTGGCTTCACTGTCATCTTGCTGGTTTCACTATTCATATCTCTTCGTTTCCACCTCGTCCGCAGCAAAGATCATTGTGGGCTCCCCCTTTCCTTGGTCATCCGAACTGATTCTTTCATACTCTTCGTTCATTTGTTCTTTACACCTTTTCATACCTCTTGCGGCCCTCTCCCATAACTCTCAGTCTGAAGGAGAGTCTCGAGCCAAAACTTCACCTACTCCTTCTCTCCATGGATGCTGCCTGACCCGCTGAGTTGCTCAAGCATTGTGTGTCTATCATTGGTGTAAACCAGTATCTGCAGATCCTTGCTACACAAGTGATGTAAAGATTGTCCAAGAAAGTAGACTTGGAAGTAACGGATCAATAATCATCTCACTGAATAGTTGATCTGGCTTGATTAGGCTTGATGGTCTGTGCAAACTATTCATAACTTCATGTTCATAACAGTTCAGAATTAAGCCATTTGGCCCATTCAGCCTGCCATTCAATCATGGCTGATCTATCTCTCCCTCCAAACCCTTTTCTCCAGCCTTCTCCCCGTAACCTCTGACATCCGTACTAATCAAGAATCTAGTGCGAGGGGGGGGGGGGGGGGTGTGTGTGTGTATTGAGGGGGGACTTCATTAAAATGTACAGAATAGTGAAAGGCTTGGATAGAGTGGATGTGGAGAGGATGTTTCCACTAATGGGAGAGTATAGGACTAGAGGTCAAAGCCTCAGAATTAAAGGAGGTTCTTTTAGGAAGGAGATGAGGAGGAATTTCTTTAGACAGTGGATGGTGAATCTGTGGAATTCTTTGTCACGGAAGGCTGTGGAGGTCAAGTCAGTGGATATATTTAAGGCAGAGATAGATAGATTTTACTTCGGAGTAACGTTACGTGAAGAACCCGCCATGGCGCATGCGTGTCATATCGCTACACGCATTGCGAAACGACCAGGGCGCATGCGTGTCATATTGCAACACGCATTGCGAAACGACAGGTGGGGTGGAACGACGTTCTGCCGCAGCGGCAAGTTTTAGCTGTTTCAACCGACTTAGCCCCCGCACCGGCCAGATCAACACCGTGGCCGGACGGGAAGGCAAAAAGAAAAACAAACAGAGCCGTTAACTCTGAGGAGTCCGACTTTGAGGAGCCGCGAGCGGCCAGCAACCGTGTGCACTGGAGCCGGTTGGAGCAGCTCCAGGAGCAAATGCTCCAACGTGACGGACTCCGGGAGATGGAGTCTAGTCACCGTGGGTCATATATAACACCCACAGCAGCACCTTATGTAGGGCTGCACAGTGCATCTCCCTCGTCAGAGGGGAGTACTGGGGGTCAATTCTGGGCTGACCCCGAACAGGGGTTTGCTGAACAAACAACAAGTGTGCAGGGGGTGCAGGAAGGCGAAAATCTACTGGACATGGTGTCCAAGTACATACAGCCGGATCAGACTGTATGGAACCTAGAACAGAAGCTAGCTGCCAGCATTGATGTCCTGTCATTCAAGCAACTACAGGAACAGGCTGTGATGGACACCACTGCCAAATACCTGGCACCAGGAAATTGCGTATCCCTGAATGTTCCCGTCGTGAATAATTGCATCTGGAAACACGTCGGAGCAGCAGTTAGATGCATGGATGTCAAGCTCCAGAGAATACTAAACCTACTAACAGCAGGAATCACAGCATTCGCTCGCACAGTGGATGGGAAGGAAATGTCGCAAGAACAACAGGATGCACTGGCACTATTCTGCAATATGCAGTATGAAATCAATAGTGTCAGAAAGAGTGCCATCCGACCTGCCTTAAATCCAAAATTTGCAGGCCTGTGCAAACCTGGAGACACAAAGCCACCAATCTTATTATTTGGTGGAAACCTGTCCAAGCAGGTTAAGGAGCTCGATGAGGAGGCAAAAACCCAGGGGCTCATAAAGTCGACAACAGCAAGGACCTCCCACAGCCACAGACAGCACCCTTACGCAATTACTAGCAGAACAGGAGAAGGCTATTTACAAAAATTTTGAACCCAGCCCTAGCGTTTCTTCGGAAACAAAAACATATGATCATGGCCTATCTAGATGACATATTGATTATGGGCAAAACTTTGGAATTAGCCAAACTAGCTGTATCAGCCACCAAACAATTGTTTGAGAAACTGGGGTTTATTATCCATCCAGTTAAATCTAAACGAACGCCTTCCACCATAATGGATTATTTGGGGTGGGACTATTACACTCAGTTTTCACATGTCGGTGTGCATTACAACAGACACTTATAGTCTAAACAGGCCTGCAACAACCCATTGACATTTGTGAACCAGTGGTAGCAAGGTTCAGCATGCACCGAATAGTTTGGCTACTTTCACCAGCCACACAATTTGGACCTTTGTATTATCAAAATAGGTGAGACTTCACATAGGGCAAAAATACAAGCTAACAAAATTAATGCTGGAATTGTGTCTAATACAATGAAGCTAAACAATCAAATGGTGGTTATGGAATCAAAATGGATTTGACCAACTTGATTCGGCATTGTTCCAGCCCTATTTTATCATGGAAACCCTCAGTACTGCTAAAAACTGATGATTTCCGCGCTTGGTTGGGGCTAGCAACGAATTAAAAGATCTCCAGTTTGGAGCTAGATGGAATGACCACAGACGTTATTTCATTATTCAGACTGACTGGGGCATAAACTACCTGGAAATGTACCAAATGGTTTCTATGGCCTAAAGTCATACTGTTCAAAAATTTTGAAATCAGCCCAGCATGTTAGACAAAAACAGATTGACATGGCCACTCTAGGTGGCATATATGTGGGCAAAACTTTGGAATTAGCCAAACTAGCAAATCGCCACATCATGTTTGACAATCTGTTTATCATACAATTTGGCTAAATGAATGTATCCAGATAAATTATTTTGGGTATCACTACTTACATACCAGTAACCTAATGTCGGTGGCTTTACCAAAGGACAAGGGTCATGCAAATTCAATGAAAACAACCTCATTGACATCAGTGAACCAGTGGTAGCAAGGGTGATTGGCAAAATAGTTGGCTGCTTTTCCAGCCAAGTATTTGCTGAAATTGTATTATCAAAATGGTATGCAAAAATACAAGCACTCAATATCGATCTATTTGCATTTCTAGACCAATGAACCATTTACCAAACAAATGCAATTTGGAATTAAAACCCGGGGGCATCAGCGATCGATGCATTTTTCGCTGCTATTGGGGGAAAACCCCTCTATGCATTGCTACAAACTTCTGCCTCATCACTTCGGGTATTACGCAAACTACAACAAGACTCCAGTTGTGGCGGCAGATGGAATGCCCGATTGGCCTCACTACTACCATGGTTCCCTGTGATACTAAACATGGTCTTGGAAATGTTGTATCATTCCATGGCCTAAAACATACAGATTTGGAATTCATCTCCAGCATGTTAGGGGATAGCAATCCATGTCATAAAACGACAAACTTATTAATTTGTAGAGTCTAAAGAAACCTCTACTGGAACTGGGACTGACGGACCAAACATTGAACATTATCTCAGCGGCTCACAGGCAGTCCACAAAAAAACAATATCTGGATCTGGATATACATCAGGAAATGGGAGATATATTGTCACAGAAACAACATCACTTACAGCTCGATGAACATAACGTCTGTTCTGGAATTCCTGGCAGGCCTCCATTATGATGAGGGGCTCAGTTACAGTGCCATTAACTGCGCCAGAAGTGCCCTTTCAGCATATCTATGGCGAGGATCAGAGCGTCATTCTGTTGGGACTCACCCCCTGGTAACCAAACTTATGAGGGGAATTTTTAATATCAATCCCCCAAGAACCAGGTACTCTCAAATATGGGATGTGAGTATTGTCCTAACGTTGCTAAGGAACTGGTCTCCAGCAACAGCTCTATCCCTGCAAAAGCTGACGCATAAAACAGTCATGCTGATGGCTTTGGTCACAGCACAAAGGGTACAGTCTTTACATAAGTTAAGGCTGGACAATATGACTTCTTCAACAAAAAATATAACTTTTCATATTCACGAATTAGTCAAACAGAACAGACCGGGATCATCAGGCCTCAAAATAGAATTCAGGGCCTACCCTATAGATGATCGTCTCTGTATAATAAGACATTTATTGTTATATATGGAGAACACCAAAAACATCAGAGGCAATGAGATGGCACTACTAATCAGCCACAAGCAACCCCACAAAAAAGTGTCGGTTCAAACTATTTCCAGATGGCTGAAACAGGTTTTAACAACAGCGGGGTGGATACTAACATATTCAAATCTCATTCCACCAGGGCTGCAGCTACATCGGCAGCTATGGAGTTGGACGTACCGATGGACCAAATCCTGGAGACAACAGGATGGTCAAGGGAAAAAAGCTTTCCAACAATTCTACCATAAACCAGTGGTTAATGCTGGAACTTTTGTAGAATCAATTTTAAGTTCTGTAATATGATTTCACCCCATAAAATAGGGGCTATAATTTGTTGTTAATAAATTTACCATGGATTTTCAATATCGGATTCATGTTTAAACATGTTAACACAATTCCTCCCTTAGTCAATTAAGGCAGATGTGATGCATGGACTCGTTTCCACGGCATGAAATCACAGAGCTTTGAAATCTTCACGTAGTCACTCACGTGACTCCGAAGTAAAATAGTAAGATTAAACGAGAACTTACCAGTTCGAAGTTTGATCATTATTTTATGAGGAGTAACGTTGAGGTATTACGTGCCCTCCGTTCCCACCCTTGATCATAAAGTTCAACTGGTATCCTCTTGTCTAATCTTACTATATTCAGTCATTTACTGGTATCTGTGATTTCACACCGCTGCTTTGAAGAATGACACGCATGCGTCCTTGCGGGTTCTTCACGTAATCCCTCAACGTTACTCCTCATAAAATAATGATCAAACTTCGAACTGGTAAGTTCTCATTTAATCTTACTATTCTTGATTAGTATGGGTGTCAGAGGTTATGGGCAGAAGACGAGAGAATGCGTTTAGGAGGGAGAGATAGATCAGCCATGATTGAATGGCGGAGTAGACTTGATGGGTCGAATGGCCTAATTCTGCTCCTATCACTTATGGTCATGATCTTATGATCTATCTCTGCCTTAAAAATATCCATTGACTTGGTCTTCCTGATTCTGTTTCTTATATTCCTGTTGGGTTTCATTTACGAACCTTCAGAGGTACTGTAAGCCCTTCAGTAATGTGTTGTTGGTTTTGTGAAATCAGCTATAATTTGCCTTTTGCGGTGACTGAAGGAGAGATGTCAGTGCAGAATGGCAAATGTCTTGCCATGTGCCTTGTCAAAATACTCATTATAACTTGCAAATGTAATTTGCATTGATATTTTAATTGCTGTTTCCAAAGAATGGTTTTATAGATATTCAATGTTTCGCAGTCAGGTCCTACAATCATTTAAAAAATATAATTAAAAAGAATGCATAAATTCTAATGGTCCGCTCAATTGATTTTTTGTGCTAGTGCTTGTTTCTCGGAGCAGCAAAGTGGTAGCGATATATTTTATTTTAAATTGAGAGACTGTACCGAGGCCTTGTACAGTGCAGTAGGCTGGCTACACAGGAGAGCAAATGGAGATAGATCCACATTTAACCTATTCAGTGCCATCCATCGAGTATACTCGGATCAGAAAATATATAAGTGAAACAAATCCTGGCAGTGACCAGGTTAATGGCTGTATGAGTGTGTTTTTTACAATCTAACATATATAATAGTGTACAAGCTGATGAATGTAGAAACAAGGAACCGCAGGTGCTGGTTTACAAAAAAAGACACAAAATGCTGGAGTAACTCAGCGGGTCAGGCTGGATAGGTGATGTTTTGGGTCGGGACACTTCTTTAGACTCTGAAGGAGACTCCAGTGATTAACACCATCCATTAAAATCATCTGATCTTCCACATCACCCAGCCTGTTCTAGTACCATACTGTTTTATGTTCCATGTACTATGTAGACTGTACATATGTGATATGTGCTGTTTCATTACTGTAAGTGTTAAAAGGAGTATCAATTGTATCTTTCAAAAGAGTTTCATAGGTTTTCTTGGGAGGGACAAGTGGCCGATGCTATTGTGACCAATGACCACTGTCCTATTAGTTTTGGATACCAACCTTATTTTGCAGACAGCAAGGTGAAGAATAGAACATTAGTTCCCAAGAGCTAGTGTTGTAAGGATCACAATGATGAGATGGTACACAACATGAGTTCAATTTCTAAAATAGGGCAAGGCCAACTTGAAGGTAGACAGGAAATCGCTCAATTGATTTGAGCAGGTTGTTTGATGTAAAAGGAAAGTCCGGAAAGTGGAATATTTTTTAAAGTGTGCTGATAAGTGTCCGGGACCTGCATGTTCCTGCTAGAGTGAAGGGCAGAGCAGGTGGGCGTGAGGAAGCTTGGATAACGAGAGAAATAGAGGCCCTGGTCAAGAATAAGAAGGAGGCATGGGACAGGTATTGGCAGCTGGGATAAAGTGTATCCCTGGAGGATTTCGGGAATTGAGGAGCATTTTAATGATGGAAATTAGGAGGACCGAAAGGGTACTATCACAACTGTTAAGAAACATTTAGATATGGATAGGATAGGTTTAAAGGGATATGGGGCAACACAGGCAGGTGGGACTAGTGTAGATGGGGCATGTTGGTCGGCAAGGGCATTTTAGTTTGAAAGGCCTGTTTCCACACTAAATGGCTCTATAACTCAATGAGTACTGGATATATATTTTCGAATGTAACTTTTGCTGTATGCAGAGATAGGATGGGTGAGCAGAACTAAGAACTAAGAACAGATACTTCACTCACTTGAGAGCCAGTGAGGATTTTATATGCCACATCAATCCGTGATGATGTAGATTCACTGTCAGTCCATTCGTGGGGTACCAGAGGACTGGAGGTTGGTAATGTATGGAGGAAGGACCTTTATTTAATAAGGACCAGACGATTGCAGGCCAGTGAATCTTTCTTCAATGGTGCAAAGGTTATTGTAAGGGACTCTGAGGGACAGGATTTAATTGCATTTGGAAAGGCAAGGGCTGAATTGCGATTTTAATTTTGCGTGACTTTGAGAGAAAGCAAGGGTTACAAATTTACAAATTACCCCAGACATCAGCTTGAAACATAGAAACATAGAAAATAGGTGCAGGAGTAGGCCATTCGGCCCTTCGAGCCCGCAACGCCATTCAATATGACCATGGCTGAAGAAGGGTCTCAACCCGAAACATCACCTATTCCTTCTCTCCAGAGATGCTGCCTGTCCCACTGAGTTACTCCAGCATTTTGTGTCTATCTTCGATTTAAACCAGCATCTGCTGTTCCTTCCTACACTTACAAATTTAATTACGTTTTTGAGTGGGGGCGACCAAGAAGATTGACGAGGGCAGGGAGGGAGACATTGTCGATATGAACTTTCTCAAGGCCTCTGACAAGGTCCCGCATGGTAAATGGTCCAGGACATTAGTATACATGGGATCCAGGGTGAGATGACAAATTGGATCCAAAATCGAATTAGTAGTAGGAGGCAGTTGATAGTCGAGTGGTGCTTTTCAGATTGGAGATGTTCCATCAGTGGTGTGTGGTCGGGATTGATGCTGGGTCTTTTATTGTTTTTCACATATTTTAATGAATTGAGAGAGAATGTAGGTGGCATGATGGTAATTTTCGAGATGAAAAACAGATGAGATGCAAATGTGCCAAAAGTCTTTTTGTCACTATATATACCTCGGACGTCATTTTCAAATAACAATGTACTTGCACTCCTGGATCCCTCTGCTGTACCACACTCCCCAGAGCCCTACCATTCACTGTGTAGGTCCTGCTAATGTTAGACTTTCTAATATGCAACACCTCTCATTTCTCTGTATTACATTCCTTCAACCATTCCTCAAGCCACCTGGCCAACAGATCAAGATCCTGCTGCAATTTTTGACAACCATCTTCATTCTCTGCAATACCACCCACATTTGTATTATTTGCAAACTCACTAATCTTGCCATGTACGTTCTCATCCAAATCATTTATATGGATGACAAAGAATTACGGGCCCAGCACCGAACTCTGAGGCACACCACTAGTTACAGGTTTCCAGTCTGCGAAGCAACCGTCCACCATCACCCTCTGCTTCCTTCCATGAAACCAATTTTCTATAATGGTTTGAAAGAAAATGTAGGAGGCAAAATGGTACGTTTGCAGACGAAAATCAGAAGAGATGCAATCATTGCAAAAGGGCAGGCAGGGAGACGTGAAGGAACATGGTGAAGCTAACAGTCTGATGGGCTTTCAATACAAGGATTAAGCTGATAAACCTAGACCCTGGATCGGTGCTTGTGGCTATGATGTTGTGGCCATTGCGGAAACATGGCTACGACTGGCAGCACGATGTTCCAGTGCTTCGATGTTTCAAATATGGAGAGAGGGAGGTAAAATAGGTGGAGGAGTTGCTCTACTAAGCAGGGAGAATGTCACAGCAGCACGCAGAGAGGACGCACTGGAGGGTTTAACCGCTGAGGCAATAAGGGTAGAACTCAAAAATAGGAAGGGTGCAAGCACTCTAACAGAGTTGTACTACACGTCCCCCAAACACCAGAAGAGACAGAAAAACAGACAGATTACTAAAAGATGCTAAAGCAATAAGATTGCCATAGTGGATGCTTTTAACTTGCCGAACATTGACCTGGACCAGCTCAGTGCCACTTGTGGAAGTTAATACAATTGTGAGTGGCATAGATAATGTAGATAATCACAGTCTTAATCCCAGGGTAGGGAGTCTAAAGCTGGAGATCATAGGTTGAAGGTAACGGAGAAAGAAGGGAATTTGAGGGGCAGGTTTCTCCACACAGATTGGTATGTGGTGTGTTTATAGAACGAGCTGCCAGATGAACATGAAGTGGCAGAGGCAGGTACAATGGCAATGTTTATAAGATAAGAAAAGGATAGGAAAGATTTAGAAGTATATGGACTAAACACAAGACAGACACAAAAAGCTGGAGTAACTCAGCCAGACAGGCAGCATCTCTGGAAAGAAGAAATGGGTGATGTTTTGGGTCGAGACCCTTCTTCATCAACCCTAAACATCACCCATTCCTTCTCTCCAGAAATGCTTCCTGTCACATTGAGTTACTCCGGCATTTTGTGTCTATCTTGTGTTTAAACCAGCATCTGCACTTCCATCCTACACAGCCCAATTGGATTTGCATTGATATGCAGCTTGGTTGGCATTGCACGTTGGGCCAAATGGCCTGGTTCCGTGCTATGCAACTATGAATCTCTGTGAATCACGGATTCTGTGATTACTCATGCATGCCATAGAATGTACAAAGTGATACTAAATAAAACTTTTTTCCCCCAATCTCATCTGATGTACTTTCTCGCTCCTGAATTTCTTGCAATTTCTGATCGTGCTGGAACAGTCACGTTTAGCAGTACTCGGCAATATCTCCCCAAGGATCAAGTTGGCGAAACCTTTTAAAGAATTGATTTATTTTTTTTAAGTGAGTAGAAACTGGTGAACCTTATGCCTCTCTCTTTGGAAGGTGCAGAAGGTTCTTGTCAGAGAAGGAATAATCAGTTTTGGCATGAGAGCCAATGGAAAATAAATTTGGAATAAGCTTATTAATATTGAAAGAAATCCAGAAAAGAGGCATGTAATAGGATCAGTTTACACAAATTAGGAGCTGTAAATATTTAATTAAAAGACGAATATATTATTAAAGCAGAATTTCACACTCACTATGTTAACTAAGCAAGGAAATGGGTGAAGTTATGCTAACATAGTATGCACCTCACAAATATAAGTATTAATGATAGACACAAAATGCTGGAGTAACTCAACGGGCCAGGCAGCATCTCTGGACAGAAGGAATGGGTGACGTTTCGGGTCAAGACCCTTCTACAGTGATGCCAGATATATTTTTCCTTGCCCAAAGAGTCTCCTCCTTCATTTGAGAGAAAGAGAAGACATTATGTTAAAAAAAGGATTATTATCATTTAAATGAAATCAGATTTAAACGAATATCAAACCAATACCATACATAGATTGCATAATTGCAGCCGTATCAATGCATTATTAGTGATTTGATGGTGGGTGATTTTGAATAGCAAGAATTATCAAAAAAAATAGGCAGCATGGTGACGGCCTTACAGCAACAAAATAGGCAGAAAGTTGCGGCCTTACAGCAACCCGGGTTTGGTACCTGACTACCGGTGCTTGTCTGTACGGAATTCGTACTTTCTCCCTGTGACCGTGTGTGTTTTTTCTCCAGGATCTCCTGTTTCCTCCCACACACCAAAGACATACAGGTTTGTAGGTTAATTGCCTTGGTATAATTGTAAATGGTCCCAAGTGTGTGTAGAATAGTGTTAATGTGCAGAGATCGCTGGTTGGCACAGACAGAGTCGGCTGAAGGGCCTGTTTCAACGTTATACTGAATTTCTAAACTCACTATAAAAAACTAAACACCTTCAAGTCCTATGCTCCAACAAGTCACACTTGGTGTTCCACATCTCCATCTCTGTTATTTAAATTTTAGTTTGTTTAAATTAAATTTACATTTTATTTAAATACCCTAAAAGGAGCTAGTCGTCAATAAAAACACAAGAATTATTAATAGGACTCGACCATTCAGCCCATCGCAACAAATTTACCTTTCGATGAAATCATTGCTGACCTCTTACCTTTGTACCACATTGCAGTAGGATCTCCATATCCCTTTAATCTCAGGTTTGAATATATGCAGTGACTGAGTCAAGATTCATGAGTATTTTTGTGTCACATGCACCGGGATTTTAAACTATGAAAGCCGTACTTTCTGCTGCTTTTACAAGCACATTAACTCAACTGCACAGCAAATAGTTATATAACAAACAATGGTCCAGCCAATTATAGAAACATAGAAAATAGGTGCAGGAGTAGGCCATTCGGCCCTTCGAGCCTGCACTTCCATTCAATATGATCATGGCTGATCCTCCAACACAGTATCCTGTAACTGCCTTCTCTCCATACCCCCTGATCCCTTTAGCCACAAGGGCCACATCTAACTCCCTCTTAAATATAGCAGCTATATCGGCTATACTAGGTAACAAAACCACAATAGTGCAAGCTGAAGTACATTGTACAATCTATACAAATTCCTGAGGGTTCGTTGCTGAGATAGGGTTGTAGCGTGATAGTTGATGGGAAGAAGCTGTTCTTGAGCCAGACGTTTGACAGGTACCTTCTTCCCGATGGTAGCAATGAAATGTTGTAGTGTAGAGGGATCTAGGAGTGCAGGTGCATAGCTCCCTGAAGGTGGAGCCGCAGTTAGATCGCGTGGTCAAAAGGTTAAAAAAAAAAAAGGCTTTTGGCACATTGGTCTTCATCAGCCAGAGTATTGAGTATAGAATTTCGGAGGTGATGTTGCAGTTGCATAAGACGTTGGTGAGGCCACATTTAGAGTATTGTGTTCAGTTCTGGGCATTGTGTTAGAGGAAAGATGTTGTCAACCTGGAAAGGGTACAGAGAAGATTTACGAGGATGTTGCCAGGACTAGAGTGTCTGAGCTATAGGTAGATGCTGAATTGGCTGGGACTCTATTCCTTGGAACACAGGAGGATGAGGGGTGATCTTATAGAGGATTACATCATGAGAGGAATTGATCAGATAGATGCACAGAGTCTCTTGCTCAGAGTAGGTGAATCGAGGATCAGAGGACATAGGTTTAAGGTGAAGGGGAAAAGATTTAATAGGAATCTGAAACACACAAAGGGTGGAGGATATATGTGTGGAACAAGCTCCCAGAGGAGGTAGTTAAGGCTGGAACTCTGTCGGCATTTAAGAAGAGGTTTGACAGGTACACGGATGGGACAGGTTTGGAGGGATATGGATCAAATGCTGACAAGTGCGACTAATATAGTTGGGACATGTTAGCCAATGTGGGCAGGTTGGGCTGAAAGGCCTGTTTCCACACTGTATCACTCTATGATTCTATGACTAAGTGAGTGTTATGAGGCTAGTGTGAGTCTTTGTTGATATTTCTTGAATCAGTGTTTCCCATTGATCCCTCTCTTGGGAAATGAATTCTAAAGATACCCTGTTCTCGTGGAGACCAAGCTTCTTTTCATCTTGGGTACACAAATTTGCTGGAGAAACTGAGCGGGTGCAGCAGCATCTATGGAGCGAAGAAAATAGGCGACGTTTCGGGCCGAAACCCTTCTTCAGACTGATGGGGGGTGGGAGGGGAGAAGGAAGGAAAAACATAGAAACATAGAAACATAGAAATTAGGTGCAGGAGTAGGCCATTCGGCCCTTCGAGCCTGCACCGCCATTCAATATGATCATGGCTGATCATCCAACTCAGTATCCCGTACCTGCCTTCTCTCCATACCCCCTGATCCCCTTAGCCACAAGGGCCACATCTAACTCCCTCTTAAATATAGCTAATGAACTGGCCTCAACTACCCTCTGTGGCAGAGAGTTCCAGAGATTCACCACTCTCTGTGTGAAAAAAGTTCTTCTCATCTCGGTTTTAAAGGATTTCCCCCTTATCCTTAAGCTGTGACCCCTTGTCCTGGACTTCCCTAACATCGGGAACAATCTTCCTGCATCTAGCCTGTCCAACCCCTTAAGAATTTTATAAGTTTCTATAAGATCCCCTCTCAATCTCCTAAATTCTAGAGAGTATAAACCAAGTTTATCCAGTCTTTCTTCATAAGACAGTCCTGACATCCCAGGAATCAGTCTGGTGAACCTTCTCTGCACTCCCTCTATGGCAATAATGTCCTTCCTCAGATTTGGAGACCAAAACTGTACGCAATACTCCAGGTGCGGTCTCACCAAGACCCTGTACAACTGCAGTAGAACCTCTCTGCTCCTATACTCAAATCCTTTTGCAATGAAAGCTAACATACCATTCGCTTTCTTTACCGCCTGCTGCACCTGCATGCATACCTTCAATGACTGGTGTACCATGACACCCAGGTCTCGCTGCATCTCCCCCTTTCCCAATCGGCCACCATTTAGATAATAGTCTGCTTTCCCGTTTTTGCCACCAAAACGGATAACCTCACATTTATCCACATTATACTGCATCTGCCAAACATTTGCCCACTCACCCAGCCTATCCAAGTCACCTTGCAGTCTCCTAGCATCCTCCTCACAGCTAACACTGCCCCCCCAGCTTAGTGTCATCCGCAAACTTGGAGATATTGCCTTCAATTCCCTCATCCAGATCATTAATATATATTGTAAATAGCTGGGGTCCCAGCACTGAGCCTTGCGGTACCCCACTAGTCACTGCCTGTCATTGTGAAAAGGACCCGTTTACTCCTACTCTTTGCTTCCTGTTTGCCAGACAGTTCTCTATCCACATCAATACTGAACCCCCAATGCCGTGTGCTTTAAGTTTGTATACTAATCTCTTATGTGGGACCTTGTCGAAAGCCTTCTGGAAGTCCAGATACATCACATCCACTGGTTCTCCCCTATCCACGCTACTAGTTACATCCTCGAAAAATTCTATAAGATTCGTCAGACATGATTTACCTTTCGTAAATCCATGCTGACTTTGTCCAATGATTTCACCACTTTCCAAATGTGCTGCTATCCCATCTTTAATAACTGACTAGCAGCTTCCCCACTACCGATGTTAGACTAACTGGTCTGTAATTCCCCATTTTCTCTCTCCCTCCCTTCTTAAAAAGTGGGGTTACGTTTGCTACCCGCCAATCTTCAGGAACTACTCCAGAATCTAAAGAGTTTTGAAAGATTATTACTAATGCATCCACTATTTCTGGAGCTACTTCCTTAAGTACTCTGGGATGCAGCCTACCTGGCCCTGGGGATTTATCGGCCTTTAATCCATTCAATTTACCCAACACCACTTCCCGGCTAACCTGGATTTCACTCAATTCCTCCAACTCCTTTGACCCGCGGTCCCCTGCTATTTCCGGCGGTCCCCTGCTATTTCCGGCAAGGGACCTACATTTGTTTTAACTAATCTCTTTCTTTTCACATATCTATAAAAACTTTTGCAGTCAGTTTTTATGTTCCCTGCCAGTTTTCTTTCATAATCTATTTTCCCTTTCCTAATTAAGCCCTTTGTCCTCCTCTGCTGGTCTTTGAATTTCTCCCAGTCCTCCGGTATGCTGCTTTTTCTGGCTAATTTGTACGCATCATCCTTCGCTTTGATACTATCCCTGATTTCCCTTGTTATCCACGGATGTACTACCTTCCCTGATTTATTCTTTTGCCAAACTGGGATGAACAATTTTTGTAGTTCATCCATGCAGTCTTTAAATGTCTTCCATTGCATATCCACCGTCAACCCTTTTAGAATTAATTGCCAGTCAATCTTGGCCAATTCACGTCTCATACCCTCAAAGTTACCTTTCTTTAAGTTCAGAACCATTGTTTCTGAATTAACAATGTCACTCTCCATCCTAATGAAGAACTCAACCATATTATGGTCACTCTTGCCCAAGGGGGCACGTACAACAAGATTGCTAACTAACCCTTCCTCATTACTCAATACCCAGTCTAAAATAGCCTGCTCTCTCGTTGGTTCCTCTACATGTTGATTTAGATAACTATCCCGCATACATTCCAAGAAATCCTCTTCCTCAGCACCCCTGCCAATTTGATTCACTCAATCTATATGTAGATTGAAGTCACCCATTATAACTGTTTTGCCTTTGTCGCACGCATTTCTAATTTCCTGTTTGATACCATCTCCAACTTCACTACTACTGTTAGGTGGCCTGTACACAACACCCACCAGCGTTTTCTGCCCCTTAGTGTTTCGCAGCTCTACCCATACCGATTCCACATCCTCCAAACTAATGTCCTTCCTTTCCATTGCATTAATCTCCTCTCTAATCAGTAACCTCCTTTTCCTTTCTCTCTATCCCTCCTGAATATTGAATATCCCTGGATGTTCAGCTCCCAGCCTTGGTCACCCTGGAGCCATGTCTCCGTGATCCCAACTATATCATAGTCATCAATAGCTATCTGCACATTCAACTCATCCACCTTATTACGAATGCTCCTTGCATTGAGACACAAAGCCTTCAGGCTTGTTTTTACAACACTCTTACCCCTTATACAATTATGTTGAAAAGTGGCCCTTTTTGATTTTTGCCCTGGATTTGTCTGCCTGCCACTTTTACTTTTCCCCTTGCTACCTATTGCTTCTACGCTCATTTTACACCACTCTGTTTCTAAACTCACACATTTAAGAAACCCTTTCCCTTTAACTCCATCCTCCACTATCCCATTCGACACCCCACCCCCCTTATTCAGTTTAAAGCCACCCGTGTAGCAGTGGCAAACCTGCCTGCCAGAATGCTGGTCCCACACCTGTTAAGATGCAATCCGTCCCTTTTGTACAGTTCCCCCTTACCCCAAAACAGATCCCAGTGATCTAAGAATCTAAATCCCTGCCCTGTGCACCAGTTCCTCAGCCACACGTTCAGGTCCCATATCTCCCTGTTCCTGCTCTCGCCAGCACGGGGAACTGGAAGCAAACCGGAGATAACAACCCTGGAGGTCCTGCTTTTCAACATTTTTCCGAGCTCTCTAAAGTCACGCTGCAGAATATTCATCCCCCTTTTTTCCGACATCGTTTGTGCCGACATGCACTACCACTTCCGGATGTTCACCTTCGCCCTTGAGGATTTTCTGCACTCTGTCCGTGACATCCTGGATCCTGGCACCGGGAAGGCAGCACACCATCCTCGCATCCCGTCTGTTGCTACAGAAACCCCTGTCCGTACCTCTCACGATGGAGTCTCCCACTACAATGGCCTTGCCTGCCTTAGGCCTTTTTGGTTTTGGCTCAACAGCCCTATTCGCATTGCAAGCCAGTCCGCCGCTCACGTCTTCTGTCCCAACAGCTTCTAAGCGGATGAACCTGTTTACAAGAGGTACACCACCCGGGGACGTTGGCATTCCATGCTTCCCTCCCTTTCTCACTGTCTCCCACCTTCTCTCTTCCAGTACCTTAGGTGTAACAATCGTACTGCAGGACTTGTCGAGGAACGACTCCGCTCCTCGTACGAACCGGAGGTCATCCACTTGCTTCTCCAGTTCCCCAACACGGCCCTTCAGGAGCTCTACCTGGATGCATTTTTCACATTTGTAGCAACCAGAGGCACCAGCGATGTCCTTGACCTCCCACATACTGCAAGTGTGAAAAAGAGGAGGGGGAGGAGCCCGAGGGCGGGGGGATGGGAGGAGACAGCTCGAGGGTTAAGGAAGGGGAGGAGACAGCAAGGGCTAGCAAAATTGGGAGAATTCAACATTCATGCCATCAGAATGCAAGCTGCCCAGGCGGAATATGAGGTGCTGTTCCTCCAATCTCCGGTGTTGCTCCCTCTGGCAATGGAGGAGACCCAGGACAGAGAGGTCGGATTGGGAATGGGAGGGGGAGTTGAAGTGCTAAGCCACCGGGAGTTCAGGTAGGTTATTGCGGACTGAGCGGAGGTGTTCGGCGAAACGATCGCCCAACCGCCGCTTAGTCTCCCCGATATAAATCAGCTGACATCTAGAGCAGCAGATGCAGTAGATGAGGTTGGAGGAGATACAGGTGAACCTTTGTCGCACCTGGAACGACTGCTTGGGACCTTGAATGGAGTCGAGGGTGGTGGTGAAGGGACAGATGTTGCATTTCTTGCGGTTGCAACGGAAAGTGCCCGGGGAGGGTGTGGTATGGGAGGGAAGGGAAGAATTGACAAGGGAGTTGTGGAGGGAGCGGTCTTTGCGGAAGGCAGACATAGGGGGAGATGGGAAGATGTGGCGAGTGATGGGGTCACGTTGGAGGTGGCGGAAATGGCGGAGGATTATGTGTTGTATTTGCCGGCTGGTGGGGTGAAAGGTGAGGACCAGGGGGACTCTGCCCTTGTTGCGAGTGCGGGGATGGGGAGAGAGAGCAGTGTTGCGGGGTATGGATGAGACCCTGGTGCAAGCCTCATCTATCGTGGCGGAGGGGAATCCCGTTCCCTGAAGAACGAGGACATTTCCGATGCCCTGGTGTGGAATGTCTCATCCTGGGAACAGATGCGGCATAGGTGGAGGAATTGGGAGTAGGGGATGGAGTCTTTACAGGGGGCAGGGTGGGAAGACGTGTAGTCCAGATAGCCATGTGAGTCAGTTGATTTGTAGTGTATGTCGGTCAGAAGTCTGTCCCCTGCGATGGAGATGGTGAGGTCAAGGAATGGTAGGGAAGTGTCGGAAATGGTCCAGGTGTATTGGAGTGCCAGATGGAAGTTGGTGATGAAGTGGATGAAGTAAGTCAGTTGTGTGTAGGTGCAGGAGGTGGCCCCAAAGCAGTCGTCAATGTAACAGAGGTAGAGGTCGGGGATGGGGCCCTGGTATGTATTGAACAAGGATTGTTCAACGTGCCCGACAAAGAGGCAGGCGTAGCTGGGGCCCATGCATGTGCCCATAGCTACGCCTTGTGTTTGGAGGAAATGGGAGGAGTCAAATGTAAAGTTGTTGAGGGTGAGGACCAACTCCGCTAGGCGGAGGAGAGTGTCAGTGGCTGGGTATAGGTTGCTCCTCTGGTCGAGGAAGAACCGGAGGGCTTTGAGGCCATCCTGGTGGGGGATGGAGGTGTAGAGTGACTGGACATCCATGGTGAAGATGAGGGGGTGGGGGCATAGAGAGTGGAATGCGTGGAGGCGGCGGAGAGTGTCTGAGGTGTCTAGAACATAGGTGGGAAGGGATTTGACCAAGGGGGATAGTATGGAGTCAAGGTATGTGGAGATGAGTTTGGTGGGGCACGAACAGGCAGAGGCAATGGGTCTGCCGGGAGAGCCGGGTTTGTGGATTTTGGGGAGAAGGTAAAAACGGGCCGTGCGGGGCTGGGGAACGATGAGGTTGGAAGCTTGATTGGGCAGGGCGTGGGAATTGGTTTAGTTTAGTTTAGTTTTGTTTAGAGATACAGCGTGGAAACAGCCTCTTCGACCCATCGAGTCCACACATCAATACCATCCTACACACATTAGGGACAATTTATATTTATACCAAGTCAATTAACGTACAAACTTGTTTGTCTTTGGACTGTGGGAGGAAACGGAGATCTTGGAGAAAAACCATGCGATCACGGGGAGTATGTACAAACCCCACACAGACAGCACCCGTAGTTTTGATCAAACCCACGTCTCTGGCACTGAAAGGGCTGCAAGGCAGCAACTTTGCCATTGTGCCACCGTGCTGCCCTGGTTCCGAATGAAAATGTTATTCAGGCAAATTGTTCTCCATGGAATAGGGTTCAAGTACAAATGACACAAATTAAAAATTAGGAAACAGCATGATAGGTCAGATGAAACTAACTCACCCAGTGGGTTGTTACTGTCAAAATAAATTGCCAATGAAAGTAATTCCAGTGAATAACGTAAATGGGTTTAAGAGGAATTTAGGTGTCGTTTTTGAGGAAATTGAGAAATAAGAGCTGCTTTGAAAAACGGATTTATCACGGCAATCTTAACAGATAAAGGATCATATTAAATACAAGTAAGAGGCTTATTATGCCAAGATTAATAAGACTGGAGATTAGGAGAGTTTTATAAACCATTAAAGGATGACAAAACATATTGATGAAAGTAAAGAACATAGAATAAGCTAGTAGGATTATGAGGAAAATAAATTATTTAAGTTTGTTCATTTATCTTCAGAAAATACTCCATGCATACCGAAAATACCGGGGAACCATTGGTCTAATGAAAGTGAAGCAGTTAAAATAGTCACTTGTATAAAGAAAATACACTGGAGAAATGAATGTTTCAATGGTTCAATGGTACAGTGAAATTCCTTTTTTGCAGTTCAGTAAAAATCTTTACTCAATCATTGCTTAAGTACACGAGTGTAAGAACAGTAGGTTCCATTGAAGCAGTACACAAGAGGTTAGTTTACAGATACAGTGTAGAAACAGGCCCTTCGGCCCATTGAGTCTGCACTGACCAGCAATCCCCGCACATTAACATTAACCTAAACATTAGGGACAATTTACATTTATACCAAGGCAATTAACCTAAAAACCTGTGCGTTTTTGGAGTGCGGGAGGAGACATAAGATCTTGGTTAAAATCCACACAGGTCATGGGGAGAACGTGCAAACTCCGTACAGACAAACACCCGTGGTCGGGATTGAACCCGGGTCCCTGGCACTGTAAGGCTCCACCACTGCGACACCGTGCCGGCCAATTTCCGGCGTTATCTTGTACCCTTCAAGATAAAGTTGTGAAAAATGTTAGCGTTTTAACATGACCATAATGACCCGTTGTCCTGGTGGCAACAGTGGGCTGTAGTTACAAGTTTGGCCTGGCCAGACTATGTTGTCAATGCCCTCCTCCCATCACTCCGCCTGAAGAAGGGTCTGGACCTGAAACGTCACCCATACCTTCTTTCCAGAGATGCTTCCTGTCCCGCTGAGTTACGGCAGTATTTTGTGTCTATCTTCAGTGTAGACCAGCATATGCAGTTCCTTCCGACACATTCCGTGCTGCTGCAGATTGCATTGTATCAGATTGCATTGTATCAGCCACTTGGAGCAGTCCCAATCCAGTCAAGCCCAGGCTGCTGCAGGGCCTCCAGCAGCCCACCCCACCAACACAGTGATCCGGACACATCGACCTGCAAACGCACCGTTTCTCACCTCACACAGCCACGGCTCAGCCCCAAGATTCCTCTGGAGCCGACCTCGAGCCCCCTAGATCCCCCTGAAGGTGCGGGAGGTGAGCTCCCATCCTAATCACCGACGCCGTTCCTTCCATTCAGCCGTCACCACCACAATTTTGAATGGTGTTCGTGTCTCTTGCTGAAGGGTACCATCTCCAATGAACTGAACCAAAAGCTGAAAAATATCAGTACCTCCGCAGGTCAAGCAACATTTCTGGATATCATGGATAAATGGCATATCGGGTCGAGATGTTTCTTCAGACCCGGTTTGGAGAAGGGTCTCAACCCAAAATATCTCCTATCCATGTTCTCAATAGATGCTGCCTGATCTACTGAGTTACTTCAGCACTTTGTGTCCCTTTGTCTATTAATCAGCAGTCCCTTGTTACTGAATGTCAGTACCTGATGGCCTATATCAGAGAGTTCAGATAGAGATGTCCATAGCTTTGGTAGATTCAGTAGCAATGGTCTTATCCCAAACTCTGAAATAGTTTATTAGTATTAAATAAAGGAGAGCAAGATAAAATGGATTAGTTGGCCTGAAATCCATTAACATTGAATAATACAGTGCAGGAACAGGACATGGTGCCAAGATAAGGGCCTGTCCCACTTGGCAATTTTTTTGGGCGACTATCAGCATCATTGACTAACATATCAGGTCACCGAAAAAGTTGCGGCGTGATGATGTATTGACGCGTGGTGTTTCCTTTTGTTGCCGCTGAATTTCAAAATGTTCAAAATCGTTTGGTGACCCTGTTACGTCAGTCAACGACGCCGGCAGTCGCCCGCAGTCGCCAAGCGGGACAGGCCCTTTATGCTAATTTCATCTGCCTGCACATGATCCATATCCCTCCATTCCCAGCTTATCCAGGTGTCCAACAAAAAGTCTCTTAAATACCATTATAATATTTGCCTCCACCACCAGCCCCGGCAGCGTATCCCAGACGTCCACAACCGTGTAAATAAACTTGCTCTGCTCATCTCCGATAAATGTTGTCTCTCTCACCTTAAAGCTATACTCTCTAGCCTTTATATACTTCTATCAAAAAAATTGATTCAAGAATCATCAAAGAAGTAGAACGGACACTTTGAAAACATTATATCAGTAGGATTAATCTAAAATGGTGTTATGAAACTTGCATTATATTTAATAATGGTCTTTTAAAAATCTAAGCTGACTGTATACATAAAAAGGAATCAATGGATAGACTTTATCTGGGTTTTGAAAAGGTATTCAATAAAATGCCGCAGAAAAGCCAATACATAAGGAAGGGAATAAGGATTAGGATGTAACTTATTAGCATGAATAGAAAATTTGTTCAGTCTCAGAGTACAATGGGATGTTTTCGGATTATTCCTGGTAAGGTCCCTACACAGAGCAGAGCTGGGGACTTAACTGCATAACTATGTCGACTCTTGAGCTTAAGGAAGGAAAATCTTCTTAGTGTACAAAATGGAAATGAAAACTCTGATAAGAGCAAAAAGAGACATAGACATGTGATGGAATTGGACAAAATATAAGCAAATGGAATGGAACGTGAAAAATATAAAGTCATTTATTTTAAAAGAAAGAGTAGAAAAATAGAACAGGGGTTGCACAGTAGCTCGGCGATAGAATTGCTTCCTTACTGTGCCAGAGACCTGGGTTTGATCCCGACTATTGGTGCTGTCTGAACAGAGTTTGCAAGACTGGACGCAGCCCAGACCATCACACAAACCAACCTCCAATCGATTGATTCCATTTATACCTCACGCTGCCTCAGCAAGGCCAGCAGCACAATCAAGGATGAGTCACACCCTGGCCACCTCCTCTTCTCCCCTCTCCCACCAGGGAAAAGATGTAGAAGTGTGAAAACTTCCACCACTAGATTCACGGACAGTTTCCTCCCAGCAGTTATCAGGCAACAAAATAATCCTACCACAACCAGAGAGCAGTGCTAAACTACTACCTATCTCTTTGATGACCTTGGACTATCTTTGATCAGACTTTGCTGGCTTTACCTGGCACTAAACGTTATTCTCTTATCATGTAAATGGATTGATTGACAGCTGACTGGTTAACACGCAACAAAAAGCTTTTCACTGCACCTTGGCACACATGACAATAAACTGAACTGAGTATGCATATCTATCTATATTACTAAAAGTAAGATCTTGACCGCTTTTGACTCGCTGTGATGTGATTTCCGAGACAACGCCGCCCCTTACAAAGGGTTGTAAGGGTTGCTTGGAGGTTTTGGGTTGAAGTAAAAAGGCAGTGCAAAGGGTTGTTTGGGGATTTTGGGTTGAAGTAAAAAGGCACTGCAAAGGGTTGTTTGGGTTGAAGTAAAAAGGCACTGCAAAGGGTTGTTTTGGAGGTTTGGGTTGATGTAAAAAAGCACTCCTAATAGGTTGTTTGGGGGGTTTGGCTTGAAGTGAAAAGGTTGTTTGCGTTGAAAAAAATGGTTGGGGGGTTTGGGTTGAAATAAAAAGGCACTGCAAAGGGTTGTTTGGGGGGTTTGGGTTGAGGTAAAAAGGCATTGCAAATGGTTGTTTGGGGGGTTTGGGTTGAGGTAAAAAGGCATTGCAAATGGTTGTTTGGGGGCTTCGGGTTGAGGTAAAAAAGGCACTGCAAACGGTTGTTTGGGTGTTTTGGGTTGAAGTGAAAAGGCATTGCAAATGGTTGGTTGGGGGGTTTGGGGTGAAGTAAAAGGCACTGCAAATGGTTGTTTGTCTAAACTTGACAACTTCCTGTTTGCACTATATTGATTTTAGATAAAACACTACCACTTACGGCTGAGATTTTTGGCATCTTACTCAGTCCCCCTCCGCACATCAGGTGCAGAGGATTCTTCCCATCAATGAAAAATAAAAGTGTTATTAGTGTTTAAAAAATGTTGATAACCTCTCTCCTGTCAATCACGCCATGAAGGCCACACCTTTTCCAGTTGGGGGGGGGGGGGGAGGGTTTATAAAACCCAGAAGTGTGGGTGTGGTTCTGTCTCTGCATGATGGGGGGAAGGAGAGGTCATAACTCTGTCTGAGCTATGAATTAACTGAACACACTGAATGTCTACTGAACTGTGAGTGTGGTGTTTTGTGTGGTTTTATGGTGGTTTTATGATGGTTTCACCCTGCTTGAAATGGTATGAAACTGAATTTGAATGTGGTGGCCTTACACCCTGCATGAAATGGTATGAAACTGCATTTGAATATGGTGGCCTTGCACCCTCCTTGAAATGGTATGAAACTGCACTTGAATTTGGTGGCCTTGCACCCTGCTTGAAGTGGTAGGAAACTGAACCTGAATTTGGTGGCCTTGCACCTCGCTTGAAGTGGTATGAAAGTACACTTGAATTTTGTGACCTTGCACCCTGCTCGAAGAGGTAAGAAACTGCACTTGAATTTGTTGGCCTTGCACCCTGCTTGAAATGGTAGGAAAATGGATTTGAATTTGGTGGCCTTGCACTCTGCTTGAAATGGAATTTCAAGGAATAGCCATGAGTCAACTGCCAGCCCACCAGCCATGGGTGTGCTGCCAACACATCAGGCTTGAGGGACTGAGCTGCCACCCAAATAATCCATTTGGCCCACAGTGTCCATACTAGCCCTCTGGTGACTAGTAGTCCCTGCAGCCAACAACACCCAAACCAGCGCAGTTTTGGAAAAGCAACCAAAATAACCAAAGACTTGGCCCATCCCTTCTTCTCCTTGCTGCCATTGGGCAGAAGATATAGAAGCTTGAAAGTGCGCACCACCAGACTCAGGAACAGCTTCTTCCCCTCTATTATCAGGCTTCTGAATGGTCATTCCATAAGTAATGGTACGATCTGATTCACCTCGACCCCTTTTTGGACATTGGACTTTGTCTACACCCTCCAGCTTGCCCTTTACCCTCTCTCTTTCATGAGTTAAATGTGATTGTATTTATGTATAGTATTATCTGATCTGTTTAGGTAGCATGCAAAACAAGTATTTTCACTGTACCTCGGCACACTTGACAATAATAAACCTGAACCTCAACCTATGTTACAAAGGCAAAAATATGAAACGTTGATGTTGAGATAGATCTGGGAATCCTTACATATGAAACACAGAAAATTAACATGTAAGTCTAGCAAACAATTAGAAAGGCAAATGGTATGTTCGTCTTTACTGGAGGTTTTTTACAGTAAGAATTGAAAGAATTAATTATCTCTGTTGTATGCTCAAGCTGTGATGAAATATTTTATCCACATTGAACTGTCACTTTCAAAACACACTTCCATTGATGTCTTTAGAGCCTAATTTCAAAAGTTGAATTCAGCACAAAAGTGGATTTCCAAAGAGGGCTCTCTGCAATTCTAATAGCCTTGATGAGCCAACATTTTGAGTACTGTGCACAGCTTTGGTCTCCTTATCGAAGGAAAGTTAGAATTGCTTTGGAGATGCTATGTTCACTTGATTGGTTCTTGTGATGAGCATATTGTACAGTCTTATAAAAGGGATTGAGTTTCATGGTCCATACTCAATGGAATTTAAGAAAATTATAGCAGTTTCATTAAAACGTATAAGATTGTGAAAAAAGCAGTCTCAAAGTGTGCAGTTTAAACAAAGCAGAGCATACACAACAGATGATGATTTTCTTTAGATAGATAGATAGGAAGATACAGGATGGAAACAGGCCCTCTGAGTCCATGCCAACCATCAGCCATTAAAAGTACAGTTTGAAGCATTAACCATGTACAGCATTTTGGGCACCACAGTGGCGCAGTGTTAGAGTTGCAGCCTTACAGCACCAGAGACACGGGTTCGATCCTGACTACTGGTGCTGTCTGTATGGAGTTTGCATGTTCTCCCTGTGATTGTCAAAGGATGCTCCAAAGTTGGTCACACCAATGATCTGTACAGCTGTATGGTGATATCCCAAGTTTTGTACTCAATTCCTCTCCCAATGACGCCAGAGTGTCATCTTCACCACATTGTCCACCTGACTGACTCACCACTTTCAAAGAACCATGCACCTGTACTCTCAGATCTCTCTGCTCTGAAAAACTTTCCAACTTCTGCCCTGGTTTGACATACCAAGGGCAACACCTCACACTTGGCTGAGCATCATGAGCACCCAGCTCAGGCTTGTTGAGCAGCACTCTGAGTTGCCGACATTAGTATGCATCATTGTGCAGCAGAGTTCTGGAATGTGTGCTCCCTGATGCAAGTCTTTGAATGTGAGCGGAGAGGAAACAGTTAAGACCCTTAACTGCATTGGCGTGCAGAAGGATCTTGGAGTCCAAGTTCAGTTCACTGAAGGTGGCAGCACAAGTAGATAGAGTGGTCAAGAAGGCATATGGAATGCTTGCCTTCATTGCCAGGGGAAATGTGGCCTTCATAGGACGCATTTGGAATACTGTGTGCAGTTCTGTTTGCTGCAATACATGAAAGATGTGGAGGCTATAGAATGAATGCAGAGCATGTTTACCACAATGCTACTGGATTAGAAGATTTCAACTACAGGGAGAAGTTGGATAGACTTTAATTGTTTTCTCTGGAATGTCAGAGGTTGAGGGGAGACTTGATAGAAGTATATAAAATTATGAGGGACATAGATAAGGTAGACAATCAGACCCGTTGTCCAAGGTTGGAAATGACCAACATTAGAGTGCATAACCATAAGATGAGAGGGGGTAAAGTTTAATGGAGATGTGTGAAGCAAATTTTTTATTCGGAGGGTGAGGGGAGCCATGAATGCACTGGTGGTGATAGAGGCAAATGCATTATTGTTGTTTAAGAGACTTTTGAATAGGCACCTGGTGAATAGAGTGATAGTGATCGTGCTCAGGCAGATGAGATCAGTTTAACTTGGCATCATATTCAGCACAGATGTTGCGGGCTGAAGGGCCCGTTCTCGTGCTATACCGTTCTATGTTCTATGTTCAAACTCCTGAAGTTGGATAATAACATAAAGGTGGGCACCAGACAAGGCAGGCAGAAGTGACTGCACACGCTTGATTCTGGAGCATAAGACAAACTGCGTGAGGAATTCAGTAGGTCATCTGATAAGTCAGAAATAGCATTGACATTTTGTATTGAGACATTGCATCAGGACTGAGAGTGCAAAGCTGAGAAGCAGTAGTGAGACAAGAGTTGGAAAATGATAGGTAACAAATAGACATATAGATAAATAGATGTGTGTTACTTGAAACCATGAAATTCATTGCTCATACTGCTAGGTTGCTGATTACACACGCAGAATATGAGATGAATTCTTCTGGCTAACATACATAAATAATAGTCTGAAGAAGGGTCTCAACCCGAAACGTCACCTATTAATTCTCTCCAGAGATGCTCCCTGACCCGCTGAGTTACTCTAGCTTTTTGTTTTTATCTTAGATAACTAGATAGACAGACAGACATCTAGACAGTCAAACAAAGAGGAAGATAACTGAACTTTATTGCCTTCCATCACAGTGAGGAATGTTCGTTCCACTGTGGTGAATGGTTATGCTAAATTTATTGCGTATTGCGTTCTTTTTACTTGTATGACTGCATGGTAACTCAAATATCACTGTACCTTAATTGGTGCACTCCAATGCTTGCTTTCTTTGTCATCAATTTAAGGATAAGGGGGGAATCCCTTAAGGGGTCACAGCTTAAGGATAAGGGGGAAATCCTTTAAAACCGAAATGAGAAGAACTTTTTTCACACAGAGAGTGGTGAATCTCTGGAACTCTCTGCCACAGAGGGTAGTTGAGGCCAGTTCATTGGCTATATTTAAGAGGGAGTTAGATGTGGCCCTTGTGGCTAAGGGGATCAGGGGGTATGGAGAGAAGGCAGGTACAGGATACTGAGTTGGATGATCAGCCATGATCATATTGAATGGCGGTGCAGGCTCGAAGGGCCGAAGGGCCGAATGGCCTACTCCTGCACCTATTTTCTATGTTTCTATGTTTCAACCAATCATCAATTGGGGCGGCAATGTGGCGCAGTGGTAGAGTTGCTGCTTTACAGCATTTTCAGTGCCCAAGACACGGGTTTGATCCCGATTATGGGTGCTGTCTGTACAGAGTTTGTACATTCTCCCCGTGACCAGGTGGGTTTTCTCTGAGATCTTCGGTTTCCTCCCACACTCCAAATATGTACAGATTTGTAGGATAATTAGCTTGGGTTTGTATACTCAGTATAAGTGTAAATGTTCCTATGTGTGCAGGCTTGTGTTAAGGCGCGGGGATCGCTGGTTGGTGTGGACTCGGTGGGCTGGTGAACCTGTTACCGCTCTGTATCTCTAAACTAAACCAAGAAGGAACCGAGTTGAGAAGGGAACAAATACTGGTGATGGGAGACCACTAAGTTGTTGACTACCCGGGCAGCATAAGAGGGCTTTTGGTTAACTTTTTGCGTCATCTTGGCAATGGAGAAGGGTGAGGACAGATAGGTCGGCGTGGGTGAGGGAAGGGGATTGGCAACCTGGAGGTCAAGATGGCCATTTTAGATGGGAGGCATTTCATGCAGCCTCTAACCTCATGTTGCAAGGATCTCTTGCCTTTGATTTTATCCAACAAATTCAAGCTGTTTGCTCATTTGAACAAGGACAGCACAGGTGGGCGCTGCATGGAGTTGCTGCCTTACAGAGTCAGAGACCCGGGTTTGATCCTGACCACGGGTGTTGTCTGTACGGAGTTTGTATGTTTCTCTCCGTGACTGCGTGGTTTTTCCCTGTGTGTTCTCGTTTCCTCTCACACTCCAAATATGTATAGATTTTTCGGTTATTTTAGCTTCGGTAAAAATCGTAATTTGTCGCAAGTGAGCAGGATAGTACGGGGATCGCTGGTCGGCGCGGACTCGATTGGCCAAAGTCCTGTTTTTGCGCTGTATAAACTAAGAAAGGCAATCTAACTGGAGCACTGTGGCACAAGTGACCATTTAGGAGTGTGAGTTAAAGGGGCAGTTTTTCTTATTCTATTCGTGATGTCTGTCCTGCTGGACATGTCCCACAGTTTTGCTATTAACAGCACATTCCACAGACACAGAAGAATTATGTGCTTGTAACTTCCCCCATTAGTCCATTTCTTTGAATCTTTGAGAGCTAACTCTTCTTGCTGTTCCTATTCCTCTCCCACCTTCTCTGATACTGGAATTTAAATTGTCTTTCTCTCTTGCCCATTACTGACAAAGGGTGCTGTACCTGAAACGTTCACTGTTTCTCTTTCCACAGCTGCTGTCAGATCTGCTGAGTGTTTCCAGTATTTTCTCATTTTATTTCATATTTCCAACACGTGCTGTGTTCTGGCTTTCAAATCCCAACAAGTCCTGGACTAATAAATGTTGATGTTTCGGGAATCATAGTCATAGAGTGATACATTGTGTAAATAGGCCCTTCAGCCCAACTTGCCCACACTGGCCAACATGTCCCAGCTACACTAATCCCACCTGGATGCGTCGATCCATATCCCTCCAAACCTGTCCCATCCATGTACCTGTCTAACTGCTTCTTGAACATTGGGATAGTCCCAGCCACAACTACCTCCTCTGGCAGCTTGTTCCATACACCCACCACCCTTTGTGTGAAAAACTTACCCCTCAGATTCCTATTAAATCCTTTCCCCTTCATCTTGGACCTATGTCCGCTGGTCCTCGATTCCCCTACTCCAGCAAAGAGACTCGATGCGTCTAACCGATCTATTCCTCTCATGATTTTATACACAGATATGAGTCTCACTGTACAAGAGGCGCAGAAAGGTAGCTTTTAGATACTGCAGGTAGTTTCAGTCAAATGCAATATACTGTATCTCGTTATTGCATGAAGCAATAAAAGATGAGAAAGTCTTGTGAGATATCTATGAGGCTACATCTGGAGAGCAGTTTTGTTCTCATTATATAAGAATTTATTGAGGGAAGTGTAGCAAAATGTACTTGAGTTATTCCTGGGATGTGGAGATACCCTCTGGGAAAGATGCTTTATCCCTTGGCTGGCATTCTGGAATTAGGATAAATGATCTCAGAATAATCCATTCACAATTAAGAATGATACCAGGCAGAATTCCTTCAGAGATTTATGAGTTTTGGAATTTTCTAACAGAGTGTCTGTCATGTAGTACATTCATTGCTGAGGTAAATCTTTCAACATATTAAAATTTTACGTTATGGAGATTGAGTAAGAAAATGGAGATAAGACCCATGATTTATACCGTAAAATCAACTCAAACTACCCAAGCATGAATCTATTCCACTGGCGAATGGTCATGTGGGATTAAAGTTAGTGTCATTGAGTCATATAGCTTGGAAACAGGCCCTTCAGCCCAACGTCCACACCGTCCAACATGTCCCATCTGCAGTAGTCCCACTTGCCCGCGTTTGCCCCCATATCCCTCTAAACCTGACCTATACATGTACCTGTCCAAATGGTTCTTAAATGATGCAATAGTACCTGCCTCAACTACCTCCGCCGACAGCTCATTCCATACACTCCATATCCAAGTGTTAGTATTCTCAGATGTATTTCACTTTTTTTGAATATATTTTATGTTTGGAAGTTAAAAAAATAATACTTTTACACATATTTACATATGCTTGTTTCCCCAGAGCTTTGGAATGTTTTCAATATTTTTGAATAACAGCAACATTTAAAGGAATATTTTTTTTATGGCAATTAGCTATGCCATTCCTTTTTATTAGAATAGTTTAGCTGTCTGTGTTGATTTTTTATAGCTATAGGACTTAATTTCCCCTATTCCCAGTTGATGATATATTTCAATGATTCAATGATACTTTATTGTCACATGTACCTAGATACAGTGAAATTCTTCGCTTTTGCATATAATCCGGTACAATTATACAGCAGACTACACAAAGAGTCGTCACACTTCTGGAGCTGACAATGTTTCAAAAGTTCTTAACACACTTAACTTCTTGAAAGGCCCTGCCTTGATGTTGGGCCCCGTTTAAAAGATCCTGGTTATTTTTTATCCAATGTGCCCCTCGGTGCAATGCCAATAAAGCATGAAAACAGTTAACACTACGGTTGCTGGAATCGACAACAAAAACAGAAATACTGAAAGAACTCTTGTCGGCCAAGCAGTCAAAGACAGACACCAAAAACTGGAGTAACTCAGACAGCATCTCTGGAGAAAAGGAACAAGTGACATTTCAGGTCGAGACCCTTCTTTAGACAGTTAATTTGGAAGTGGAAAGCTATTCATATTTCAAGTCGGGGACCTTTCCTCAGAACTGGAAGAAGTACAAGTGTGTCAGTTTTCAATACAGAACTATGAGGAAAGACCACAGCGAGATTGATTAAGACAGGTCAGGCGATAAAAAAGCATGAGTACTGACTATGAGCAAGGTATTTTAAAGAAATGTGGTAACAAGGGACAGGAGCATGATTATAGAAAAAATGGGTTGGAAGGTTTTCAGCTAGAGGAAGAGGTTGGATAGTCTTGGATTGTTTCCTCTGGAGGATCAGAGGTTGAGGGGAGACAATAGAAGTATACAAAATTATGAGAGGCATAGATATGGTGGAGTAAGAACGTTATTCCCAGGGTGGAAATGCCCAACACTAGAGGGCGTAGTTATTAGGTGGGAGGTGAAAAGTTTTGGTTAGTTTAGGATGAAGATTGACACAAAATGCTGGAGTTGCTCAAAAGGTGCAGGCAGCATCTCTGGATGAGAAGGAATGGGTGACATTTCTAAACACTTCTTCAGATTGATGTCAGGGGAGTAGGAGGCACATAGATAAGGAAATGTAAGGTGTGAAAACAGGACAAAAGGAATGCAGATCAATGAAAATGGAGAATAGGTCATTGTTAGTTGGGAAAAGCTAACAACAAAGCAAGCAGAGATAAAATGTAGTCGGAGGCAGGAAGACTAGTCGGAGAACTGGGATGGGGGGAGGGGATGGAGAGAAAGGGAAGGAAAGGGTTACGTGAAGTTAGAGAAGTCAATGTTCATACCACTGGGTTGTAAGCAAAATATGAGGTGCTCTACTTCCAGGTTTAGGGGGACTGAGCGGTGGTGTTCAGTGAAACGATCGCCGAGCATGTGTTTGATCTCACCGCTATAGAAGACTCCCCACCTGGAACAGCGGATACAGTAAATGAGGTTGGAGAAGGTGCAAGTAAACTTCTGCCTCACCTGAAAGGATTGTTGGGTTCCTCGGAGAGAGTTGAGGAGGGGGGGGTTTAGGGCCAGGTGTTTTATCTCCTGTGGTTACAGGGGAGAGTACCTGGGGAGGGGGTGTAGGGTGGGAAGGGACGAGTTGACCAGGGAGTTGTGGAGGGAACGGTCTCTGCGGAAAGCAGAAAGCGGTGGAGATGGAAAGATGTGGCTAGTGGTGGGATCCCGGTGGAGGTGGCAAAAATGTCAGAGGATTATGTACTTTATGCGATGGCTGATGGGGTGGTAGGTGAGGACAAGTGGGACTCTGTCCCTGTTACGAATGGGGGGGGGAGGAAAAGCAAGAGCGGAGCTGCGGGATATTGAGGAGACCCTAGTGAGGGCCTCATCTATAATGGAGGAGAGCAACCCTCATTCCCTAAAGAATGAGGACATCTCCGATGAGCTGGTATGGAACACCTCATCCTGTGCGTAGTTGCAGCATACATGGAAGAATTGGAAGAAGGGGATGGTCTTTACAGGAAGCAGGATGGGTAGAAATGTACATTAGATAGCTGTGGGAGTCGGAGGTTTGTAATAGCTGTCAGTTGATAGTTTGTCTCCTGCGATGGAGATGGTGAGATCAAGAAACGGTAGGGAGATGTCGGAGAAGGAGAAGGATATTGCCACCAAGGAGGATATCCTTGTCGGAGAAGGAGAAGGATATCTCCACCAAGGAGAAGGATATTGAATTATGTGAGGTAAGGGAAGCTATGTGAGAGTAGCTATGGATACTATGAGGTTCAAAGTAAAAGAAGTACTGACACTTTTGAAAAATATAAAAGTGGATAAGTCTCCAGGTCCTGACAGGATATTCCCTAGGACATTGAGGGAATTTAGTGTAGAAATATGACAGAAATATTTCAAATGTCATTAGAAACGGGAATAGTCCCCGAGGATTGGCGTACTGCGCATGTTGTTCCATTGTTTAAAAAGGGTTCTAAGAGTAAACCTAGCAATTATAGACCTGTTAGTTTGACTTCAGTGGTGGGCAAATTAATGGAAAAGATACTTAGAGATAATATATATAAGCATCTAGATAAACAGGGTCTGATTAGGAACAGTCAACATGGATTTGTGCCTGGAAGGTCATGTTTGACTAATCTTCTTGAATTTTTTGAAGAGGTTACTAGGGAAATTGACGAGGGTAAAGCAGTGGATGTTGTCTATATGGACTTTAGTAAGGCCTTTGACAAGGTTCCTCATGGAAGGTTGGTTAAGAAGGTTCAACTGTTGGGTATAAATGCAGGAATAGCAAGATGGATTCAACAGTGGCTGAATGGGAGAAGCCAGAGGGTAATGGTGGATGGCTGTTTATCGGGTTGGAAGCAGGTGACTAGTGGGGTGCCTCAGGGATCTGTGTTGGGTCCTTTGTTGTTTGTCATGTACATCAATGATCTGGATGAAGGTGTGGTAAATTGGATTAGTAAGTATGCAGATGATACCAAGATAGGAGGTGTTGTGGATAATGAAGAGGATTTCTAAAGTCTACAGAGTGATTTAGGCCATTTGGAAAAATGGGCTGAAAGATGGCAGATGGAGTTTAATGATGATAAATGTGAGGTGCTACACCTTGGCAGGACAAATCAAAATAGGACGTACATGGTAAATGGTAGGGAATTGAAGAATACAGTTGAACAGAGTGATCTGGGTATAACTGTGCATAGTTCCTTGAAGGTGGAATCTCATATAGATAGGGTGGTAAAGAAAGCTTTTGCTATGCTAGCCTTTATAAATCAGAGCATTGAGTATAGAAGCTGGGATGTAATGTTAAAATTGTACAAGGCATTGGTGAGACCAAATCTGGAGTATGGTGTACAATTTTGGTCGCCCAATTATAGGAAGGTGTCAACAAAATAGAGAGAGTACAGAGGAGATTTACTAGAATGTTGCCTGGGTTTCAACAACTAAGTTACAGAGATAGGTTGAATAAGTTAGGTCTTTATTCTCTGGAGCGCAGAAAGTTAAGGGGGGACCTGATAGAGGTCTTTAAAATGATGAGAGGGATAGACAGAGTTGATGTGGACAAGCTTTTCCCTTTGAGAATAGGGAAGATTCAAACAAGAGGACATGACTTCAGAATTAAGGGACAGAAGTTTAGGGGTAATATGAGGGGGAACTTCTTTACGCAGAGAGTGGTGGCGGTGTGGAATGAGCTCCCAGTGGAAGTGGTGGAGGCAGGTTCATTGGTATCATTTAAAAATAAATTGGATAGGCATATGGATGAGAAGGGAATGGAGGGTTATGGTATGAGTGCAGGCAGGTGGGACTAAGGGGGAAAAAAAATTTGTTCGGCATGGACTTGTAGGGCCGAGATGGCCTGTTTCCGTGCTGTAATTGTTATATGGTTATATGGTTATATGGTTAGATGCTCCAAGTGAATTTGCGTGCAGGATGGAAATTAGTAGTAAAGTCAATGAAGTCAGTCAATGGGTGCAGGAGGCAGCACCAATGCATTCGTCAATGTACCGGAGGTAGAGTTCGGGGATAGGGCTAGTGTACATGTCTGGAACAAAGATTGTTTGATGTGCCCTACAAAGAGGCAGACAGAGCTGCCCATGTGAGTGCCCATAGCTACGCCTTGGATTTGGAGGAAGTGGGAAGAGTCGGAGGAGAAGTTGTTGAGGGTGAGGACCGGCTCCGCTAGGAAGAGTAGAGTGTTAGTAGACAGAAATTGGCTGGTTCTTTGGTCGAGGAAGAAACGGTGGGCTTTAAGACCTTCCTGGTGGGGGATGGTGTAGAGTGACTGAACATCCATAGTAAAGGTAAGGAACGGCACGGACTAGAAGGATCGAGATGGCCTGTTTCCGTGCTGTAATTGTTATATGGTTATATGGTATGAAACCTCAATGTTCATTCTAAAAGTAATCCAAACTTAATCCTAACATCAGCCGTGAGCATGGGGTTGGACAGGCTAGATGCAGGAAGATTGTTCCCGATGTTGGGGAAGTCCAGAACAACGGGTCACAGTTTAAGGATATGGGGGAAATCTTTTAGGACCGATATGAGAAAGACATTTTTCACACAGAGAGTGGCGAATCTCTGGAATTCTCTGCAACAGAAGGTAGCTGAGGCCATTTCATTGGCTATATTTAAGAGGGAGTTAGATGTGGCCCTTGTGGCTAAAGGAATCAGGGGGTATGGAGAGTGGCAGGTACAGGATACTGAGTTGGCTGATCAGCCATGATCATATTGAATGGCGGTGCATGCTCGAGGGGCCGAATGGCCTACTCCTGCACCTATTTTCCATGTTTCTATGATTCTATGGTGTCTAATGCAAAATCCAAACAATGTAACTAAGCATAAAAGATCCTGGTACACAAAAATGCTGGAGAAACTCAGCGGGTGCAGCAGCATCTATGGAGCGAAGGAAATAGGCGACGTTTCGGGCCCAAACCCTTCTTCAGACTGATCGGGGTTGGGGGGGAGAAGGAAGGAAAAAGGGAGGAGGAGGAGCCTGAAGGCGGGGGGATGGGAGGAGACAGCTCGAGGGTTAAGGAAGGGGAGGAGACAGCAAGGGCTAGCAAAATTGGGAGAATTCATCGTTCATGCCAACCGGACGCAAGCAACCCAGGCGGAATATGAGGTGCTGTTCCTCCAATTTCCAGTGTTGCTCACTCTGGTAATGGAGGAGACCCAGGACAGAGAGGTCAGATTGGGAATGGAAGGGGGAGTTGTAGTGCTGAGCCACCGGGAGTTCAGGTAGATTATTGCGGACTGAGCGGAGGAGTTGCGGAGGGAGCGGTCTTTGCGGAAGGCAGACATGGGGGGAGATGGGAAGATGTGGCGAGTGGTGGGGTCACGTTGGAGGTGGCGGAAATGGCGGAGGATTATGTGTTGTATTTGCCGGCTGGTGGGGTGAAAGGTGAGGACTAGGGGGACTCTGCCCTTGTTGCGAGTGCGGGGATGGGGAGAAAGAGCAGTGTTGTGGGGTATGGATGAGACCCTGGTGCGAGCCTCATCTATGGTGGCGAAGGGGAATCCCCGTTCCCTGAAGAACGAGGACATTTCCGATGCCCTGGTGTGGAACGTCTCATCCTGGGAACAGATGGGGCGAAGGCGGTGGAATTGGGAGTAGGGGTTGGAGTCATTACAGGGGGCAGGGTGTGAAGACGTGTAGTCCAGATAGCCATGTGAGTCAGTTGGTTTGTAGTGTATGTTGGTGCAGGTAAAAGATCCTATGTGGATTTGAATAATACCAAATGTAAAATTATTTTTGAGTTTTTCCAATACCTAAATTCTAATATGATAATTTAGAATTGGAAGAGGACTATATCAGCACAACTGGGATCTATTGGGATTAATTTATAACTGCTCAGTTGCCGCATTGCCTGTTATTTTGGTGCAGGTGCTCGTGAATCTAATTTAAACAAGCTAATAGCTCCATTCATTAGTGAACTTGGAATATTATGCAGGTAAATTAACACCTTTGTATTGCAATATTTCACAATGTGTTTCAAGATAGGACGACACTCCCACTTGCCGTTTGCTCTTTTTAAATGCATTTCGTTGTGGCTTTCAAGCAATTCTAGTTCAGAATTTTAAAATTATAAATTGTGGAACCAGAGGAAGGAGTGGAAATGTATACCTCTGAGTTCACAACCTAATTATCAACCAAACCTAACTGTATATTCAACCTAACTGTATACTGGTCCCCTAATTTGAGGAAGGACATACTTATTATGTCCTTCCGGGTATTGTACTTCCGGTGGCGCTGGTGCCAGCAGCCTCCACCTACAGCCCGGTATCTTTTTGTTTTTTTGTTTATTTAGTTATGTTAAAGTGTGTTTTTTTGTGGTTTTTTTGGTGTCTTTATGTGGGGGAAGAGGGCACGGTGCGGGGGATACCGTACTTCAGCCGCTTCCTAGTGAGGACGCGACTATTATTTCGAGTCGCGTCCTCGCCCCCCCCCCCCCTCCCCCCACAGCGGCCTACCTACCTGGATTGGCGCGGCCTTTCCTGCCAGGATCGACCAGAGCTCCAGCAGCAGCGCTGATGGACAGCGCTGGAACATCGCGGGGCTGGCGATGCCTTACCGGGGGTCGCCATCTGGAGCCCGAGTGCTGGACCTGCTGCCGACATCCTGGAGCTGCGGTTTGCGGAGCTCCCAACGTGGGCGGCGCTGATTACAACGCGGGGTCCTGTGACTCTGCCCGGCTCGGCCTACGGGCTCGGGAGCTGCAGACTCCGGCTGCGGGAGGCGGCTGATCCAGGAGGTCCGGGCCGCTGAGGAGGAGGATGCTCACCGTCGGGGTTCGGTGTCGGCGTCCCACCAGGCCGGCGTGAGGGCCTGAACATCGGGCCACCCCGGGGCGGCGACTGCGGGTGCTCGGAAGGCCCCGACCACGGATGAACATGGAGGGGAGGCTGGCTGGACTATGGTGCCTTCCTCACCTTGGTGCCATATATGTTATGTTGTGTTGTGGACTTTCTGTGTTTGTGCTTTTTTAAAATTTTTAATTCAATTTCAATTTTATTTTTAATATGTTTTATTATTTATTTATTATTTATTTTTATTATTTCTTTGTGATTTTTTTAATGATACTGCCTGTAAGGAAAATTCATTTCGTTGTCTCAAATGAATACAATACAATACAATACAATACAATTATTGAGGGAGTGCAGCGTAGGTTTACAAGGTTAATTACCGGGATGGCGGGTCTGTCATATGCTGAGGGAATGGAGCGGCTGGGCTTGTACACTCTGTAGTTTAGAAGGTTGAGAGGGGATCTTATTGAAACATATAAGATTATTAAGGGTTTGGACACGGTAGAGGCAGGAAACATGTTCCCGATGTTGGGGGAGTCCAGAACGAGGGGCCACAGTTTAAGAATAAGGGGTAAGCCATTTAGAACGGAGATGAGGAAACACTTTTTCACACAGAGAGTTGTTTGTGGAATTCTCTGCCTCAGAGGGTGGTGGAGGCCGGTTCTCTGGATACTTTCAAGAGAGAGCTAGACAGGGCTCTTAAAGATATGGGATATGGGGAGAAGGCAGGAACCGGGTACTGTTAGGGGATGATCAGCCATGATCACATTGAATGGCGGTGCTGGCGCGAAGGATCGAATGGCCAACTCCTGCATCTATTGTCTATTGTCTATTGTCTATAGTCTATAGTCTATTGTATACCTATGACTTCTCAACCTATGTTTAGAGATACAGCGCGGGAACAGGCCCTTTGGCCCACCGAGTCCGTGCCGACTACACTAACAGTATCCTACACACATTAGGGACAATTTACAATTTTACCAAGTCAATTAACCCACAAACCCGAACATATTTGGAGTGTGGGAGGAAGCCGGATCACCCAGAAAAAACCCACTCAGTTCACGGGGAGAACGTACAAACTCCGCACAGACAGCACTCGCAGTCAGGATCGAACCCGGGTCTCTGGCGCTGTACCACTGTGCCACTGTGCCGCCCGTGTGAAAGTGTTTCTGTTCCACAGAGCAATATACATTCCACTACATATGATATTTAGTCTATAATGATCTATGTTTGTTGTGCAGTGTCTGAGAGGTGTTGGACTGCTGTGGTTAGTGCAATTCTAGACACAGACATCTATTTACTCTCTCCAATTTATATTTGGCAAATAAAAGATTCAATTTTCTGCTTATGTGATGGGGTTATTGCTAAATCAGGCAGAGATGCCAATCTTACCAGCAGCTACTGGCTGTTGTCATTTGTCCTTGCTGTGCCACCCATACAAACTGATGGAAAAATGCATACTGAACTGCATCACGCTGGATGTAGACGATGTCTTGATTCCTGAACAGGCGGGGTTCCGCCACGGAAAGTCAACAACAGGACAACTGCTGAACCTCACTCAGCACATTGAAAATGGCTTCAAGTGGAAGCTGATCACAGGTGCAGTATTTGTAGACTTGTCTGTAGCATATGACACTGTAAACCATCATACCATGAAAGCCAAACTGCAACAAACACTACAGGACTCTCATCTTGTCCAGTTCATCATGGCAATGATGGAGAACCGTCACTTCTTTATATGCCTGAATGGTCAGAATAGCCATTAGAATGGTCTACCACTGGGCAGTGCCCTTGCCCCAACGTTGTTCAATATATACCTGGCTCTAAATTACCAACCCATCACCCTGAAAACTAGATTGTTTCTGTATGCTGATGACTTATGCATCGCAACGCAATCCTCAGACTTCTGCCAGATTGAGTCCGTACAAGACTTTCCTCTGCAGAATATGACAACATACTACCAACAGAACTCTCTGCACCCAAACACAACAAAAATGCAAAGCGCAGCTTTCCACCTCCGGAACCGGGATGCGAAACATCAACTGCAGGTACGATGAAATTATGTCCTGTTGGAACACTGCATAGCCCCAAAGTACCCAGGTGTGGGCATCGATTGCATGTTATCATATCGTCAACATGTTGAGAAAACCAAGGCAAAGGTCAACACCCGGAACAATTTCATCGAATAATTGGCCAACAGCTCATTAGGAAGTGGTCTGCACTGCAGCCCTGGCGCTCTGCTTCTCAGTGGCAGGATATGCGAGCCCCGTCTAGAGCCATTCTAAACATGCATGCAAGGTGGACTCTGCATTGAACACCGCCTGCAGGAAAACCACAGGGTACCTGTAGCCGACAAAGGTTGAACATTTGTACGGCTGACTGGCATCGACGAACCATCTCGAAGACGTGATCGGACAGCTGCAGTAGAACGCTTCAATGCGGACACGGACCCCCGTCACCCGTTGCACAATCACCAACATGCCAAGAAACACTTGAAGAGTCGGCACAGCTTCATGGAACTAGAGCCAACCGTGCCAGGCACCAAAACCAGACAACAGATGGCACCAGGACACCACCTGCCTTACACAGTACTACCTGGAAAGCCCTAAACCGCCTCCGCACTGGAGTGGGATGTTGCGGACTCAACCTGAAGAAGTGGGGCTTCTCGGACTCTAACAAGTGTAACTGTGGAGAGGTACAGACAACGGTGCACATACTGACTTGCGGCAGAGAGGCATGCGCTGCGGACAGATGTGGCAGTGGATGTGGCAAAGCAATGGCAGAACTTCGTCTGACACACGAGCGGACAAATTGTTAAATCTGTCACTGGCATCCAGCAGGGGGTCACTTAATGCCACACTGAACTGTAATAATGACAGTTCGGGCAGCATCTGTGGAGAGAGCAAAACAACTTCCAGCGTCCACAGTATCCATTTGTCATTAAAAGGCTTGTGAATTTTGGTCAAATTTTTCACTGAATTATTCATTGCGAAACTGATGGCATCTCTGAAATGTCCTCTCCAGACATTCATAAATCCAATGGATCCATCTCCAGATCAGACTCATGCACATATGCTCTCACATCCCAGTTCTGCATCTATGCTTATTCTTAAACGCTTCCTCTATCAATACAGAGGCCTGAAATGCACTGTCCTTTTCATCCGCTTTCGACATGAAAAATATACCTTTCAGGTTTCCACTGTGCCCTTGTCTGCTATAGACTGGTTCCATCAAGATGTAGCACAGAACGCCACATGAGATCATTTTTCCCTGTGGCTATCAAATTGTGGAACTCCTCCCCCTTCTGTCGTGGCGTAAACTGACTCCCCTCCATCCCCGACCCCCTGTACCCTCCTCCGATCTTTCCACTCGCCACTTTAATTTCATGTTTCATGTTTCTTGTGTTTTATGACTGTTGGCAGATCAATTTCCCTCCTGGGATAAATAAAGTTCTATCGTATCGTATCGTAATTTGTGGTATGAACCGTTTCCCCAAGGTATAATATGTTTCTTATCCTATCTTCTGACCCTAGCTCCTGTATCACATTCCTTTTCTCAAGGATAACTCTTTTTCTCTGTTCTGTGTCCTCCTTTGGGACCTCAACAGTCTTGTTCACCTTCAACCTCCAGCTCCTAATTATCCAATTTGTTTGTGTTTGCTGTACTTGAGGGGTGCAGTTCAGTTCAGTTCAGTTTAGTTTATTATCATGTGTACTGAGGTACAGTGAAAAGCATTTGTTGCAAAGACAATACACGATTACAATTGAGCCATTCACGGTGTACAGATACAGGATAAGGGAATAACATTTAGTGCAAGGTAAAGCCAGTAAAGTCCAATCAAGGATAGTCCAAGGGTCGCCAATGAGCTTGATGGTAGTTCAGTACTGCTACCTGGTTGTGGTAGGATGTTTCTGATGCTTGATAACAACTGGGGAGAAACTGTCCCTGAATCTGGCCATGTGAGTTTTCACACTTCAAAACCTTTTGCCCAATGGGAGAGGAGTGGTCAGGGTGCGACTCTTCTTTGATTATGCTGCTGGTCTTCCCAAGGCAGCGTGAGGTATAAATGGAACTTTTAACTATTATCTGATTTTGGAGAGTAAAATGCAACGAAATTTTGTTCAAGGTGCACTGTGTCTAGGTGTATATCTGAATGACAATAAAGTTTTCATTCATTCAATCAATCATTCAATCATACATTCATTTATTCATTTAATCATTCAATCATTCTCCATCTGATGCCATCTTGAAAATGGCCAGCATCCATGATTGGAAGATGTATCAGAGGCAGTTGACGTGCCCTGTGATGATTGTAGCACTGTGCCCGCTTCACCAGGCATTCCAAAGCTAGATGGCACCCATAGCATTTCTGGAAAAGTGACTTGCAGCCTTCCTGTCACGTCCTCATGCAACCGCCCACCAAACCCACTAGTAGCGTTAATGTGATTCAGCCATGCATCCATTAACGTTTCAGTGGGCTTCCTCCCTCTATGCTAAATTGCCTCACATTTTTAATTACTGTCTGTATATTGACTGTTATTCCACACATGCCTTCAAGTGCCAAGTCAAGCATATCAAGTAGCTTTGCCTGAAGCTCTAATTTCCAAGTCTGCACATTGAGCTCTCCTGCATAGCCTAATCGATAAAGTTCTGTAAAATGCACCATTTGCCAGCCTGACCATGCATTCATAGAGTCATAGAGTGATAAAGTGTAGAAACAGGACCTTCAGCCCAACTTGCCAACACCGGACAACAATGTTCCAGCTACACTAGTCCCACTTGCCTGCGCTTGGTCAATATCCCTCCAAACCTGTCCTATCAATGAACCTGTCTAATTATTTCTTAAACAATGCATAGTCCCAGCCTCAACTACTTCCTCTGGCAGCTTGTTCCATACACCCACCACCATTTGTGTGAAAATGTTACCCCTCAGATTCCTATTAAATCTTTTCCACTCCATCTTGAAGCTATGTCCTCTGGTCCTCGATTCCCCTACTCTGGCAAGAGACTCTGTGCATCTACCCGATCTATTCCTCTCATGATTTTGTACACCCCTAGAAGATCACCCCTTATCCTCCTGCGCTCCATGGAATAGAGACCCAGCCTACTCAACCTCTCCCTATAGCTCACACCCTCTAGTCCTGGCAACATCCTTGTAAATCTTTTCTGAACCCTTTCAAGTTTAACAATGTCTTTCCTACAACATGGTGCCCAGAACTGAACACAATATTCTAAATGCAGTCTCACCAACATCTTATACAACTGCAACATGACCTTCCAACTTCTATACTCAATACTTAATCACGTTCCCCAGTTTAGACTTTAGACTTTAGAGATACTGTGCAGAAACAGGCCCTTCGGCCCACCAAATCCGTGCCGACCAGCGATCAACCCATACACTAACCTACACACACTAGGGGCAATTTTTACAACTTTCCATAGCCAAGTAACCTAGAAACCTTTACGTCTTTGGAGTGTGGGAGGAAAATGGAGCACCTGGAGAATACCCACACAGTCCCAGGGAGAACGAACAATCTCCGTGCAAGCAGCACCCGCAGTCAGGACCAAACCCAGGTCTCCGCAGCTGTAAGCCGCCAACTCTACCATTGCGCCATTGTGCCCCCCGTTGCTCTTCTCAAATTTGTAGTTCTCAAAAATCTCTGGTGGCACACGATTAGATGCCCCTTTGCGGTTTTCACCTTTGTATGAGGCCCTGCTGTAATTTGTGATGCGAGTCATTTCCCCACGGTATAATATATCTCGAGAGTAATATCACATTTCTCTTCTCGAGAATGTTTCTTTTTCTCTGTGCTGTGTCTTCCTTTGGGACCTCAACAAACTTACTCACCTTCGACGGCATACCCAATCATTCAGTACACAGGAAATGGCTGAGTTTGAGACATATCTCCCTCTGCTTTACAAAACATTCTGTGACTTGGCCTCCACAGCCATCTGTGGCAAAGCATGCCACAGATTCATCATCCTCTGACTAAAGACATTTCTCATCATCTCCTTCCTCCGGTCCTTGACTCTCCCACTAGTGGAAACATCCTCTCAACAACAACTCTATGCAGGCCTTCTTTGATTCCCTCCCTTCACCTTCAATGTCTCAACGTCCCTCATTCTCCAGCTAATGTGTCTCCTCATTTCCTCCCTTCTACTGATTGTTGCTGGCCTCTTCAGGTCTGTTGCCCAACTGTTGATCAACATTGCCCCTCAGTCTTCCCGCACCCACTACCATCTCGTCCCAGTAGCCTGTAAATTGTGGCCTTGCCAACAAACCTCCCATAACTGATGGACTAATACAGCCATGCCATGCAGAAACAAGCCCTTTGGCCCAATGGGTTCATGTTGACCCATTTTTACAATATTCCTTCCCAGACCAATGTTATTCCCCCCATTCCCATCAACTCCTCCCATCCTCCACCAGTATCCTATCTCCCAGCTACACACTTGTGACAATTTGCCGACCAATTCCAATATTTTTTGGAACGTGGGAGGAAACCTACATGGTCACAGGGAGATCGTGCAAATATTCCATGTTTCTTCATTGCCAAAGCGACACGACCATGTAGGTTGAATATTTATAACACAGAAGAATGCTATTTACCCCCATCTTGTTTATCATGAGACCTGCCCAATGTTCTGCTTTTTCTTTGTAAGTTTTTTTTACTTTCAGACTACAATTTGTTTCCTTTTAAAAAATACAAATTAAATCAGCATCTGTCACCTTTTCAGTTTCAGGCCATGATGTTTATTAGCTCGAAACATATCGAGATATAAATTAACTTCATGCCCTGGTGGGATCATCCTTAGAATTCTGTGAACAATTCTGTCCGACACATCTTTGGAAGGTGGTATTGTCATTTGGAGGGCGAACAAGCCAGATTTATTATAACACAGGGAACCCTTTTTATAGTGGTTCGTATGAGGTGGTGGGGGTGGGGCAATGCTATCCATTATTTCCGATTGTCCGCTGGAACTGTGTATGGGATTATCATTGTATGTAGTAGATACAAAGCTCTGCAAATGCTGGTTGATACACAAAATAACTCAAAGTGCTGGAGTAACTCAGTGGTCAGGCAGCATCTCTGGAGAACATGGATAGGAGACATTTCGGGTCGGAACCCTTCTGCAGACTGATTCAGTCTGCTGAGTTACTCCAGCACTTTGTGTCATTTCACCTTAAAACTAAGGGCCAATGCCGCTGGTAGGCACCAGTGAGCCCTCCTTTGCCCGTTGTTGCACGGTTCTGTTGACAGGGCGGTTGTTGTGGTTGGGGACATTGTAGCCCCTGGGAACAGCTCTTTCTTTGAGCCAGCAACAGACATGCTCAGTCACCATGGGGCTCTCTCCTCTCTCACCAGCTGCCGCTTCTGCCCGTCGACCATCGCTTTGTCCACGCCCCGCTCCACCGCCGACTCAATGGATTACAAGTTCACAAGTTGTACGAGTAATATTAGGCTATTCAGCCCATCGAGTCCACTCCGCCACACCATCATGGCTGATCTCTGCCTCCTGATCGCATTTTCCTGCCTCCCCATAACCCTTGACACTTGTTCTAATCAAGCCTCCTTCTGTCAACGACCCCTGGGGTCATTGAGATATTCCACCATGGAAGATGTCGGCAACTGCAGGGGAGAAGGAGGAGGTATGGCTCAATGGACAAAGAGATGGGAAAAGGAGGTTCTTACAGAGTGAATGTGGGAAGGATATTTCCACAGTGGGAGAGTCTAGGACCAGAGGCCATAGCCTCTGAATAAAAGGAAACACCTTTAGAAAGGAGATGAGGGAATGTCCTCGGTCAGAGGCTGGTGAATCTGTGGAATTCTTTGCCACAGAAGGCTGTGGAGGCCAAATCAATGGACATTATTAAGGCAGAGATTGACAGATTCTTGATTAGTACGGGTGCCCGGGGTTATGGGGAGAAGGCAGGAGAGTGGACTTGATAGGGAAATATAGATCAGCCATGATTGAGTGACGGAGTACACTGGATGGGCTGAATGGCCTAATTCTGGTCCTGGAACTTTTGAACTATGAACTAATGTGACAATAATTAAACCTAAGGCTAAACCAACGTGATTACCTTTAAACTGTCCTCGTGACTGTTAATTGTTGCCCTCAGTTCAAGAACAACTGTGCTTGGATAATAAACGCTTGCAGTTACAGTGATGTCCAAGTCCCATGAATGATTAAATAAAAACAAAATGTATTTATTTGTCAGATTGCTCTCTGTATCCTGCCTTCCACAATGAATCATTCATATTTCTCAGTATTAAATTACAAATTTCCATTCCCTGCCCATTTTGTTAGTCTTCCTGTGTCCTCCTGTAGCTTGTTATGGATTCCTCACCACTTGCTGAATTCTGCAGGTTCTTCTGCCTGAAATTATGCCCTTTAGAACCAAGATCAGGTCATTGCTATTTATTATGTGGCGATTCTTTGTACATTAATTTATTTGATTGATGACACAATAACTGCTTGGTAGGTCCGATAATCTGCCTTTCCAGGGTGTTGTGTAAAGCCTGAATCATAGGTCTTTGTGGGAATATGTGCTCTCCAAGAACTCACTGCGGTAACACCATTTTAAGTAATTTCAGCTGGCATTTCAGAAATGTTTTGCCTTAGGATGCTTTTGTGATGTGAAATAATATTTATCTGTCCATACCGAACAAAGACACTCTTAACAGATTTCAATTTCTTATTATCGCTGAAATCAGTATTTTTTTTTCCTCAGAAGATCATAAGTGATAGGAGTGGAATTAGGCCATTCGGCCCATCAAGTCTACTCCACCATTCAATCACGGCTGATCTTTTTAAGTGCAGTGCCAAAACGGAGGTTGTTCCACGAATAATGTGCCACAAATGGCAGGAAATGAATGCCATCCATATTATGTTCCCAATGCTGCTTGATGAGGCAGGAGATTAGCTGAGAGAAACACCCTGCCTTGCAACCACGAATGGCTCCTGGCCAGCAGGAAGTTGCTTTGCCATTTCATCAGATGGAGGAATATAGGGCCCCGAAGCATTTGTCTCCTCTATGCCTTTTTAGTACAGTTATGAGTTTAGGTTTATTATTGTCATGTGTAAATGATACGTTGAACAGCTTTGTTTTTGCATGTTCTCCAAACAGATCAGATATACTATACCACAGATAAATGCAATCGTTAAACTCAAGTAAAATAGACCGAGCAAAGGGGGAGATACAGAGTGCAGAATACAATTCTCAGCATTGGAGTGCATCAGTTCCACAGACAACGTCCAATGTCCACAATGGGCCTGGGGTGAATTGGACTGCACCCTAGCTGATGGATGGACTGTTCAGAAACCTGATGTGAGGGGAAGAAGATGTTCCTGAGTCTAGTGGTGAGCACTTTCAAGCTTCTCTTCCTTCTGCCATGGAGAAGCAGGAATAAACCGGTTGGGGCTTTGATTATAGGTTGTTTTTCCAAGACAGCATGCCATGTAGATGGTGTCCATGGGTGGAAGTCTGGTCTGTGATGGATTTGGCTACATCTGCAACTCACTGTAATTTCTTATAGTCTTGGATAGAGATGTTCCCAAACCAAGCTGTGATGCAACCCAACTCTATGTTTTCTATGGTGCAACTACAACCTGTGGTGCATCTGGATGAGGTCATTACTAGAAAAGCCAGTGTTTAATGCCCTCAAGAAAATGGTAACAAGACTCCTCTTTGAATCTTTTTCTATGAAGAGACTCCGACAATTTTGTTGGATAGTTAATACTTACACGGCATTAATGAAGGAATGCTAACATATTTTCAGGCCAAGATGCAGCATGGTTGCAGTGGTGGTGTTTCTATTCTAAAGTTGCCCTCATTCTTTAAGGAATTGTGTGATGGAGGGCCCTGTTCAAATATCGTGGAACTATCTCTTCATGTAGATGGTGGACACTGTGGCATCGATGCAAAATGGTTCAACAAATGTTGAGGATGAAAAATTGGATGCCAATCACGTGGTCTGCAACAGCCTGAATAGTAATCGGCTTCTTGAGTGTTAAGGGCCTGTCCCACGAGCATGCGACTCCATGCGGCAAGCACAACCTAAAAGGGCCTGTCCCACGAGCATGCAACTGCATGCGGCAAGCGCGACCAAACCAGAAGCGGGGGCCGCGCGGAGGTCGAGTGAGTGACATGAAGTTCGACCGAAGGCCGCGGGAAGTTCGTGAGTGACGTACGGCGTCAAGGCAGTGCGTACGGCGTTGAGGCGGCTGAGGGCCGGCAGGCAGTTGCCACGCGGAATTTTTGAACACGGTCAGTTTTTCAGAGCCCCGCGCAATGTCGAGACCAGCTCCGCACAACTCCATACGGCTCCGGCGATCGAAGTGGGAACGGCCCCGCGAGCCGTACGGCTCAAGCGACCACGTCAGGTCGCGCTTGCTGCATGGAGTCGCATGCTCGTGGGACAGGCCCATTAGGTCGCGCTTGCCGCATGGAGTCGCATGCTCGTGGGACAGGCCCTTTAGGTTGCTCTTGCCGCATGGAGTCGCATGCTCGTGGGACAGGTCCTTCAGCTGCAGTTGTCCACACAAGTAGACAGTATTTTAGATGTTTATGAAAGAACTGCAGATGCTGGTTTTAATCAAAGGCAGACACATTCCAGCATTTTGTATTTTAGATGTTCTTCACTGTCCAGAGCCACACATTATGCAGTCATACAGCACTCTCTTCCACTGTGCCACCCATTGATGGATGTGTCGGGAATCAAGAGGACATAGACTGAAGGTGATAGACAAGATTAAAAGCAATTTCAAAGTGGTGAGCTCACGAATTTCCCTCCCTTTTTAAAAAGCGGGGTTACATTAGAATCTAAAGAGTTTTAAAAAATGTGAGGGAGGGCTGGAGGAAGGTTATGCCCTACAACTTCACCAAGCAGCAGGAGGGAGACCTTGAGGAATGGTTCCAGCAGAATGCCATCCTGTACGAAAAGAAAAATGAGTACAGGGACAGGGACAAGAATGACATCAGATTCAGATTCAATTTTAATTGTCATTGTCAGTGTACAGTACAGAGACAACGAAATGCATTACATTACGACATGCTTGCCATCCACTGCCCCACATGTGTGCTTAAAGTTCCATCTTTTGTCAAAGCCCAGCGCCACTCTCTTCCAGTCTTCTGGTGTACTGGGACAGTCCATCACATCATCACCATTCACCCATTGAGACCTCTTCTTGTGCTTACTCTTCACCCTTGCTCTTCCCCTTCTGCCTTTCTTAAAAGGTTGCTGAAGCAAAATGGCTATTGCAAACCGCAGTAGTTGTATTTTTACTAACATCCTCCAAACTAGTTCCTTCCTTGCTTGCATGGTTCAGAATGATTAAAACAAAACCAAGGAGGCATTTTTTAGTGAGAAAAAAATCCAGACATGACATCATTTTATCAGGTGATCAAATGAGCTGTAGACACTCGTCACTGGTCGTTGTTGGTTTTTGGTGTGGTCCTCTGAGGTGAAAGGGGGTCGTGCTCATTCACGGGCCAATTTTGCCAGAGATCATCCTCGGGTGAAACGTACTTGGTCAATGCCAGTCTTCAACATAGTCGAAGGAGGTCGAAGGAGGTCTTCTTCATAGTCGAGGGAGATCTTCAACATAGTCGTAGGAGGTTGTGCACATAGTCCTGGAAGGTCGTAGGAGGTCGTAGGTCACCGCAACATTTTTTTTTAAGGTCGCCAGAGGTCGCGGTGGAGGTCACCCAAGTGTGACAGGGGCCTGATTAAGACTGAGGCTCAAGGTCAATTTCAGATAACCAACCTTTCATATTTGTGTCAGAATTGATCAGGTGTGGCAGAAGGCCCCCTCCATACAAGCGACCTGAACTGCGGGGTATTTCTATCATTTTGTTTTATTTTCTGTTTCCGCAACAACTGTATCCTCCATCTCATGGCTCCAGTTGTTTTTCTGCTCAAACCTTCATCGTCCACGCTCTGCTTACGCATCCTTCCTTTGGAAATGTCCTCTTCCCAATGACTTGATAGAGCAATAGAGGGAAGGCTTTATCTTCACGCTAATCGTAGTCTTCATGCGAAGGAAGTCAAACAGGGGGTAGGACATACAGAGTGTTAGAATGTGTTATTTAATAACGCTCAGAGCCCAAGTGGTGGGTTTCAAGAGTTCACAGGTTACATATTCAGACAAGTGAAGACAAATCCACCAAGACAAATCTAAATCTAAGTCTGAAGAAGGGTCTTGACCCGAAACGTCACCCATTCCTTCTCTCCTTAGATGCTGCCTGTCCTGCTCAGTTCCTCCAGCATTTTGTGTCTACCTTCAATCTAAATCTAATCGACGCCACTGTACAATCTTATTTAATCTGTACAATAATTTCACTATATTTCTCTGCTTTTCTTCGCAAGGCTTAAACCCACACATCCGGGTTATGTCCCTTATTAATCCTGAACCAAGGAGACCAAGGTGGCATTACTTTTGTTACCATTGTTCAAATAAGGGGTTGTTGTTCACATCACTGGCTCATTACTCTCCCTTAAACACAATCAAACGCATTTGTGTCACTTGGACGAATTTATGGGCCTTAGGCAGTTTTTTAGGCGACTACAGGCGACTAAGCTGTCGCCACATGGTCGGCGGAGTGTCCCCTGTACGGTCGTGAGTATTCTCCCCAGTCGCCCAAAGAGTCGAAGCATTTTTCTGGTTGCCTCTGGATTTTGAAATGTTTAAAACATTTTGGCGGCAGTCGGCTTGATGCCAATGAGCGTAGCTTGACTTCTCCTGACGTAGGTGCTGTTGTAGGTTGTCGCCAGGTGACGTAGGTTGTTGCCAGTGCTGACTTCGGTGAATTCCAACCTACATCAACCGACGACTGGTTCCGGCGACTGAATTGTCTTAAGTTGTCTTCAGTTGTCGCCCACAGCGTGGTAGTTTGTCGTAGCTTGCAACGGGTGGATGTAGATTGTTGTAGGTGTGGTCGTAGGTGGACGTCCTAATGGGGCGCCGGTTGTTGGTAGCTTACTGTAGCTTGACGTCGACCAGGTGGTAGGTTGTTGTAGCTTGTCGTAGACATTATTGTAGACATTGTCGTGGGGAGGGAGGGGGGGGTCCATTCGCAGTTTTTTTCAGCGACCTTCTACGACCAGTCACCGAATATATCGCCTAAGTGGGCCAGGCCCTTTATCTATCACTAACTCCTTCTCTCCCCCTCTCTCCTTCATTGCAAAAGGATTTGAGTATAGGAGCAGGGAGGTTCTACTGCAGTTGTACAGGGTCTTGGTGAGACCACACCTGGAGTATTGCGTACAGATTTGGTCTCCAAATCTGAGGAAGGACATTATTGCCATAGAGGGAGTGCAGAGACGGTTCACCAGACTGATTCCTGGGATGTCAGGACTGTCTTATGAAGAAAGACTGGATAGACTTGGTTTATACTCTCTAGAATTTAGGAGATTGAGAGGGGATCTTATAGAAACTTACAAAATTCTTAAGGGGTTGGACAGGCTAGATGCAGGAAGATTATTCCCGATGTTGGGGAAGTCCAAGACAAGGGGTCACAGCTTAAGGATGGGGAAATCCTTTAAAACCGAGATGAGAAGAACTTTTTTCACACAGAGAGTGGTGAATCTCTGGAACTCTCTGCCACAGAGGGTAGTTGAGGCCAGTTCATTGGCTATATTTAAGAGGGAGTTAGATGTGGCCCTTGTGGCTAAGGGGGATCAGGGGGTGTGGAGAGAAGGCAGGTACGGGATACTGAGTTGGATGATCAGCCATGATCATATTGAATGGCGGTGCAGGCTCGAAGAGCCGAATGGCCTACTCCTGCACCTAATTTCTATGTTTCTATGTTTCTATGTTTTCCCCCTCTCTCCCCCTCTCTCCCCCCTTCTCTCCCTCGCCCCCCCCCCCCCCTCTCTGCGCTCTCTAAAAGACATACCGTAATTGTGCAGCCGTCTTTTACCTTCCTGTTCATCGCGGGTGTGAATTTCAGACAGTGCTCCCCTGCTTTCCCAGGCCCCCGCCGTTGCGATGTGTGTGTGTGTGTGTGTGTGTGTGTGTGTGTGTGGTGTGTGTGTGTGTGTGTGGGTGTGTGGGTGTGTGGGTGTGTGGGTGTGTGGGGGTGGGTGTGGGTGTGTGGGGGTGTGTGTGTGTGGGTGTGTGCAGGTGTGTGTGTGTGTGTGTGTGAGGTGTGTGTGTGTGTGGGTGTGTGTGTGGGTGTGTGTGTGTGCATATGTGTATGTGTGTGTGTGCGTGTGTGTGTGTGTGGGTGTGTTGGGGGTGTGTGTGTGTGGGGTGTGTGTGTGTGTGTGTGTGTGTGTGTGTGTGTGTGTGTGTGTGTGTGTGTGTGTGTGGGTGGGTGGTCGAGTGTGTGGTCGATCCGGCTCAAGGTTTTCCAGGCTAGTCCCCTCGAGCTTGAAGGTGGAAGACAGTCGCTGTAAAGTTGCTTTAGTGGGACAGGCCCTTAACCTTCCTGAAACAAAGTACACTTGGTTTATTTTTCATTTTTTCCTGCCCTGTTGGTGGAACATTGAGTTAATACGCTAATTCTGTTTCTCTATCCACGGCTTAATCTATTGAATATTTCCAGTATTGTATGTTCTCATTTTAGAGGCTTTGGAGTCATGCAAGATAGTGGGTTTGTGTGCCTTTATTTGGCTGTGTGGAAAAAAATGTAGCGTTTTCAACAACAGACACACATCGAGCAACTTAGAATAACTGTACGACAAACTTTAAAATAAAAAAAAACAGGAACATATTAGAGATAGTGTCAGTCATAATATTATATAGCACGGAAACAGGCCCTTTCTACTAACTCATCGATATTGCCAAGTTAATGGATATTTTGAAAGCAGAGATAGATAGATTCTTGATTAGTTCTGGTGTCAGAGGTTATGGAGAGAAGGCAAGAGAATGGGGTTAGGAGGGAGAGATAGATCAGCCATGATTGAATGGTGGAGTAGACTTGATGAGCTGAAAGGCCTAATTCTGCTCCGATCACTTATGAACTTAACCAAGTACCTGTCTGATCCAGTCCCATCTGCTTGTGTTTGGCACATATCCTTTGGAAACCTTTCCTCCCCACCCGCCTCCCTGCTAAAATTCTTCTCCTGGCTCTTCCCATCAGCATTGAATGAATATTGTAAATAAAAGGGACATTTTTGCTGTTTCTGTGATTAAAACCACAACATTCAAAACAATATTAAATAACACAGCTATTTATTAATGACACCGATTCAAAATAAGTTGTGCTGATCATTATTATTATCTCAGGATAATATTGCTTGATTATGAACTGAAGGAATGATGGGCTGGGAGGAGCAGTGGCAAGATGCTATGTTTGCCGGTGATGTTCCCTTACAGAGAGATGAGAAACATATCTCCTTTTCAGAAGGAATTAGCACAAAAATCTAGATCATTTTTAAGAATAAATTCATAATATCAAATTGATAGGTAAAAATAGAAACACAAGAGACTGCAGATGCTCTAATCTGGAGCATAAAAACAAACATACCGGAGCAACTCGGCAGGTCTGTCAGTATCTGAGGAGGCAGAGAGATGGTCAACATTTTGAATTAATACCCAGTGCCAGAATCAGCCCCGAAGCAGGATCTTCTGCCATCCTCATCTGCCATCCGTCTGCCTCAATAATTATTGCCTGACCCGCTGAGTTTAGTTTAGTTTTGATATACAGCACGGAAACAGGCCCTTCGGCTCACTGGGTCCGCGCCGACCAGCGATCCCCGAATATTAACACTATCCTACACACACCAAGAACAATTTTTACATTTACCAAGCCAATTTACCTACATACCTGTAAGTCTTTGGAGTGTTGGAGAAAACTGAAGGTCTCGGAGAAAACCAACAGAAAGAATGTACAAACTCTGTACAGACACCACCCATAGATCAAACGCTATAAGGCAGCAATTCTACCGCTGCGCCACTGTGCTGTCCTTCTGCAGTTTCTATTTTTGAAAAGTAAACATCATTGGTCATAAGGTCATATGGTCATGTGATTGAAGAATTAGGCCATTTCACCCTTCAAGTCTACTCCGCCATTCAATCATGGCTAATCTATCTCTCCCTCCTAACCGTATTCTCCTGCCTTCTCCTCACCTGTGGTGCCTTACCTCAGGCAAAAGGTAAGTAAGGATTAGAATATATTACTCTGATACGGATACAAAAGCAGCTGTTAAATTTGGAGATGAATATTAAGTCTGAGGACCATGACCTGTGGACACGGCCAATAATATGACGTATACTATTGTAGCCTGTTAAATAACAGAGAGTTGTGGAGGTAGTACAGACCATGACCCAAACCAACCTCTCTTTTATAGACTCCATCTACACTTCACATTGCCTCAGCAAGGCCACCAGCATAATCAAAGACCAGTCTCTCCCCGTTCACTCCCTCTTCTCCCCTCATCCATCAGGCAAGAGGTGCAAATGTTGAAAACCCATACCTCCAGATTCAGAGACAGTTTCTTCCCAGCTGATAGCAGGTGATGAACTAAGGTCAAAAGGTTGTAAGTGATAGAAGCATATTTAAGCTATTTGGCCTGTCATGTTTACTCCGCCATTCAATCATGGCTGATCCATCTCTCCCTCTTAACCCCATTCTCCTGCCTTCTCCCTATAACACGTGTACTAATCAAGAATTTATTTATCTCTGCCTTAAAAATATCCATTGATGGCATCCCCAGCCTTCTGTGGCAACTGTGCTCTCACCAGCTAGAGAGCGGTTCTGACCTCCCATCTACCTCATTGAAACCTTCGAAATATTTTGATGGACTTTATTGGAATTTATCTTGCACTAAACATAATACCCTTTATCCTGTATCTGTACACTGTGGACTGCTTGATTGTAATCATATATAATTTTTTTCGCTGACTGCATAGCACTTAACAAAAAGCTTTTAATTGTACCTCGGTACACGTGGCAGTAATAAAATAAACCACATCAAACTAAGTGAACAAACCAGCAACCGAAAAACCTGACAAGATGAGTAAATGTTTGGCCCTCAGACTATTCTTCAATATTATTCTGATGGTTATGTTGGAATTGCCATAAAAAAAGAGATTCAAGTAAAATAAATGAGACCACTTTTCTTGGAGACATCCAGATTCTGCAATTAAATGACCTCCAGCAGGAACACTCATTAGATGAAGCAGCATTAGAAAGCAGTGTGTCAGGCACTCATAGCCCCAGGAGCAGATGGATTTACAGTGCAATAGTACATGGGATTTTTATTGAAATTGGACTTGTTATTAATTAGAGCACACTCAGAAATGGTCTAATGCAAAACCCTGTCTAACAGCGCTGGGATTAGCCCTGGTCTCAATTCTAGTTAAGAAATATGACCACCCTTTGCAAACGTTACAGCTGCGGCTTTGTTCGGTGGTTTTAATGTGAGTTGTAAAATCACCTGTACGCTTGACAGGGAGGGAAGGAGAGCAAAGATGGTGCTAACCTCTTTTAATTATTTTACCCTTTGTTCCTCTTCAGACTCCAGAAGAACTGGAGGATGATTCCGACTTTGAGCAAGAAGACTACGACGTGCGCAGCCGGACAAGTGTTCAGACCGAGGACGATCAGCTTATTGCGGGGCAAAGCGCGAGGGTGAGTGTCGGAGCTAGTTCACTTTTGCTTCCCAAGTGGAATAAATTCAAACTTGAAGAGAAAACTGTCTTTGTCAGGAATATGACCAACTTTAACAAAATGTAGCAATGTTATAAAATGTTGAGATTTTAAAAGTCTGCAATTTATCCCACCAAATTAAGCATAAAAATAAGTTTAATTTGACACCTAATTCACTTTCATATCTTCAGTATTAAAAATGTTATGGCCATTTTCATACTCTGAAATTAGCATCTGGTTCCCTATTGTTTTTCCAGTGACTTAACTCAAAAGCTGTGATCGAGGACAGTCAAAAGCCCATATCTTTCTTAAAAATTAAGAGAACTGAATTAAATTTTCAGTTATTATAGATTGAAGCATTCTGAAATAAATATGAAACAATCTTACTTGGATGACCTGAAATTAAAGCATATAATTAGTTAATTACCTAATTGCAGCTAATTACAAAATTCAATTACTAGATCTAAACATCTATCAATTTCTTAAGAAAATGTTAACATTTTTAAATAGCCTAAGTGTCCAAATAACATTCACACAAGAATTCACAATATAACATGATTTTTAAATCTCATTGTCATGAATTTAGTGTAATTCCCGTAAATTAATGGGCATTTTAATCATCTTGCAAGTGTGTTTTTGTGGAACGCGATCAATTGGAACGTTGCGGTTTGCGGTGAATTTAAACCCCATATCGACAGGAAAAACACTGCCAATTCATATGGGGCCCAAATCACATTTTCGCAACGTGACATTTTGATTAAAGTAATCCTAAGAAACAAGTTTATATGTAAAATAAACGACTTACCTTGTTTTGTCCCGTACGTGAGATCCGTTCCGTTGACGGCATTAGAAGTAGCTTTTTATTTTACTCCAGCGCTGAAATTGTCCCGCGTTTTTTTTTTTTAATTCTGCGAATGGCAGTCAGAACGAATTTTCAGCATCAGGTAGAAGCCCGAGAAAATATATCTCGGACGGGCAGGAGAAAACGGCATTTTAATTCCACCACACCCCCCCCCCCAAAGGCGCCAAAGTCGGGCACACGGCCAGTGACAGAACTGCAGCACCGTTGAAGGTAAGTTTTGTAACATACCTGCAAAATGGATGCCAATGAACATTAAGTAGGTCGTTGATTGCTACGTTATGTAGCAGACTGTTCTGTACTGTAGATCAGCCCAAGGCAGCAAATGTGTGGCTATGGAGCCATACAGCATGGGAACAGGACCTTTAGCCCAACTTCTATGCAGAACAAGAAGCCCCATCTAATCTAGTCCCATCCCTTTAAATCTTTCCTATCCATGTACTGTCCAAACGTTTTTTAAATGTTCCTAAAGTATCTGCCTCAACTATGTCTTGTGGCAGTTTGTTCCATTATACCCCCCACCCTCTGAGTGAGTTGCATACCATTCTATACAAAGATGCTGATTTACAAAAAAAAAGACACAAAGTGCTGGAGTAACTCAGCAGATCAGGCAGCATCCCTGGAAGACATGGATAGAGAACATGAACAGGCCCTTCGGCCCAACTAGCCCACACCGGCCAACAATGTCCCTGCTACACAAGTTCCACATGCCTGTGCTCAGTCCATATCCCTGCAAACCTGTCCTATCCATGTACCTGTTTACCTGTTTCTTAAATGATGGGATAGTCCCAGTCTCAACTACCTCCTCTGGCAGCTTGTTCCATACACCTACCACCCTTTGTGTGAAAAAGGTACCCCTCAGATTCCTATTAAACAGTCCAAGTTTGCCCAACCTTTCCTTACAGCTAATACCCCTAATCCAGGCAACATATTGGGAAATACATAGGCAACATCTACTGAAAGAGAAATGTTATTAACATTTCAGTTCAGTCACATTTTGGTTCTGATGGGAAATCATTGATATAAAACGTTAATCTTGTTGCTGTCTCCATGGAAACTGCCTGGCCTGAAGAATATTCTGTGTACATTTCAAATTTCCAACATCTATATTCATTTGCTTTTATATTTCATTTGTCTTATTTCCCTTTCTTTCCTCATTTACCACTGACTGTACATTAAGTTCATCTTTCCTACCATCTCCAAGAAATTGTCTCACGTATATTCCCACCGACGCTCAGAAAGACGTCTGCAGATTGTTGGTCTATACTGTGCTTCAGGCTGGAAGTAACCCAGGAGCAGCCTTTCGATAATTTTGCGATGAGGCTGTTCAAGACAAAAGAAAGTCTGCACTTTTGAATTGGATAAATAAATTTAATGTTGCTCCCGCATCACAGAACATACAGTGTGTCAGGACTACAAAAATCAATGACTTCTTTCATTGATCCCTGCTGCCATCAGGGTCAGTATGGCAGATATCAGATTATATATTTCAATAAAATGGCAGATGGATGGAATTTCAACTGAACTGCACTATTTCACCAATGTTAGCTAGATTACAGCTTTCCGAAACTTGTATCTCACCTCTTTTAGAGGAGTATGTTTTTTTCATGTGTTTGGGTGAATTTCCAGCATTTGAGTTTGAGTTTTGTTTTTTGCCACATGTGCCGAGGTTCAGTGTTACGGTTTTGTTGCATGCCAACCAGTCAGCGGGAAGACAATACATGATTACAATCGAGCCATCGCAGTGTACAAGATATATGGTAAAGGAAATAACGTGAAAAACGTTTAGTGTAAGATAAAGCCAGTAACGTCCGATCAAAGATAGTTCAATGGTCTCCAATGAGGTAGATAGTTGTTCAGGACTGTTCCCAAGTTGTTTGCAGGATGGTTCAGTTGCTTGATAACATTTGATGCAGACCCTATGAGAAAGTGGCTGTGACTTAGCTGAGAACAAGTAGCTTCATGTATACATCATGCATGAAGCCTGGGTATTTTTAAGGTTGATTGAGAAAGAGAGACGTGTAATAAATGTGGTGAGCATTTGATGCACCAGTACCCACAATGCGAAAGAGAAAGATATCACAAGTGAAATCAGTCCCATTGGTCAGCAAACTTGAACAAACATGCGAAACACAAAGTGCTGGAAGAACTCAACGAGTCAGGCAGCATCTGTGGAGGGAAATCGTCTAATGACGTTTTGTGTTGGGACTCTTTCTTCAGATGATTTGAGAATCAGAGGGCACGTAAGTTCATAAGTTCTTGTAGCAGAATTAGGCCATTCGGCCCATCAAGTCTACTCTGCCATTCAATCATGCCTGGTCCATCTCTCCCTAACAACTTTATTTTCCAGCCTTCTCCCCGTAACCGCAATTCATGAAAGTTTACACTTAAAAAATATATATTATTCCAGTAAAATGCTCCATTATAGAAACATTTAGTACAGAAGAACAACTTCCTCCACTTATGGTCAGGTATGATGGATTGTCAATCTAATATAATGGCAGGGAGGCTGAGAGAAGGGCAAGGGAACTTTTACGAGTTGAGTTGGAATGTGAAATGCATTTCCATGGAGTGGAGGAGGCAGAGTACATGATAACTATTTGAAGAAGAGAGAAAGAAATACTGAAAGAGAAGGGATTAGGATTTTTTGAGTCAGAGACAAATAGCACGTAGACAGTGTTGAAGGCGATTGGTAATAAAGCAGATGACAAGAGGAGAATGCAACAGTTCTATGTTGTTTTATGCAACAGTTGGTGACGGTTTTTATAGGGTGGCATAAATAGATGTAACAAAACTCAGTGAAGGCGAGTTTGAAGAAGGGTTCCGACTCAAATCGTCATCTGTCCATTCCCTCCACAGTGATAAGGTGGCAGACGTAGATGCAATGAAAGTCATCCAAGGTAAATTGAATGCAGCTAAAGGGGAAAGAAATAGCAGAAGTCTGAGTCTACGTTCAAGAGAATTGGCACAAATACTATAGGCCAAGCTTTCAACTCTTGCGATGAACAATCTGTGTAAGATTGAAAACTTACAACATGATTATAAAATAAAGACTTGGCCAAGATTAAATGGAAGGCAAAGCTAGCAAACTGAACTTCGACCAGTAATGAGAGATAGTTAAAAAGAAAGAGCAGTGAAACGCATTTTGGGAGAGCACTGATATAATTTTCCAGATAACAGTGGATTGAAGCAGTCAGAGAGAAGTGAAAGTCAGCAAATATTATCTGAATCTTCAAAAAATGGAGCAGGCACATTCTTGGAAATTATACACCAAGATTGTGCAAAACACTGCACTCTTCTTTTCAGAATGCACTTACCTGGAGGGATGGAATAGTGGAGGGATAAGGATCATTTGCAGGCTGATGGGATTAGTTTGCCTTGGCATTGTATTCGACACAGTTAGTTTAGTTTATTGTCACATGTACCGAGGTACAGTGTAAAGCTTTTGTTACGTGCAACCCAGTCAGCATAACGACAGTACGTGATTACAATCAATCGATTTATTGATACCATAGATACATGATAAAGGAATAACGTTTAGTGTAAGGTAATCCCAGCAAAGACCAATCAAGGACAGTCCGAGGGTCACCAATGAGGTTGATAGTAGTTCAGGACTGCTCTCTGGTTGTGGTAAGATGATTCAGTTGCCTGATAACAGCTGGGAAGAAACTGTCCCTGAATCTGGATGTGTGCGTCTTCAGTCTTCAATACCTTTTGCCTGATGAGAGAGAGGAGAAGAGGAAGTGGACTTGTACTTGATTATGATGCTGGCCTTGCCGAGGCAGCGTGAGGTATAAATGGAGTCAATAGAAGGGAAGTTGGTTTGTGTGATGGTCTGGGCTGCATCCACAATGTGTTGCAATTCCTTGTGGTCTTGGATGGAGCTGTTCCCAAAGGACCTATACCTATGCTGCACTTTTCTATTTTCTATGTTCTATCTAGTCCTTTGTTTCAATCTCAACATTAGGGTTTCAACCTATAATTTTCAACTTTAGGGTGGCACGGTGGCACAGGAGTAGAGTTGCTGCCTTACAGCGCCAGAGACCCTGGTTCGATCTTGACTATGGGTTTTATCTGCATAGAGTTTGAACGTTCTCCCCGTGATCTGCAGGAGCTTTTCCTCAGTGCTCTGGTTTCCATCCACACTCCAAAGCACAAAGTAGGTTAATTGGCTTCGGTAAAATTGTAAATTATCCCTAGTGTGTAGGATAGTGCTAATGTGTGGGGATTGCTGGTCGGCGCGGACGCGGTGGGCCATAGGGTCTGTTTCCACGCTGTATCTCTAAACTAAACTAAACTAAAGTCCCATTGTAGAAAATCAAGAGCACATCTGCTGATAATTGTGCAACCCAATAACTTAAGTAAATTGATAATTGTGCTCAATGCATTTACAATCTATTGACAGTGGCTGCTAATAAGCAAGGTTCTACGCCAGGGCAATCATTTCAGAAATCAGGCCATTAGAATTCATAATCCAAAATAATATCCCTAAGCATGTGAACAAATAGCAAGATAATTGAATCCATTAGAACCTTGCTTGTTAGCAGTTGTCATCAATACACTTTGAGTACGTTCTGCTCAATTACTTCTGGATGAAGTCTAGTTTAATTTAGTTTAGTTTCGTTTGGAGCTAGAGCATGGAAACAGTCTTTTCAGCCCACCGAGTCTACGCTGCACACCGATCACCCGTTCACACAAGTTCTACCTTATCCCGCTTTTGCGTCCACTCCCTACATATAGTATAAGTGATTTACAGAGACCAATTAACCTACAAACCCACACGTCCTGGGCATGTGGGAGGAGATCAGTGCACCCGGAGGAAAAACCCACGCAGTCACAGGGAGTGCAAACTCCACACAGATGGCACCCAAGGTCATGATCAAACCAGGGTCTCTGGTACTATGAGGACTGTGCTGCCCCAAAGATACCTGATCAGTTTCATTGAGATATAGGGACAAATAGCACAGAAACAAGTCCCCCAGCCCAATGAATTTGCATTATCCGCCGCCCATTGACGCTAAACCTCCATGGGTCCCTTGTTTGTGTTTACTTTACTTTACTTTAGACTTTAGAGATACAGCATGGAAATTAAAGCCAAGGTCTGAAGAAGGGTCTTGACCCGAAATGTCACTCATTCCTTCTCTCCAGAGATGCTGCCTGTCCCACTGAATTTCACCAGTATTTTGTGTATTTTTGTCAGAAAACAAATCCTTTTCAGGCAGGACAATGTAAATGTTGACAATTGTACACAAACTATCAAGAGCAATGGGATACAAAGTGAAATGGAATGCTAAGTGGATCACTGGTCTGCATCTGCTTTGATCTCATTTCAGGTTAACATTACCAACTATGCTTATTAAATATGTTTTTTTATCCCTAGTAATTCATACACATTGTTTCCATGTAAATATAATTTGCACACTAAATCGTTGATATTTAGTAGCATCCATGGGGGAAGTTAATATTACTAGGGCCCCTTCCTTTTCATAATTTCACAAACTGTATTTTAAGCTCTGTGGACCAGCAGAAAGTGTCCGTTTTAAGTCAATGTTAAGTGCTTGTAAAAAGCTACTTCAAGCCAGCAACTTAATCCGTTAATTTTATCTCAGAGTTTTTCCTCAAATCTCACTGAACGTAAACCGGATACGGTTAAAATTTGTGGCACACCTGAAAAAATCAAGGGTGTGAATGCAAAAGTCATTGAGAACAATCCCCAACATAAAACCTCAGTCAATTTAAAAGCTCCTGAACAGCTGCCACTGCCTTTATCATATAAACATAGGAAAATAGGTGCAGGAGTAGGCCATTCAGCTCTTTGAACCAGCACAGCCATTAAATATGATCATGGCTAATCATCTAAAATCAGTACCCCATTCCTGCTTTTTCCCCGTATCCCTTGATTCCTTTAGCCCTAAGAGCTAAATCTCACTTTCTTTTGAAAACATCCAGCAAATTGGCCTCCACTGCCTTCTGTGGCAGAGATTCACAGATTCACAACTATCTGGGTAAAAAAGGGCTTTCCTCATCTCAGTCCTAAATGGCCTTCCCCTTATTCTTAAATTGTGACCCCCTGGTTCTGGACCCCCAACATCGGGAACATTTTTCCTGCATCTAGCCTGTCCAATCCTTTAAGAATTTTATGTTTCTATATGAATCCCCCTCATCCTTCTACATTCCAGTGAATGCAAACCTAGATGACCCATTCTTTCATCAATGTATCTCCAAAATAAACTTTTAATAAAGGGGCTAATTCAAATACATTATATTAGTGAAATATACTGTAGAGCAGTGCGCAGGGGTGGATGGAAGGTGACCCCAAACAGCTGCATGAACTGTCTAACATACCATATAACCATATAACCATATAACCATATAACAATTACAGCACGGAAACAGGCCATCTCGGCCCTACAAGTCCGTGCTGAACACTTTTTTTTCCCATAGTCCCACCTACCTGCACTCAGACCATAACCCTCCATTCCTTTCCCTAAAATGATAAAATCGAACCTGCCTCCACCACTTCCACTGGAAGCTCATTCCACACAGCTACCACCATCTGATTAAAGAAGTTCCCCGTCATGTTACCCCTAAACTTCTGTCCCTTAATACCCACTTCATTTGACATGGTTTATCCAACCCCTTTGTACTTTAAGTTTCCAATTGTGGATGCTGCCCAGACTGTCACACTAACCTCCCTTCCATTGACTCAATTTATACCTCACTCTGCCTCGGCAAGGCCAGCAGCATAATCAAGAACCAGTCGCAGCAGAGGCACTCCCTCTTCTCCCCTCTACCCTCAGGCAAAAGGTATAGAAGTGTGAAAAAACAAACCTTCAGATTCAGGGACAGCCTCTTTGCAGCTGGTATCAGACAACTGAACCATCCAACCACAACCAGAGAGCAGTTCTGAACTACCTTCCACCTCATTTGGAGACTCTCGGACAATATTTGATCGGACTTTACTGGCTTTATCTTGCACTAAATGTTATACCCATATCAAGTAGGATTGATTGTAATCATGTATTGTCTTTCCACTGACTGGTTGGAACGCAACAAAAGCTTTTCTCTGTGCCTCGGTACATGTGACAATAAACAAAACTTCTACAACTAGTACAATGTTAAAGGAAATGGTGTTGGGTAGACTGATGGGACAGAATGCTGATAAATCCCCGGGGCCTGATGGTCTGCATCCCAGGGTACTTGAGGAAGTGGCTCTAGAAATTGTGCACGCATTGGTGATCATTTTCCAACGTTATATAGATTCAGGATGTGTTCCTGTAGATTGCAGAGTAGCTAATGTTATCCCACTATCCCCTGACTCTGCTATTTTTAAGAGCCCTATCTAGCAGAGAATTCCACAGACTCACCACTCTCTGTGAGAAAAAGTGTTTCCTCCTCTCTGTTCTAAATGGCTTACTCCTTATTCTTAAACTGTGGCTCCAGGTTCTGGATTCCCCCAACATCGAGAACATGTTTCCTGCCTCTAGCGTGTCCAAGCCCTTAACAATCTTTCAATGAGAACACCTCTAATCCTTCTAAACTCCAGAGTGTACAAGCCCAGCTGCTCCATACTCTCAGCATATGATAGTCCCGCCATCCCGGAAATTAACCTTGTAACATAGGAGATTAGTGGACAAAATTAGGGCACATGGTATTGGTGGTAGAGTGCTGACATGGATAGAAAATTGGTTGGCAAACAGGAAACAAGAGTAGGGATTAATGGGTCCCTTTCAGAATGGCAGGCATTGACTAGTGGGGTACCGCACAGCTTGGTGCTGGGACCGCAGCTATTTACAATATACATCAATGATTTTGATGAAGGGATTCAAAGTAACATTTGCAAATTTGCAGATGACACAAAGCTGGGTGGCAGTGTGAACTGTGAGGAGGATGCTATGAGAATGCAGTGTGACTTGGACAAGTTAGGTGAGTGGGCAGATGCATGGCAGATGCAGTTTAATGTGGATAAATGTGAGGTTGTCTACTTTGGTAGCAAAATCAGGAAGGCAGATTATTATCCAAATGGTGTCATGTTGGGAAAAGGGAAAGCACAACAGGATCTGGGGGTCGTTGTTCATCAGTCAATGAAAATAAGCATGCAGGTACAGCAGGCAGTGAAGAAAACGAATGGCATGTTGGCTTTTATAACAAGAGGAGTATAGGAACAAAGAGGTCCTTCTGCAGTTGTAGAGGGCCCTAGTGAGACCACAACTGGAGTATTGTGTGCTGTTTTGGTCCCCTAATTCGAGGAAGGACATTGTTGCTATTGAGGGTGTGCAGCATAGGTTTACAAGGTTAATTCCTGGGATGGGAGGACTGTCATATGCTGAGAGGTTGGCTGGGCCTGTATACTCTGGAGTTTAGAAGGATGAGAGGATATCTAATGCAAACATATAAGATTATTTAGGATTTGGACACGCTAGAGGCAGGAAACATGTTCCCGATGTTGGGGGAGTTCAGATACAGGAACCACAGATTAACAATAAGGGGTAAGCCATTTAGAACGGAGACAAGGAAACAGTCTTTCTCACAAAGATAAAGATAGCAGAGTCAGGGGATATGGAGAGAAGGCAGGAACGGGGTACTGATTGTGGATGATCAGCCATGATCATGAATGGCGGTGCTGGCTCGAAGGGCCGAATGGCCTACTCCTGCACCTATTGTCTATTGTCTATAGTTATATAAATCTTCCATGACTTCAGGTCATTCATAATACCTTAAAGTGAATGGCATAGATTTAAGTTTATTCTGCATTGTAATTTGGAAAATGTGGTATCTACTTTGCAGAGCAATTTGACAAAAGAAAATAGCCTGATTATATTTAGTTTAGTGAAGCAAATTGGTTGTTTAAATATTGGCCAGGGTTTTAGGCAAGAATAATACACATAAGAAATTGGCCATTCACCCCAACAGGTCCTGCCAAACAAGATGCCCCATCTAAGCTCATCCTATTTCCCTGATTTTGGCCCATATCACTCCAAATCTTTCCTATCTATAAGCAAAATTAGAGCACATGGTATTGGGGGTATGGTAGTGACATGGATATAGAACTGGTTGGCAGACAGGAAACGCAGAGTAAGAATTAACAGGTCCTTTTCAGAATGGCAGGCAGTGACTAGTGGGGTGCCACAAGGCTCGGTGCTGGGACCCCAGATATTTACAATATTTATTAATGATTTAGATGAATGAATTATATGTGACATCTCCAAGTTTGCAGATGACACAACGCTGGGTGGCAATGTGAACTGCGATGAGGATGCTACAGTATGAGGCTGTAGGGTGACTTGGGTAGGTTGGGTGATTGGGTAGATGCATGGCAAATGCAGTATAATGTGGATAAATGTAAGGTTATCCACTTTAGTGGCAAGAACAAGAAGGCAGATTATTATCTGAATGGTGTCAGATTTGCAAAAGGAGTCGTGCAATGAGACCTGGGTGTCCTTGTACATCAGTCACTGAAAGTAAGCATGCAGGAACAGCAGGCAATGAAGAAAACTAATGGCATGTTGGCCTTCATTGTGGGAGGATTTGAGTTTAGGAGCAAGGACGCCCTACTGCAGTTGTACAGGGCCCTGCTGAGGCAGCACCTAGCCTCCTAATTTGAGGAAGGACATTATTGCTATTGAGGGAGTGCAGCGTAGGTTTACCAGGTTAATTCCAGGGATGGCAGGACTGACGTATGACGAAAGAATGGGTCGACGGGGCTTTTATTCACTGGAATTTAGAAGAATGAGAGGGGATCTTATAAATACATACACGATTATTAGCGGAGAGGACAGGTTAGAGGAAAAATGTTCCCGATGTAGGGGGAGTCTTCTTAAGGGGTTGGACAGGCTAGATGCAGGAAGATTGTTCCCGATGTTGGGGAAGTCCAGAACAAGGGGTCACAATTTAAGGATAAGGGGGAAATCTTTTAGGACCGAGATGAGGAAAACGTTTTTTCACACATAGAGTGGTGAATCTCTGGAATTCTCTGCCACAGAAGGTAGTTGAGGCCAGTTCATTGGCTATATTTAAGAGGGAATTAGATGTGGCCCTTGTGGCTAAAGGGATCAGGGGATATGGAGAGAAGGCAGGTACTGGATATTGAGTTGGATGATCAGCCATGATCATATTGAATGGCGGTGCAGGCTCGAAGGGCCGAATGGCCTACTCCTGCACCTATTTTTTATGTTTCTATGTTTCTATGAGTCCAGAACTGAGGGCTCACAGTTTAAGAATAAGGGGTAGGCCATTTAGGATTGAGATGAGGAAAAACCTCTTCACCCAGAGAGTTGTGAATCTGTGGAATTCTCTGCCACAGAGGGCAGTGGAGGTTAATTCACTGGATGTTTTCAAGAGAGAGGTGGATTTAGCTTCTGGGGCTAAAGGAATCAAGGGGGAAAAGCAGGAACGGGGAACTGATTTTAGATGATCAGCCATGATCATATTGAATGATGGTGCTGGCTCGAGGGGCCGAATAGCCTATTCCTGCACCTATTTTTCTATGTTTTCTATGTTTCTATGTCAGCCTAAGTGTCTTTTAAATGCTGTTGTAGTTTCTACCTCAACGACCTCCCTCTGGCAGCTTGTATAATATACCCATGACCCTCTGGGTGAGATTAAACCATATGATATTTGAGCAGGTCAGTTAGATCAGACCACACATGGCTATTATTACAGCCACAAGTTTGCATGATCAAATGGCCAGCACATTTTGGGTTATATAGAGATACGGCGTGGAAACCTGCCGTTCAGCTCACCGAGCCCGTGCCAACCAGCGATCCCCGCACATTAACACTACCCTACACACATTAGGGACAATTTACATTTTATACCAAGTCAATTAACCCATGTCTTCGGAGTGAGGGAGGAAACCGAAGATCACGGGGAAAACCCGTTTGGTCACGGGGAGAATGGAAAAGCTCCATTCAGACAGCACCCGTAGTCGGCATTGAACCCGGGTCTCTGGCGGGCGCTGTCAGCGCCGTAAGGCAGCAACCGTAGCGCTGCTCCACCATGCCGGCCCTGTCCACATTATGATTGATTAGAGCTGGTTGGAAGGTTTTCCCGGCTTCTCTGCTGCAAGGTGGCATTTGCATTTGAGAAAGTTTGCCTGAAATAAACTGCCACTTTGATCAGTGAAACAAATCGTAAACTGTTCAAGTAAGAGAGAATAAAATAAAAGTGGAGTCAGATGCAAGAGATGTGTCACATTTAATTTAATGCAGTAATCCCAGCTCCACGGCAGGAGTCTGAATATTTGGTACATTTTGTTATGCAAAGTATACGCAGCAAGAATAATTCAGTGAAAATCAGCAATGATGAATGTTGTCTCGGAGACTGAGCAAGTATAAATTATACACTGTGCCTACAATGTTCAACCACAATGTGAATTGATAAAATGCCCTCAGCGCAAAAATGTTTGCTTTATTCATTTACAGGATGTAGGAGTTGCTGGGAAGGCTAGCACTCATTACCATCCATGAGTGAAACAGGTGGTGTGTCACTCTCCCTTGAAATGTTGGGATCTTTCTGATGAAATTACTCACACGGTACTGTTATCAAGGGAGTTCCAGAAGGGGATCAGTGACAATGAAAGATGTTTCTGATTTTTTCTCTTTTAGATTTGAGATGTGGGGTGGAAACATGCACTTCAACCCACTGAGTCCGCACAGACCAGCAATCCCCGCACATTAACACTATCCTACACACACGAAGGACAATTTACACTTATACCAAGCCAATGAACCTACACACCTGTACGTCTTTGAAGTGTGGGAGGAAACCGAAGATCTCGGAAAAAACCCACGCAGGTCATGGGGAGAACGTACCAACTCCGTACAGACAGCACCTGTAGTTAGGATCGAACCTGGATCTCTGAAATTGGCTGTTGAATTATGCCATTCAAGCCACTGTGGTGCATGTTGTGCATGGTATGGAGTCAAATTGTATGATGGAAAATTGTATGAAAATAGGTTGAAGGTGTACTCACACAGCAAAATAGACAATAGTCATTAGTTGCAGGAGTAGGCCCTTCAGCACTTCGAGCCAGCACCGCCATTCAATGTCTGATCATCCCCAATCAGTACCCCGTTCCTGCCTTCTTCCCATATCCGCTGACTCCGCTATTTTTAAGAGCCCTATCTAGCTCTATCTTGAAAGCATCCAGAGAACCGCCCTTTGAGGCAGAGAATTCCACAAATGAAGGATCATAGAATTATGCAGACTTTAACTTTAGAGATACAATGTGGAAACAGGCCCTTTGGCCCACTGAGTTCGTGCCGACCAGCGATCGCCTCATACACGAGCAGTGATAAATTTACAATTTGACCAAAGCCAATTAACTTACACACCTGTACGTCTTTGGAGTGAGTGTAGGGGGAAACTGGAGCACAAGGAGAAAACCCACGCAGTCACAGGGAGTTAGACAAAAATGCTGGAGAAACTCAGCAGGTGAGGCAACATCTATGGAGTGAAGAAATAGGCGACATTTTGGGTTGAGACCCTTCTTCGGACTCAGTCACAGGGAGAACGTATAAACTCCATACAGACATCACCCATAGTCAGGATTGAATCCCAGTTTCTGTAGGGCAGCAACTCTACCACTGTGCCGCCCCTGTTTTGCTGCCACACTTTGTCGTTGGCTGTACCCAGTGTCGTTGGTATAGATCACAGCAATCTTAATACAGTGATTTTACTTATTAGGATTATTACTTGTATGATGCTAATTCCTTATCAATATGAGGGTGTAAGAGAACACTTTTGAAGGAAATTAGGAAAGCAAAAGGAGCTAGTATAGAAAAGTAGAAGAGAATCGTAAAAGTATATTAAAAGCAAAAGGCTAACTAGGGAGAGTATAGATCCCTTTAATGATCAACATGGTAATGATTATGTAGAACCATGTGGAATGGATGAAGTCTTAAATGAATACTTCTTGTCTGAATGTACAATGGAGAAGGATTTAGAAACTAATGAGATCAGGGGAAGGAAAAGTAATATCCTGGACAAAATCAACATTATGAAGAAGGAAGTGTTAGAGGGAGGATATTGCCAGTGGTCGAGTAGAAATTTTTGTTACTTCGTTAGCTGAAACTGTGTTAATAGAAGACTGGGTGAAAGCCAAAATTGTACCTTGAGGCTGCGTGAAAAATCCAGGCTATTGCAACCTTATATCAGATTCACAAGAGAGTTGGTGAAGGAAGGAATTACACATGCTGGTTTACACCGAAGATAGACACAAAATGCTAGAATAACTCAGCAGGACAGGCAACACCTCTGGAGAGACTATGACCTAAGACTTTTGCCTCCATCACAGTGAGGAGATGCTGGGTGGACTCACTGTAGTGGATGTTAATATGTGTTTATTGTTGTTTTATTGTATGGTATTATATGTATGACTGCTGCAATTTCGTTCAGACTTCGGTCTGAATGACAATAAAAGGCTATCTATCTATCTCTGGAGAGAAGGAATGGGTGACGATTCGGGTCAGTCTGAAGAAGGGTGAGCTGATAGAAGTGTATATGATTATGAGGTTCATAGATGGGTACGATAGCCAAAGGCTTTCTCATGTTTGGGGTGTCTACAACTGGAGGACATGGATTTAAGATCAGAGGGAGGAGGTTTAAAAGCGATCCAAGGGGGTTGGTCTTTCACATAAAGAGTATTTGTTATAAGCTGCCAGAAGATGCAGTAGAGACAGGGACTTTAGTAACATTTAAAAGGCACCTTGACATGTTCTTCAATAAGCAAGACAGAGAAGGATATACAATTAATACAGACAAGTGGGATTAGTACAGATTGGCACGATAATTAGCACAGATAAGATGGGCCAAAGGGCCTGTTCCTGTACTGTACTACTCCATGACTCCATACCTGAATGCTGTCTAGGTCTTGCTATGTGCAGGTATATATTGCTTCATTTTTGTGACTGGTATTGAATGTTATGCAAACATCAGTGAATATTCTGTGTCTCAATCCTTTACAATGGAAGGAAGCTTATTAACAGACAATAGACAATAGATAATAGGTGCAGGAGTAGGCCATCCGGCCCTTCGAGCCAGCTCCGCCATTCAATGTGATCATGGCTGATCATCCACAATCAGGACCATCTGAAAATGGTAATGCAGCAACTGAAAATTATTAAACCCCGGATACTACTTTAAGGAGCTCATCCACTGGTGGACGAAGGAATTGCGGATGCTGGTTTAAACCGAAGATAGACAGAAAAACCTAGAAAATAGGTGCAGGAGTAGGCCTTTCGGCCCTTTGAGCCAGCACCCCCATTCAATGTGATCATGGCTGATCATCCAAAATCAATACCCCGTTCCGCTTTTTCTCCATATCCCTTGATTCCCTTAGCCCTGAGAGCTAAATCTAACTCTCTCTTTGTAGATTGATGATGCATGTAAACCAATCACACATAAGCCAGCATCACTAACTCCACCCCACTTTAACACTTATACTAACACCCGTTCCTGGCACTGCCAGTCTGAGCAGCTAGGATGCACTGACAACCTGGTGTCCCCAACGCTGTTAAGTTTCAGTGCTGATTAAAGATGTGTTTAAATCATACATGGTCTCTGGTGCCTGTTTACATGGTGTCAGAAGTGGGATGGAGTTTGGATTGGAACCATCTCTTGAAAATCATCTAGTGAATTGGCCTCCACGGCCTTCTGGCAGAGAATTCCACAGATTCACAACACTCTGGGTGAAAAGGTTATTCCACATCTCTGTCCTAAATGGCCAATCCCTTATTCTTAAACTGCGATCCCTGGTTCTGGACTCCCCCAACATCGGGACCATTTTTCCTGCAACAAATGTTTGGAATATTTTGCACTTCAAAGTTTCACTATTTCTCATTCCCACATGCAAGTAGAAGTTCCACATGCAGGTACCGCATGCATCTACCCTGTCCAATCCTCTAACAATTGTATATGTTTCTACAAGATACCCTCTCATCCTTCTAAATTCCAGTGAATGTAAGCCCAGTCAACCCATTCATTCATCATACGTCAGTCCCACCATCCTGGGATTTAACCTGGTGACCTACGCTGCACTCCCTCAATAGCAATAACGTCCTTCCTTAAATTAGGAGAGCAAAATTGCATTCAATACTCCAGGGCCCTGCACATTTGCAATAAGACCTCCTTTGTCTTAAACTCAAATTCTCTCGCAATGAAGGCCAATTGGCTTTCTTCACTGCCTGCAGTACCTGCATGCTTACTTTTAATGAGTGATGAACAAGCAAACCCAGGACTCGTTGCACCTCCCCTTCTCCTAATCTGACACCATTCACATAATGTTCTGCCTTTCTGTTCTTTCCACCAAAGTGAATAACCTCACATTTATCCACATTATACTGCATCTGCCATGCTCCGGCCCACTCACCCAACCTATCCAAGTCACCCTGCAGCCACATAGCATCCTCCTCCTCTCACTGCCACCCAGCTTTGTGTTAACCGCAAACTTAGAGACGTTACATTCAATTCCCTCGTCTCAATCGTCAATATATATTGTAAACTACTGGGGTCCCAGCTGGAGTAACTCAGCGGGACAGGCTGCATCTCTGGAGAGAAGGAATGAGTGACGTTTCTGGTTGAGACCCTTCTTCAGACTTCATCCACTGGTGTTCTTTGGCTAAAAGGGTCTCCTATGGTCACGAGCATCTTCCTTTCTCCAAGTTTGATTCAATCTGGAGGATATATTTTCTCTTTGAATTCCAATTACTTCAGTTTTACCCGGCCACAGTCAGTCAATCGATCTGGTGTTGAGAGCACTCACTGTCTATTCACCTCTTGACTTCAGCTCTTCAATTCATGTTTGGATAAAGGCTGTATTAAAGTCTGGAACCTATTAGATGAGAAGAACTTTTTTCACACAGAGAGTGGTGAATCTCTGGAACTCTCTGCCACAGAGGGTAGTCGAGGCCAGTTCATTGGCTATATTTAAAAGGGAGTTAGATGTGGCCCTTGTGGCTAAGGGGATCAGAGGGTATGGAGAGAAGGCAGGTATGGGATACTGAGTTGGATGATCAGCCATGATCATATTGAATGGCGGTGCAGGCTCGAAGGGCCGAATGGCCTACTCCTGCACCTAATTTCTATGTTTCTATTAGTTCTTACGAAATCCAGGTTAGAGTCATAGAGTCATAGAGCTATTGAGCCATGGAGCTCAGAAACAGGCCCTTCGGCCAAACTTGCCCATGATGACCAAGCTGCCCCATCCATGCTTGTCCCAGCTACCCTGATGTTTTTTAGCCTATATCCCTCTAAACCTTTCCTATCCATGTACCTGTCCAAATGTCTTTTGAATGTTGCTATACCGCCTGATTCAACTACCTCCTCTGGTAGCTTGTTCCATATCCCCACCACCCTCTGTAAATGGATTTCCCCTCAGGTTCCTATTAAGAGTCAATAGTGTTTTATTGTCATTTGTCCCAGATAGAACAATGAAATTCTTACTTGCAGCAGCACAAAAGAATATGTAAATATAGTACACTGTAAACAATATGATAAACGAGAGAGAAGAAAAAATATACATCACATATATATATAGGTATGTTACAAAACCTACCTGAATCGTGGCTGAGCATCTGCCCTGCCCCGTGCGCGCGATATTGGCGCTGTTTAGCGGGGGCGGGTTTAAAACGCGATTTTTACTAGGCTGTTCCAATCGAAAATGTTCAGCCTAGTAAATCATTAACGGAAAATCGCTGAAAGACCCCGTCGCAAAAGGTATTATTAGTTTTTATGGCCTTGTATAATATTTATAGTAGTTTAAAAATCACTCTCTCACTCCGCAACCTCTCGCAGCCCCAGGGTTTTATAAAGCAAACAATTAAAGGTATGTACCTTATTTTTACATTAAATGGGGCTTGTAAATAACCCTGTAATATAAAGTTTTCTATAGCGAGTAGTTCATTTTGGGCTCTTTATATCCCGCAGTATTTTTCTGGGCATTTGAGGGCACAAATCCAGCGCAATGTGAACGTTCTAAACCAGCGCGTTCACAGGAACCCACTAGAAAGCCGATTTAAATTGACTTTAATTTACAGCAAATGAACACTAAATTACTTCCATTTGGCCTATACATTGATGTAAATGAGATTCAAAAATCATGTTTTATTGTGAATTATTTGTGAATATTATTTGGACACTTGGGCTATTTAAAAATTTTAATCATTTATTAAGAAATGGATAGATGATTAGATCTAGTAATTGAAGTTTGAAATTAGCTACAATTGGTTAACTTATTATATGCTTTAATTTCAGGTCATCCAAGTAAGATTATTTTATATTTGTTTCAGAATGCTTCAATCTATGATAACTGAAAATTTCATTCAGTTCTCTTAATTTTTAAGAAGGTTATGGGATTTTGACTGTCCATGGTCACAGCTTTTTTGTTATGTCCATAGAAAATCAATAGGGAACAAGATGCTAATTTCCGAGTATGAAAATGGCCATAATTTTTTTATTACTTGAGATATGAAAGTGAATTGGGTGTCAAATTAAACTTATTGTTATGCTTTATCTGATGGGATAAATTGCAGACTTGATTTTTTAAATCTCAAAATGTTGTATATATATATACATACACACACACGTGCATACACAGATGTACACACAAAAAACAAACAATAATAGTGCAATAATAATGCAATAATAATAATAATAATAATAATAATAATAATAATAATAATAATAATAATAATGCATTGAAGTTCAGAGCTTATTTGTTGTCGTGTTTAATAGCCTGATGGCTATAGGGAAGAAGCTGTTCCTGATCCTGGACATTACAGTTTTCAGGCTCCTGTACCTTCTTCCCGATGGCAGTGGTGAAATGAGGCCAGGATGGTGTGGGTCTCTGATGATGCTGGCTGCCTTTTTTGAGGCAACAATTCCAATAAATCCCTTTGATGGTGGCGAGGTCAGAACTGGTGATGGACTGGGCAATGTTCACAGCGTTTTGCAGTCTTCTTATCTCCTGGGCATTCAAGTTGCTGAACCAGGTCGTGATGCAACCAGTCAATATGCTCTCTACCTTTAGAAGTTCAAGAGAAGCCTCTCTGACATACCAAATCTCCGTGATCTTCTCAGGAAGTAGTGTTGATGTGCTTTCTGTATAATTGCATTAGTGTGCTGGGTCCAGGAAAGATTTTCAGAAATATGCACGCCCAGAAATATCAAGTTTTTTAATCTCTCCACCATCATCCCATTGATAGAAACAGGATTGTGGGTTCTTACCCTTCCTCTTCCATAGCCCACAATGAGTTCACTGGTCTTACTGATACTGAGAGCCAGGTTGTTGTGCTGGCACCATTTGGTGAATCGGTCGATCTCACCTCTATACTCTGATTCATCACCATCTGTAAATCCTCCTTCGGCGAACTTGAAAATGGAGTTTCCACCGTGCCCGGCTACACAGTCGTGAGTATAGAGTGAGTAGAGCAGGGGGCTGAGCACACAGCCTTGAGGTGCTCCCGTAATGAATGTTAATGAGGAAGTAGTGTTTCTGCCAATTCGAACAGACTGTGGTCTGATGAGGAAGTCAAGGATCCAATTGCAGAGGGATGGACAGAGACACAGTTCCGTGAGCTTGGTAACCAGCTTGGATGGGATGATGATATTGAATGGCGAGCTGTAGTCTATAAACAACAGGCTTGACATATGTATTTTTATTGTCCCTATTAAATCTTTCCCCTCTCACCTTAAACACGTCCTCTTGTTCTAGATTCCCCTACTCTGGGTAAAAGACTATGCATTAGGATTAAGCATATTATTGATGGTACTTGTTGTAAACAATGACATCTTCAGTCACTTTACTAATGATTTAGAATGGTTTAGTGGAGCAATCTTTGGTTCCTTTGGATTGGAAATTTATGAATATCATTCATAGGAACTTAATTAATTGCACACAAAGGAGATAAACTTAGGTGAAAGTGGTTAGATTTAAGGAAGGTCTTAATGGAGGAGTGAGAGTGATGAAAGATTTTAGAGCGGAGTGGAAGAAAAAGGGTTATTGCAGGGTTGAAAAGAAGGGATACACAAGATTATAATTCAGAAGTATATTTCCAAATTCTCGTTAAATATATTCTTGCAGTTTAAATTCACTTAACCCTCCCAAGTTTCAATAATCAATCTCTAACAGTCTTTCTTGTCCATTTGCAACATTTTATCGCAAATGCCTGTAGGTATCGAAAGAAAATGGAAAACAGCCTTTTCGCAAATGGGGTTACCTTTTATAGGTCCATAAACCTTGAGGGGCCGAACTACATAGGGGTGGTCCCCTTACAATCCAATCAAACATATCAATTACATCAATACATTATAGACAGTTCCCCAATCCAATTACAGAGGGTCTCAAACAATGTTTCTTACAGAAGCTTCTGGAAGGAAGCTAGTTCACTGAATAATGCAACATTTACTCTGGAACACAAAGCAATTCTGCTAGGGCTTAACATTTGGCCAATCAACAAACAGCAGGGTAACTATCTTGCAACGTTATTTACATTATTCACAATTATTTTGCAGCAATCCAATCAAACTCATGCATTTACATTACCTTGGAGATCCTCTGCAAAACTCTCATACATACTTACAATTGCAGACATACTTAGACCTTTGTTATCAGAAACACTGATCTGGGACCTGGACTTCCCGGCACCAGCCAGCAGCCTGTGGCTTCTTATACTGAAATACAGAATAAGCCAAAAAGGTCTTGTAGTGCATGAATTCTCTGCTTTATTTTTGGCTCTATGTTGGCCAGGATTTACAGGCCCACCAAGTCCGTGCCAACCAGCGATCCCTGTATGCTAGCACTACCCTACATACTAAGAACCATTAATACACTTTTACTGAAGCTAATTAACCTACAAATCTTTGGTGTGTGGGAAGAAACTGGGAGTGCCCGGGGAAAACCCACATGTTCACGGGGAGAACGTACAAACTCTGTCCGGACAGCACCCGTAGACAGAATCAGTTTCTCCAGCGCTGTCAGGCAGCAACTCTACTACTGCACCATCGTGCCACACCACTTCATTGATGGCTTTACATAATGTTTGCTTGCTAAAGTTTGCAGGAAATTAATCTTCAGTTTCTGGAGACTGCAGATTAATGTGACACTGCTAGCGAAAGGCCGTTGGGGTGTCGGGTTTGCAGGAGTGGAGAAGGCCACTGTAGTCAGATGTCAAGACCATGGAGAAAGGATGCACTTTTAAAATCTGATACACCTGGAACCAATGTAGGTCAGTTAGGATCAGAATGATGGGTGAGCGTGACATTGAAAAAGTAAACCTTGGATGTCAGTGAATCCCATTATAGCTATTCTCACATCTGCTGCAGAAAACTCCAAGGCCCAAGACTAGCTGTTCATGGTATTAATGGATGAATGCTGACACCTTCATTTGACATTCTTGTACCATGATTTTAACAGACCATAACCTATTTTTTAAAAAGTGAATTAATGTCCACATTAAAATCGGCAAGAAAGAATATCTCTCTAGTTTCACAACTCTCTAGGATTCAATACACAATAGAATAATCTTTAAACTTTCCATAAACTAGCAGAATTTGTTAGTTTTGATAATCTATGGGATTCTACGTTGCATATTGATATTTTTAACGACCTGATTGTCATTCAGTAATTATGTTGACATTAATTTGCAGCACTTGCAGTACAAAATAGTCTAGAAATTAGTTAACTTATTCTTGAAACGTTCAGTGCTACGTGGTTCATTGTCCATTGTAGCTGAAATAAACTGATTCAGTGCTCATTTCTGCAAAAACCCGTGGCATTCATGAAGTAACGCATTTGTTTAATTTATGCTTGAGCATTTAACCTTTCCCTGGTGTCAAACATACATCAAATGATGCAAGTTTAGTTGAGTTTGGTTTAGAGATACAGCACGGAAACAGGCCCTTTGGCCGCCGTGTCCGCACCGACCAGCGATCCCCGTATATTACCACTACCCTACACACACTAGGCACAATTTACACTCATACCAAGCCAATCAACCTACAAACCTGTACGACTTTGGAGTGTGGGAGGTAATCGAAGGTCTCAGAGAAAACCCACACGGTGACTGGGTGAACGTACAAATTCCATACAGACAGAACCCGTAATCCGACGTTACAAGCGCTGTAAGGCAGCAACTTGATCGCTGCACCACCGTGCCATCCATTTGTGCAAAGCCCATTGCCATCCCGACCAACAGAAACGTGAGTTCAAAGATCCACACAACTATTACAGAATGGTTTCAACCAAACTCTCAACACTTTGCATTAGTTTGCTGCAGGGTGCTTCTTGCCTTCATTGATCGATTGATTGATACTTTGTTATCACAGCTGACATGTCACAGTGAAATTCTTTGTTTTGCATACCGTACACAAGGTATACAAAGAGTCGCCACGTATAGGGCGCAGACAAAGTTGCAAAGTATTCGATTTCTTTGTTTTCAGAGGCCCCCAACGGCGGGTCCCTCTTTGTTCTCATGCCGGGTGGGGGAAATTATAGAAACATAGAAAATAGGTACAGTAGGAAAAGTAGGCCATTTGGCCCTTCGAGCCTGCACCGCCATTCAATATGATCATGGCTGATCATCCAACTCAGTATCCTGTACCTGCCTTCTCTCCATACCCCCTGATCCCTTTAGCCACAAGGGCCACATCTAACTCCCTCTTAAATATAGCCAATGAACTGGCCTCAACTAACTTCTGTGGCAGAGAGTTCCAGAGATTCACCACTCTCTGTGTGAAAAGTGTATTTCTCATCTCGGTCCTAAAGGATTTCTCCTCTATCCTTAAACTGTGACCCCTTGTCCTGGACTTTCCCAACATCGGGAACAATATTCCTGCATCTAGCCTGTCCAACCCCTTAAGAATTTTGTAAGTTTCTATAAGATCCCCCCTCAAAAAGTAAAGCAATATTTAAAAGATATTTGGACAGATACAGGTATAGGAAAGATTTAGAAGGCTATGGGCCATGCACAGGCAGGTGCCACTTAATTGTGCACTGCACCATTGTACGGATTTCTTGTGCCTGGAAGAATCAACTGCAGATTTCTTCTTCCAGCTGGTTCTCACTGTTGCCCAGGCTGGTCACCTAGTCCTCTTCACAACCTGTATGTGCCTTTTAGCATTTGATTGACTAGAACTTTTGTCCACATTGGATTGAAGATAAAATCTCTCGCCTTATCCCCAGAATCCTCTCTTTCCACCATAGCAGACAGCAGCAACTCACATTGTACCAACCATGGAGTGTGTGCTTTTAATGGCTGAATAATGCACAACAAAAGTGTCAGAAGTAGCATTCAGTTAACGCTGGTCAAGTTGGGAAATGTATACGTCCCATTCCATCGTCTCTCTGGTGAACTGCTGTTCTAACTTCATTTGACCCTAATTCCTGAATTTTTGAGTGGGACGCAAACTGATATTAATGATAAACACAGCAATATTTTAACACACCAAAACATTAATCCACTAGAAAAATATGTCATCGACTAATTCTTGGTTCTGATTTCAATGGTATTTCATCGATAATTTAAATTAATTTCTTTATATCTATCAACAGACATAACCACCTGATTGTTACTCAAATCAATGTGCCACCAACAATTTAATATGTTATGATTTATCTTGCTCAAGGTTGCAGCATCTTCAGATCATTGTGTCACTATGAAGAAAGGCTGTGATGTTTCTCAGATAGGCAATCTTCATTATTGAGGGAACATTGACTTAGAAACTTTGGTTAAAATAATATGCCAATGTCGCAAAAAGTCTGGTTCAGCCGAAACAATGTTTGGGGAGGGGCGTAAGGAAGTCACAGTACAGGATTTACGAAGGAGAAGCTGAAGTAACTATTTTAGTCTTCCCATTCATCATCTGGAGGCAATTGTTGCTTATTCATGACTAAATGCCAGATGAGCAGCAACAAAGTAGGACAGCAAGACTTACGTCATCAGTGTGCACATGGAAACTGATTATGTTTCTGTGGGACTAAGTATAAGAGAGAGGAAGAGGATCCTTCTGTGGATTTTTGGATATATGGTGTGAAGGGAAACCATCAGAATCATAGTGTCACACAGAACAGAAACAGGCCCTTCAGCCCAACTCGACCAGGTCGACCAAGATGCCCCATCTAAACCAGTCCCATTTGCCCAGGATTTACCCACATCTCTTTAAACCTTTCCTATCCATGTTCTTCATCAGATGTCCCCTAAACTTCCCCATTCTCCTAATATGGTCACCAAATGCTGCAGAACCCAGCGGGATAGGCCGCTTCTCCTGAGAGAATGAATGGATGAACGTTTCAGATCGAGACCCTTCTTCAGGTTGAAGAAGGTCTGAAGAAGGGCATTGACCCGAAACGTCATCCATTCCTTCTCTTGAGAGACGCTGCCTGAGTTATTCCAGCAGGTTGTGCCTATCTTCGGTTTAAACCAGCATCTGCAGTTCCTTACTACATATTATCCTAAAGCTGTGCCCTTTAGTTTTAGATACCTATGACAAAAGGTGAAGGTTTCTGCCATTTACCTTATCCATGACCCTTATACAGTTGGCCTCTTTCGGATCCTCCCTTCACCTCTTCCACTCCATGTGAAACTTTTTCAGCTCATCAAGTCTCTCCTCATAACTGAAATAGACAATTGTGATCACTGTGATCATGGCTGATCATCCACAAGTAATACCCTATTCCTGCCTTTCCCCCATATCCCTGGACTCCACTATCTTTAAGAGCTCTATCTAACTCTCTCTTGAAAGCATCCAGAAAAGTCAAGAGAGTTTATTGTCATGTGTCCAAGATAGGACAATGAAATTCTTGCTTGCTGCAGCACAACAGAATATATAAACATAATTCAGAACAGGAAATAAAAGTTCAGTGTGTCTCTATACCATAGACCATATATAAACACAATAAATAAACAGATAAAGTGCAATAGGCTGTTATTGTTCAGAGTTTGTTTGATGTCGTGTTTAATAGCCTGATGGCTGTGGGGAAGAAGCTGTTCCCGAACCTGGATGTTCCAGATTTCAAGCTCCTTTACCTTTTTCCCGATGGCAACAGAGAGATGAGTGTGTGACCAGGATGGTGTGGGTCTTTGATGAAGCTGGCAGCCTTTTTGAGGCAGCGACTGCGATAGATCCCTTAGATCAATGAGGTCAGAGCCGATGATGGATTCGGCAGTGGTCACAACTTTCTGCATTCTTTTCTGCTCCTGCATGCTCAGGTTGCCGAACCAAACCACGATGCAACCAGTCAGCATGCTCTCTACTGTGCACCTGTAGAAGTTCGAGAGAGTCCTCCTTGACATACCGACTCTCCGTAATCTTCTCAGGAATTAAAGGCGCTGATGTGCTTTCTTTATAATTGCATCAGTGTGCTGGGACCAGGAAAGATCTTCGGAAATATGCACGCCCAGGAATTTGAAGTTCTTGACCCTTTCCACCATCATCCCAAATTGGCCTCCACTGCCTTCTGAGGCAGAAAACTCCACAGATTCACAACTCCCTGTGTGAAAAATGTTTTCTTTATCTCCATTCTAAATGGCTTCCCCTTTATTCTTAAACTGTGGCCCCTGGTTCTGGACTCCCCCGACATCAGGAACATGTTTCCTGCCTCTAGCGTGTCCAATTCCTTAATAATCTTATATGTTTCAATAAGAGCACCTCTCATTCTTCTTAATTCCAGTGTATACGCCCAATTGCTCGATTCATTCAACATATGACAGTCCCGCCATCCCGGGTACTAACCTTGTGAGCCTGCACTCCCTCAATAGCAATAGCAGGAATTTGGGGACCAAAATTGAAATCTTAGGCAACATCCTGGTAAATCTTATCTGTGGTCTCTCCAGTGCAATCATGACCTTACATTAGTGTGGTGACAGAATTTTCTACAATATTCCAACCTTATCCTAACCAACAATTTGTGGCAATCATGAATTTAAAGCATAAAAGGGTTCTCCCATTATTCACTATCATTGTATTTCTAAAGCCAGAAATCCAATTTTGTCTCGACTCGAAAGGTCACCCATTCCTTCTCTTCAGAGATGCTGCCTGACCCGCTGAGTTACTCCAGCATTTTATGTCTATCTTCAGTGTAAACCAACATCTGCAGTTCCTTCTTACACAATCCAATTTTTCCATTCTTGCTAGCAAATATCATTTTCAAGTATAAAACCTGGAATTGGAGACTGAGAAATCCTTGATTTAATGCTTTTAGTTTCGATTAGTTTAGTTTTGTGATACAATGTGCAAACAGGCCCTTCGACCCATCGATCCATGCCGATCACTGATCACCCATGCACTAGTTCTATATTATCCTGGTTTTGCATCACACACACTAGGGGTAATTTAGGGAAGCCAATTAACTTACAAACCTGCACGTCTTTGGAATGTGCGGGGAAACTGGAGCACTCGGAGGAAACCCATGCGGTCACAGGGAGGACGTGCAAACTCCATATAAGCAGCAGCTGTAGTCGGCATTGAACATGAGTCTCTGGCCGTGTAGGGCAGCAACTCTACCACTGCGCCACTGTACCGCCCCTACTCAGGACCTTTTGCATGTAAAGCAGACATGACTTTACTGCACTACGAACCAAAATATGCAACAGGGTAATTATACGAGGATATATTGTGAATGTACTGGTGAGGTACGATGTGAAAGATGTCGCTTCTAAACATTGATTTTTCTTGACAGGCCATCATGGCTCAGCTGCCCCAAGAGGAAAAGGCGAAGATTGCTGAGCAAGTGGAGAGCTTCCAGCAGGAGAAGAACAAGCTGGATGCCGAAGTTGCCAAGTGGGATGACAGCGGCAATGACATAATTGTGCTGGCAAAGCAGATGTGTATGATAATGATGGAAATGACCGATTTCACCAGGTAAGAGAATGTAGGCGATGTGTGGCTTGCAACTCGAGCATAACCAGCACGCACCACACAGAGAAAATCACTGTCTTACTGGTACAGAGAGCTCAGGACACTACTTCTCCCTGCACTATATACACAGCAGAATGTTTAGAAAGCGAAGCGCAGGTTTAAACCGAAGACCGACATAAAATGCTGTTGTAACTGAACGGGACAGGCAGCATCCCTGGAGAGAAGGAATGGGTCACGTTTCGGTTTGAGACCCTTATTCAGCAGAATACTGGCCAGTAACTAATCTTTCTCCAGAATCTGTGGAATTCTTTGCCACAGACGGCTGTGGAGGCCAAGTCAGTGGATAGATAGATTCTTGATTAGTACGGGTGTCAGAGATTATGGGGAGAAGGCAGGAGAATAGTGTTGGGAGGGAGAGATAGATCAGGCATGATTGAATGGAGGAGTAGACTTGATGGGCCAAATAGCCTAATTCTACTCCTATTCCTTATAACCTTGTGACAGAATATATTTTTTCATCTATCATAATGTTAAGTTTAGAGACACAGCATGGAAACAGATTCTTCGGTTCACCGAGTCTATGGTGACCATCGATCACCCATTCACCCAAGTTATTATGGTTGGGCCAAGATGAGCATCTATTGTCTATTTCAAATTGTCCTGGAATTGTGAAGGTTGTTGGGTGATTTTGGAAGGCAGTTCAGGCTCTCCCATGTTAATGTGGAATTATCCTGGACGAGAGTGGCTAAAAATGCTGGATTTCTAACCCTAAGGTCATGAGTAAACCAAATGTTTTTTACATTCATACCATGCTTTCATAGTGTGAATCCAGGTTTTTATTCTAGATTTATTTGTATTTTATTGAAACCACTCCATTTAAATTCATTGGAATGTTTCTGGATTATCTGTTCAAGAATTCTCTGAATTATTAGTTGAACAACTAATTCATAAGACTTCAAAGCTGCTTTCACTGAGTAACAACAAGGTAGTCATACAGGTGGAAATAGGTCCTTCCTAGTAAGTTGACCATTGTCAGCACACTTTAAAAAACTTCCCATTTTAGAGACAGTCCCTTTCCAATAAACGATCTACTCCAATCAACTTGAGCGAGTTCCCGTCTAATGCCTTCATAGATGGCCTTGCCCCAATTCAGAATATCAGAAGTCACAAGTACCAAAATCTACGGGCTCATCTACGGGCACTTCATCAACATTCCCCTCCCGATTCCCTAAAAAAAAGTTTTTCTCTTCTGAATCTTTTTTTTAATTATGTGTTGATGGGTTTGTTAAAGTAAGCAAGGTAAATATATACAGACACAAGGAACTGCAGGTGCCAGTTTACAAAAAAAGACACAGTGCTAGAGTAACTCAGCGGCTCTGGCAGCATCTCTGGAAAACATAAATAGGTGAGGGGGGTGTTGTTCCTGGAGCTTACATTGGCCCATGTTGTAACAATGCTGGGGCCAGAAGCAACAAGATGCAAGTAGGAGTAGGATGGTGAATTATGAAGGCAGGTAATCAGAAGCTCTGGGGAACTCATGCAGACTAGGTGCAGGAGTACCATTTAAAAATAGAGACACAAAATTCTCAGCCGGTCAGGCAGCATTTCTGGAGAACATGGATAGATGATGTTTTGGGTCGACAACCGTCTTCAGACTATTTGTTTTAGTTTAGAGATACAGCATGCAAACAGGCCCTTCGACCCAATAAGTTCACACAATAAGTTCACACAATAAGTTCACCTGTTCGCAATATTTCTATAGTATCCCACTTCCTCATCCAGAACCTGCACATTAGGGGTAATTTATAGGGGACAATTAACCTACAAACCCGCACGTCTTTGAGATGTGGGAAGAAACCAGAGCACCCAGAAGAAACCCACATGGTCACAGGGTGGACATACAAACTCCCCACAGAAAGCACCCAGGGTCAGGATGGATCTAGCTATGCCACTGTGCCTTCCCTTATCGAAAACAAACATTTATTTTTCCGTTGGATTTCAGTAAAGTGAGGGATTTGGAGAATAGAAGTATTGGATGATTCGCATGACTGCCAGAGAAATAACAATGTCATATAAACAAGACAGCTGAAATAGTTATATAGCAACCACAAACATACCTAAAAGCTCAGGATCAAAGACTACAAAAATATATTTGCCTCCAATGCTGCAACTGCTGGAATAGTCAGGCAAAGTTAAATATTGCACCATATTTGTCATTTATTAAGCATGTGTGAAAGTGTATTTATACACACTGAACATTATTTTTCTCCCGTTATGTACTATGTTTATATATTCTGTTGTGCTGCAGCAAGTAAGAATTTCATTGTCCTATCTGAGACATATGACAATAAAACACTCTTGACTTGACCTCAAACTGTACTATATTCCACTCCCTCTTCTCCCCTTCCCCATCGGGCAAAATGTATGGAAATGTGAAAAAACACACACCTCCAGATTCAGGTATAGTTTCTTCCCAGCAGTTATCAGGCAACTGTATAACCCTACCAACAACTAGAGACAGCAGTCCTAAACTATTCTCTACCTCATTGGAGACCATCTGACTATCGTTGATCAGACTTTACTGGCTTTATCTTGAACAAAATGTTATTCACTTTATCGTGTATTTGTACAGCATGTTAACCAAGCAGATGGTTAACTGCTTGGCACGCAACAAAAGCTTTTCAGCCATGATCATATTGAATGGCGGTGCTGGCTCGAAGGGACAAATGGCCTACTCCTGCACCTATTTTTCTATGTAACAATGTGACAATAAACTAATGACAAATACACACGATGGGTGCTGGGTCATGCATAGGCATAGATCATTGTTCAGAGATGCTGAATACTGGAGAACAGATTGGCTGTGATTGTAGTTCACAATAACAATGTTGAGAATGTCTTTTAACTGATCTGAAAATAGATGTTGCTATAGAGGTTTATCATGATTTCATTCTGATTACCACATGAAATCTGTGATTTCCAAAATTAAATGTCAGCCCACTTTTTTTTAGTTTTGTTTAAAAAAGAAATGCAAAATGTTTTTTTAAACTTGATCTATGGATATTAAGGGATGTGGGGAGAAAGCAGGAACGGTGTACTGATTTTGTATGATCAACCAAGATCATATTGAATGGCGGTGCTGGCTCGAAGGGCCGTATGACCTACTCCTGCACCTATTTTCTATGTTTCTTTGAATGTGATATTCATACCAGAATAATTCTGCATTTTCAATTGCATCAGAAGATCACAGTCACATTGAAAGCCATCTTAATTTGCATTATAATGTAAGGGTTGTGCATTAATTCATGGTTAACATGAAGGAAACCTTTCTTTTCATGGGGTGTAGTTGGAACCTGGAATACTCTGCCTGCAGATGTGGAGGAGTCAGATTCCTCGGTGGTTTTAAGCAGGAAAGTGGGTAAAAATATAACAATTATAAAAACTTGACAACATCATAGATAGGGCTGTGAGGGTCGAGAGCTAGTGCTGTCATGATGGGTCAAATGATTTCCTATCCAAATAGTGAAAGGCCTGGATATAGTGTTTGTGGAGAAGGTGTTTCTACTTGTGGTCCAGGGCCAGAGGCCATAGCCTCCGAATAAAAGGACGCACCTTTAGAAAGGAGATGAGGAAGAATTTCATTAGTCCGAGGGTGGTGAATCTGTGGAATTCATTGCCACAGAAGGCTGTGGCCAGGTCAATGGATATTTTCAAGGTGGAGATTGATAGAATCTTGATTAATACAGGTGTCAGGGGTTATGGGGAGAAGGCAGGAGAGATAGATCAGCCATGATTGAATGGCGGAGTAGACTTGATGGGCCGCAAAGCCTAATTCTGCATTTATAATTTATGAACATGAAAATCATGTAACGATTTTATGATTCAAAAGAAGATGTGATTTTGCAATGAATGTCAAGATATGCCATGTGCACTAAACAATGATTGTTATTTTTTTATACTGTGTGATTTTGTAATAGGAAATATATTGTGATTTTGATTAGTGCTTTAGTTTAATTTTTTAGTTTAGTTTAGAGATACAGCACGACAAAACAAGCCCTTCGGCCCACCAAGTTTGCACCGAACACCAACACTATACTATATACTAGGGACGATTTACAATTGATAAAAGCCAAATTAACCACAAACCTGTACGTATCTGGAGTGTGGGAGGACACCCAGGGAAAACCCACACGGTCATGGGAAGAATGTACGAACTCCATACAGACAGCACCCTTAGTCAGGATCGAACCTGGGTCTCTGTCGATGTGAGGCAGCAACTCTACCACAGCGCCACCGTGCTGCCCTATTGGCTTTCTCATTGACAAATCTCTCCAAGGGGCTTGTGGGCTTTCATCTTACAGACAGAGAGGATAAGGGGATAAAAGGGTAGCATGTTAGGTCATTAGGGAATAGGAATAGAATTAGGCCATTCGGCCCATCCATTCTACTCTACCATTCAATCATAGCTGATCTATCTCTCCCTCCTAACCCCATTCTCCTGCCTTCTCCCCATAACCTCTGACACCTGTACTAATGTTAACTCAGCTCCTCGATTTGACACCAGAATAAACACACCTGCCTTTGAAGGTCCATTTGCTTTAGTTCTTCTGCTAGATATGTCAAAACAATCTTATCTCAGCAACATCAGTGGCATTAATAGAACTGGAAAATATAAAAATTTGCAATATCTGAAGATTAGACAGAGGTAACCAGTTAACATTTTGGAGCTATTTCTTGGTATTTTGATTTTGTTCTCTCTCGATGTTCAGAATGCTGATGTTGCCTTTTTTTAAATCTATGTTAATGTTGAGTGAAGAGATCAAGTGGTTTGTGACCACATTTGCAGACAACAAATCGATGGTTGAGAAAGCAAGGTGTAAGAAGGCTTCAGGAATCTACAAAGGGATACAGATGGGTTAAGATACAGGCATATGGCAGATGGTATGTAATGTGGAGAAAAATTAGGTTATTTCCTTTGGGATAACAAGTAGAAAGCAAAATAAAAATATTTGAATAGTAGAGTACAAAATGCTGTGGTACAGTGGGATCTGCATGTCCTTGTTCGCAAAATACAGGAAATTAGCATGAAAGTACAGCAACTGGTTAAGAAGATAATAGTGTTTTGGATTTTATTACGGAGGGGAAATAATATAAAAGCAGAGAAGTCTTGCTAAAACTGAAAAGGATATGGATGAGCTTACACCTGCGATGCTGCGTATAGTTTAATCTAAGTAGATGTATAAAATCATGATGGTGGTGGTGTATTCTGTGATGAATGCACACAGTCTTTTACCCAGTGTAGGAGAATCAAAAACCATAGGTTTAAGGTAAGAGGGGAAAGATTTAATAAAAATCTAAAGGACAACTTTTTCACACAGAGAGTAGTGGGTATATGGAATGAGCTGCCAAAGGAGGCAGGTACAATAACAACATTTTAATAACATTTGGGACAGCTACATAGATCGGAGAGGTTTAAAGAGATATGGATTAAATGGACTAACATAGATGGGGCATCTTGGTCGCATGGATGAGTTGGGCTGGTGGGTCTGTTTCTGTGGACATCAGTCTGAAGAAGGGTCTCAGTTCAGAGAAGAATCATGAATTTGATTCCTGGGTTAACTGAGGAGGGACGGTTGAGCAGGTTGGACTGAAGCACATTGACATTTGGAAGAATGAGTAGGGGACCTTCGCAAGGTAGAGTCCAAAATGATGTCTTCCCTCCTGTGGGACAGAGCCAGAGATTCAGGGGAAGGGATTTCCCATTGAAGGCAGAGAAGAGAAGGAATACTTTCCCCAGATATTTCCATTTAGTTACACCAGATAGAAACAGGCTCTTTGGGCCACCTGGCCCAGGTCTATCATCAACCACCCATCTATGATAACCCCATTTTATTCGATGCCTTCTACCGACCATTTCCCTCCACATTTGACTGCTGACCTATGCCGACAGTGGCCAATTAATCCATCCACCCCGATCGATGTCTTCCGGATGTGGGAAGAAATTGAAGCTCTGGAATGAAACGCACTTGGCCATAAGGAGAATATGTCAATGCCACACAGAGGTCAGGATTGAATCCGTGTGTGTGGAGCAGTGATACAATGCCTCTACTACCACTTCACCAGGACAGCTGAATAGGAATCTTTGGAATTTTCCACTACAGTGAATTTGAGGAAAAATCGTAGAATATATTCAAGGATGATTTTAGTTTCGAGGGGAATTGATGGTTAGCACTTGAAAGTGGGGCTGAGGCCAGATCAGTTCTGTTGGAATGGACCCAAGGGCCCCATATGATCAATCCTGCCACTGTTATGCTCTTACACGCATATTCTGCTGTGCTGCAGCAAGTAAGAATGTCATTGCTCTATGTGGGACATTTGACAATAAAACACTCTTGATCCTTCTCCACTAAAGTACATTTTGCTGATGCAGTAACCAAAGATGATCAGCAGCAGCAGATTGCAAATCCCTTTATTTATTTGTCCAATGCGTAGTACATCTCAGTGGTTTTCCGGAGTTAAAATCTGAAGTAGTTGAACATCACACCCCACTATTCAGAGAGAAATTGCAAGTGAGGGTCTAGACTGAGATTCATTCAGCTAATAGAGTTATAGACTCATACATTACTGCATGGAGGCAGGCACTTCAGCCCAACTCATCCATGCCGACCAAGATATCGCATCTCAGCTAGTCCCATTTGCCCACACTTGGTTCATAACCCTCTGAACCTTTCCAATCCACGCACCTTTAGTTTAGTTTACTTTAGAGATACAGCATGTAAACAGGCCCTTCAACCCACTGAGTGCACAGCAATCCCCGCATATTAACCTAGAAAATAGGTGCAGGAGTAGGCCATTTGACTCTTCGAGCCTGCACCGCCATTCAATATGATCATGGCTGGTCATCCAACTCAGTATCCTGTATTAACACTATCCTACACATACTATATAGTTCTATAGACTCAGGATCAATTCATGGGGATTAGAGGGTAGCTAATGTTATCCCACCTTTTAAGAAAGGTGGGAGAGAGAAAATGGGGTATTATAGACCAGTTATCCTGACATCGGTGGTGGGGAAGATGCTGGAGTCAATTATAAAAGATGAGATAGCCGCACATTTGGATAGCAGTAACAGGATCGGTCCGAGTCAGCATGTATTTACGAATGGGAAATCATGCTTGGCTAATCTTTTGGAATTTTTTGAAGATGTAACTAGGGAAATGGTCAAGAGAGAGCCAGTGGATGTTGTGTACCTGGACTTTCAGAAAGCATTTGATAAGGCCCCACATAGGAGATTAGTGGGCAAAATTAGGGCACATGGTATTGGGGGTAGAGTGCTGACATGGATAGAGAAGTGGTTGGCAGACAGGAAACAAAGAGTAGGGATTAACGGGTCCCTTTTAGAATGGCAGGCAGTAACTAGTGGGGTACCGCAAGGCTCGGTGCTGGGACCGCAGCTATTTACAATATACATCAATGATTTGAATGAAGGGATTCAAAGTAACATTAGAAAATTTGCAGATGACACAAAGCTGGATGGCAGTGTGAACTGTAAGGAAGATGCTATGAGAATGCAGGGTGACTTGGACAGGTTGGGTGAGTGGGCAGATGCATGGCAGATGAAGTTTAATGTGGATAAATGTGAAGTTATCCACTTTGTTAGCAAAAACAGGAAGCCAGATTACTAGCTAAATGACATCAAGTTGGGAAAACGGGAAGTACAACGGGAGCTAGAGGCAGGAAACATGTTCCCAATGTTGGGGGAGTCCAGAACCAGGGGCCACAGTTTAAGAATAAGGAGTAAGCCATTTATAACGGATACGAGGAAACACTTTTTCTCACAGAGTTGTGAGTCTGTGGAATTCTCTGCCTCAGGTAGGAGGTAGGTAGGTTCTCTGGATGCTTTCAAGAGAGAGCTAGATAGAGCTTTTAACAATAGTGGTCAGGGGATATGGGGAGAAGGCAGGAAAGGGGTACTGATTGGGGATGATCAGCCATAATCACATTGAATGGCGGTGCTGAATGGCCTTCTCCTGCACCCATTGTCTATTGTCTATTGTCTATTGTCATATTAGGGACAATTTACATTCACACCAAGCCAATTTACGTACAAACCTGTACATCTTTAGACTGTGGGAGGAAACTGAAGATCTGGGTCAAGGGTAGAACATACAAACTCCATACAGACAGCACCCCTATTGCGGATCGAACCCGCATCTCTGGTGCTGAAAGCGCTGTAAGGCAGGAAGTCTACCGCTGCACCACCATGCAGCCTGTCCAAGTGTCTTTTAAATTTTGGAAATAAGAGGGTTGTTTCATCACAAATGGGGGGAAAATAATTAGATCTGTATTCTTGGAGTTTAGAAGAATGAGAGAGGGTCTTACTGAAAACAATACATCCAAATGGTATTGAATATCAGGGCAGGCATGAGGGACCAGGTGGACTCCTGCTCCTTGTGTTGTTGTATTCTATTGATCTGCTCACTGGACATGGAATCAACAGGTTCAGATCCATATCGCTATGATGACTAGGGATCACTGTCACCCTCCTCAAAACTATGGGGCAATGGCTGTCCATTGTATATTCAATGGCTGCAGAATTTCACCCTATTTCACATAGTCCCCTTGTTCCACCTATCGGACTACCCCACCTTGCATAGAAAATTGACCATAGAATGGTGCACAAGAACAAGCCCTTCAGCCCACAATGTTACATCAAACAATCATCATCACGTTGAAAACATTAGTGACACAGTGGTGCAGGTTTCCGACAGGAACGGTGATGGACGCACCACACATCTCTGTCCTACTAGTTCCTGCGGACTTCCGCTGCTGGAAGTATAGGATATTTGGTGTGCGTGCTTTATCATCATTCCTTACAATGCGATGTACGACAGTGATCGCAACTTCTACTGAAGTGTAGATGGCCATTGGCCCGCTAGAAGCTCATCCGCACTTTGACAGGTGTTGTTTTTGGTCCTGCTGGGGGTCCACAGCCTCCTCTTTACCTGACAAACCAGGTGGGGAAGACGGTTTAGTCGCCGACTATCTGACCATGGAGCAGGTAGCACGGGATTACATGGTACCCGTGGTGGAGGGAACTCCCCCCAACCTGATCAAACATAATGCAAAATTAAACAAATCTCTTCAAACTGCATATGACCCATATCCCACCATTCCCTGCATATCTATGTACCTAAAAGCTTCCGAAACGCCACTTTTGTTTCTACCTCCACCACCATGTGTAAAAAACTTGCCCCTCATTTCTCCATTAAACTTTGCCCCTCTTATCTTAAAGCTATGCTCTCTAGTTTTTAACATTTTCACCCTGGGGAAAAAAAGGTTCTGACTGTCTATCCAAACAATGCCTCTAATAATTTTAGATTCTTCTATCAGGTCACCCCTTAGCCTCCGACCATCCAGACCTTCTCTGCTACTGCAATGGTCTTGCCTTCTCTCTTTCTAATTTCTTCGACCTGAAACATCATCTGGGTTCTCAATCCAGGGTTCACTTGGCTGGCTGAGTTCTTCCAGCATTTCTGCTTTAGTTACAGTTTAAAATATCAATACAGGTGACCCATACCATCAATCAGATGCCCAGAAATCTTGATATTTACTTTTTCAAAAAGTTTTGGCTACTATTCACCCATTGGCATTTTACTGGAATTTATCTTGCACTAAATGTTATTCCCTTTATCATGCATCTGTACACTGTGGATGGCTCATTGCAATCATACATGGTCTTTCTGCTGACTGGATAGTATGCAACAAAAGCTTTACATTGTACCGTGGTACATGTGATAGTGAACTAAACTAAACTACAGTGCTGGAGATGCCAGCAGGTCAGGCAGCAGCATCTCTGTGCTCCCTAAAGGGCCTGTCCCACTTTCACAACCTAATTCGCAAACTTTTTTACTCGTGGACATTTTTCATCAGGCTAGAAAAACACCCCGACCTACTTGATGCCACCAGTACCTACGACTAGCATCACGACCTACCTACGACCTCCTACCACCTCGTGACGACCATGCTGCGAGTACGTCAAGGGCAAACTCGGCAGAGGTCGTGAATTAGGTCGTGAAAGTGAGACAGGCCCTTAACTCTCTCCCACCTCTCATGAGAAGGGCATGACTTTTGTGGATGGAAATCCTTTCAAAATCGCTCTCATACAGAATAGCTGAATTATGTCATCATGTTTATGTTCATCTTCCTGCTCACTACCCTGCCAGAAACCATTCAAATAATTTTAAAATATTTTCCATTTCAAAAAGCGCACACAAATTATCCTTCCTCCACTGTTTCTTCTAAACCATTCCATCACCTAGCAACACACTGCATAATTTTTAAAATAATCTCTGAGCCTCTCTTTCCAGAACAGTGAAGCATTTCAATAGAGGTAATATTAAGGCTTTGAAAAAAAGAAAAGGTTTGATTTAATTCTGTGCTTTATCATTTATGAAAAGCTTTCACACACACAGTGAATTGCTTAGAATTACACAGCGTGCAACACTCTGTAGCAGCTCATTTGGTTCAAGTGGTCTAGGCTGTCGTTTCTGCTCTGTATGAACCAGCTTCCGCCTTGTTTGAGTCATAGTGTGGAAATAGGCCCAGTGGCCCAACTTGCCCACATCGACCAACATGTTCCATCTACACTCATCCCACCTATCTGGGTTTGGCCCATATCTCTAAACCATTTCTCTCTATCCATTTACCTGTCTAAATGTTGTTTAAACATTGCCTCAAGCATCTCCTCTGGCAGCTCATTCCATACACACATCACCCTTTGAATAAAGTTACCTCTCAGGCTCCTATAACATCTTTCTCCCCTCACCTTAAACCTATGTCCTCTGGTTCTAGATACTCTACTTTGGGCAAGAGATTCTGTGCGTTTAACAGATCTATTCCTGAAACAACTTTTTACATCTCCCATCATCCTGCATTCCAATGAATAGAGGCCCAGCCTGCTCATCCTCTCCCTATAGCTCAGGACCTCGTCCCAGTAACATCTGTGTAAATCTTCTCTGAACACTTTCCAGCTTGACAACATCTGAGAGGTGATGAGAGGGGATCTCATTGAAACATATAAGATTGTTAAGGGTTTGGACACGGTAGGGGCAGGAAACATGATCCCGATGTTGGAGGAGTCCACAACCAGGGGCCACAGTTTAAGAATAAGGAGTAAGCCATTTAGAACGGAGACAATGAAACACTTTTTCTCACAGAGAGTGGTGAGTCTGTGGAATTCTCTGCCTCAGAGGGTGGTGGGGGCCCGTTCTCTGGATGCTTTCAAGAGAGAGCTAGATAGGGCTGTTAAAAATAGTGGAGTCAGGGGATATGGGGAGAAGGCAGGAACGAGGTACTGATTGTGGATGATCAGCCATGACCACAGTGAATGGCGGTGCTGTTTGAAGGGCCGAATGGCCTATTCCTGCACCTATTGTCTATTGTCTATCTTCCCCAAAACTGAACACAATACTCTAAATGTGGCCTCACCAACGTCATATACTGCAACATGACCCCCCAACTTCTATACTTCTTCATCTCATTCTATCAACATCTCACAAGTTCACAAGTTCACAGGTTATAGGAGTAGAATTAGGCCATTCGGCCCCATCGAGTCTACTCCACCATTCAATCATGGCTGATCTCTGCCTCCAAATTTCATTTTTCTGCCTTCTCCCCAGAACCCTTGATCAATAATTTGTCTATCTCTGCCTCAAAAAAAATCCACTGACGGCCTCCACAGCCCTCTGTGGCAATGAGTTCCACAGATTAACTACCCTCTGACTAAAGAGGGTGCATGCAAGTGTACATGAGTGTTGCTGTACCATTGGTGGAAGAGACCAGAGCAAGAGGGCATGGTGATTGTCTAATGAATGAAATAGATAGGATAGACAGTCAGAACATTTTTCCCAGGGTGAAAATGCCTGGGAAATAGAGGACATAAAGTTGAGTGAGGCAGCGTTTAAAGAAAATGTATGGGGCACACTTTTCACCCTGAGGTTAGTGGGTGCCAGGAACGCACTGTCAGGGTGTGGTGGAGGCAGATACAATAGAGGTTTTTGAATAGTACATGGATGTGTAGAGAATGTAAGGGTATGGATATTCTATTAACAGACAGATTAGATTGGTCTTGGTAACATAGAAACATAGAAAATAGGTACAGGAGTAGGCCATTCGGCCCTTCGAGCCTGCACCGCCATTCAATATGATCATGGCTGATCATCCAAATCAATATCCCATACCTGCCCTCTCTCCATACCCCCTGATCCATTTAGCCACAAGGGCCACATCTAACTCCCTCTTAAATCTAGCCAATGAACTGGCCTCAACTACCTTCTGTGCAGAGAATCCCACAGATTCACCACTCTCTGTGTAAAAAATTATTTTCTCGTCTTGGTCCTAAAAGATTTTCCCCTTATCCTTAAACAGTGACCCTTTGTTCTGGACTTACCCAACATCGGGAATAATCTTCCTGCATCTAGCCTGTCCAACCCCTTAAGAATTTTGTAAGTTTCTATAAGATCCCCCCTCAATCTTCTAAATTCTAGTGAGTACAAGCCAAGTCTATCCAGTCTTGTCCAGCATATCATGTTCAGCATTGACATCGTTGGCCGAAAGGCCATTCCCTGTGCTGATCTGTTCTATTATCTATTCAATGTAAGGATGAACTTTATTTTAACAGACTGGCTGGGTCACATCTGGACCTTGGGGAAATAGATTAATTTGTAGCTTTCAAAAGGGAGTGGTATCAATGCTTCGAACAAATATATTGCAGGAATTAAGGAGAAAAGTGTTGAATACTGCTGGGCTGATTCAGTCTACAATTCACCAGAAGGAATTTCTTTGGCCAGAGGTCGATGATTCTGTGGAATTCACCAACGCAGACAGCTGTGGAGACCAAGACATTGGGTATTTTAAAACGGAGATTGATAGGGACTTGATTAGGAAGAACAACAAATGTTATGGGAGAAGGCGTGGGAATGGGGATGAGAGGAGAAAGATAGATCAATCATGATTGAATGGCAGAGTAGACTCGATGGGCCGAATGGACTATTTCTGATCCTATGTGTAATGGTCTTCCAGTAAGCAGATATGGACATGAAGAGATTTTTATGTGAGTCCATTCTATCAGCACAAATAGTCATTAAGTCATCAGATAGAGTCATAGTCATAGAGTCATACAGTGTGGAAACAGTCCCTTCGGCCCAACTTGCCCACACCGGCCAACATGACCCAGCTACACTAGTCCCACCTGCCCGCGATTGGGCCATATCCCACAAACCTGTCTAATCCATTTACCTGTCTAACTGTCTCAACTACCTCCTCTGGCAGCTTGTTCCATAAACTCACCACCTTTTGTGTGAAAAGATCACCCCTCAGATTTTTCTTGTTCTTCACCTTAAACCTATGTCCTCTGGTCCTCGATTCACCTGCTCTGGGCAAGAGATTCTGTGCATCTACCCAATCTATTCTCTGATGATTTAATACATCTCTATAAAATTATTCCTCATCCTCCTGCGCTACAAGGAATAATTCCAGCCTACTCAACCTCTCCCTACAAATCACATTCTCCGGCTCTGGCAACATCCTTGTAAATCTTCTCTGTACCCGTTTCAGCTTGACAACGTAGATATAGACTATTTCATCGCATTTCGTTGTCTCTGTACTGTACACTGACAATGACAATTAAAATTGAATCTGAATCTTCAGGATGCAGGAAAAGCTAGGCACAAAGTGGAGTTGATAGGATGAGTCTATTATTACCACCATGCTGCTCTGGTGAACAGCAATGATGATTGGCATCAAGAATAATAACTTCTCTGGCATGTGTGGCATTGCCATGACCCATTGCACTATCCATATCATGGGGACTAACAAAGATTCAAAAAATGATCTGTGTCAAGTTGGAAGAGGCTCTGTGTTTACACACTTCAGTCTTGCTTTGTATAAAAGGAATTGCACAATTTAAAAAAAAATCAAATTTCTACACATTCAGACAGTTTTCAGTGATATGCGAACATAATGACCTGGAAACTACTCCATTGTTGACTACCCTGTTCTTTGTCTATTAGCTTCTACAATGCTTGCATATGTAGGAGTTACATAATATTACATTATGCAAAGGGAAAACACATCATAGATCTTCCTACTGCCTTCTTGTAAACATATTCAGAACCCTTTTCTGACAGCCAGAAACTTAAGAATAAGGGGTAGGCCATTTAGGACTAAGATGAGGAGACATTTCTTCACGCAGAGCGTTGTGAATCTGTGGAATTCTCTGCCACAGAAGGCAGTGGAGGCCAATTCACTGGTTGTTTTTAAAAGAGAGTTAGATTTAGCTCTTAGGGCTATGGGAATCAAGAGATATGGGGATAAAGCAGGAACGGGGTACCGATTGTAGATGATCAGCCATGATTATATTGAATGGCGGTGCTAGCTTGAAGGGCCAAATGGCCTACTCCTGCAACCTATTTTTCTATGTTTCCATGTTTCTATGTTTTCCCGAGGGTGGAAATGTCAAAACCTAGAGGGCATAAATTGAAGATGAGATGCAAAAAGTTCAAAGGAGATGTGCGGGGCATGTTTTATTACACAGTGGATGGTCGGTGCCAGGAATATGCTGACATGGATTGTGGAGGCAGAAAATATAATCGTTTTTAAGAGGCTTTTAGATAGGCGCATGGCAAGGGATGGAGGGATATGGGTCATGTGCAAGCAGATAGAGTCATAGAGTGATACAGTGTGGAAACAGGCCCTTCGGCCCAACTTGCCCACACTTGACCAACTATGTCCCAGCTACACTAGTCACACCTGCCTACGTTTGGTCCATATCCCTCCAAACTTCTCCTATCCATGTGCCTATCTAACTGTTTCTTAAATGTTGGGATAGTCCCAGGCTCAACGACCTCATTTGGCAGCTTGTTTCGTACACCCACCGGGTGAATAAGTTACCCCTCAGATTCTTCTTAAATGTTTACCCCTTCACCTTGAACCAATGTCCTTTGGTCCTCGATTCCCCTACTCTGGCAAGAGACTCTGTGCCTCTATTCCTCTTATGATTTTGTATACCTCTATAAGATCACCCCTTATCCTCCTGCACTCCATGGAATCTCTAGCCTAGCCTACTGAACCTCTCCCTATAGCTCACAAACTCTAGTCCTGGCAACATCCTCATAAATCTTCTCTGAAACCTTTCAAGCTTGTCAATATCTTTCCTATAACATGGTGCCCAGAAATGAACACAATATTTAGGTATGTTACAAAACCTACCTGAATCGCCATTGGGAATCTGCCCTCAGCCATGTCGGCGATTTTGGCGCTGTTTGGAGGGGGCGGGTTTAAAACGCGATTTTTACTAGGCTGTACTAATCGCAGATGTTCAGCCTAGTAAATCATTAACGAAAAATCGCTGCAAGACCCGGTCGCAAAAGGTATTATTAGTTTTATAGGCCTCGATAATATAGTTCTAATAGTTTTTAAATTACTGTCTGATTCCGCAACCTCTCACAGCCCGAAGGTTTTATAAAGCAAACAATTAAAGGTATGTACCTTATTTTTACATTATATGGGGCATATATATAACCCTGTATATCAAGTTATCTATAGCGAGTAGTTCATTTTGGGCTTTTTATATCCCGCAGTATTTTTCTCGGCATTTGAGGGCACTAATCCAGCGCGATATCAACGTTCTAAACCAGCGCGTTCCACATGAACCCACTAGAAAGCCGATTTAAATGGGCATTTATTTACAGCAATTGAACACTAAATTCCTTCCATTTGGCCTATAAATTAATGTAAATTAGATATAAAAATCATGTTATATTGTGAATTATTTGTGAATAATCTTTGGACACTTAGGCTATTTAAAAATGTTAATCTTTCCTTAAGAAATGGGCTTTTGACAATCCAAGATCACAGCTTTTTTGTAATGTCCATTGAAAATCAATAGGGAACAAGATGCTAATTTCCGAGTATGAAAATGGCCATAACTTTTTTAATACTTGAGATATGAAAGTGAATTTCGTGTCAAATTAAACATATTGTTATGCTTTATCTGATGGGATAAATTGCAGACTTGATTTTTAAAATCTCAAAATATTGTAACATTGCTACAATATTGTAAATGTGGTCTCACCAACATCTTATACAACTGCAACATGACCTCCCAATGTCTATACTCAGAGATGAGATTAGCTTATCTTGGAATCATGATTAGCCCAGATATTGTGGACCAAAGTACCTGACCGTCTGCTGTACTATTCTATATAACATTGTTTATCAACAGTGCCGGATTTATGTATAAGCTAAACAAGCTATAGCTTAGGGGGCCCCCCGAAAAAAGTGATGGGCCTCGAGGTCTAGGGGGGCCTCCGGCCAAGGCAGAACACCTACCGTTCAACTCTGGGCGGCCCCCCTCTCTATCTCTCTCTCTCCATCTCCCCCCGCTATCCATGTCCGGGCCGCCAGGCTCCGCTCGCTCCTCATCCGCCGGCACGGCAGGCCGCCTTGCACATGCGCACAACCACGGCCAGCACATCATGGGCCGCCCTGCGCATGCGCACTGCAACGGCAGATTTGGCCGCCATGGCTGTCCGGTCGTTGGGGGCCTCACAAGTGGAACAGCTTAGGGCCTCTCTTCATCTAAATCTGGCACTGAGACCCAGGGTTGATCCTGACTACGGTTTGTACGTTGTCCCTGTGACCATGTGGGTTTTCTCCGGGTGCTCTGGTATCCTCCCACATTCCAAAGACATGCAGGTTTGTTGGTTAATTGGCTCCTGGTGTGTCGGATGCAAGATTGGGATGACATAAAACTATAATTGGTCGGCGTGGACACGGTGGGCCGTATCTCTGAAGTAAACTAAAGGCTGGCATTATATTAATTTAGCTGCAAAGTGCTGGAGTAACACAGCGGGTCGGGCAGCATCTCTGGAGAACATGGATTGGTGACGTTTCGGGTTGGGACCCTTCTTCAAACCCCATCATCTGTAGTTCTTTGTTTCTACATTTCACAAAGCCATGTCACCTTGTTGAAGATACCTCCAGGTTGTAAAATAAGTCCTCTTTTGCTTCCACTGTTCTCTCCTTGCCCCAATGAATACACCTCCAATAATAATAAACATAGAAATACAGACAATAGGTGCAGGAGTAGGCCATTCGGCCCTTCGAGCCTGCACCGCCATTCAATATGATCATGGCTGATCATCCAACTCAGTATCCCATACCTGCCTTCTCTCCATACCCCCTGAACCCTTTAGCCACAAGGGCCACATCAAACTCCCTCTTAAATATAGCCAATTAACTGGCCTCAACTACATTCTGTGGCAGAGAATTCCAGAGATTCATCACTCTCTGTGTAAAAAATGATTTTCTCATCTCAGTCCTAAAAGACTTCCCCTTTATCCTTAAACTGTGACCCCTTGTTCTGGACTTCCCCAACATCGGGACCAATCTTCCTGCATCTAGCCTGTCCAACCCTTTAAGAATTTTGTAAGTTTCTATAAGATCTCCCCTCAATCTTCTAAATTCTAGTGAGTACAAGCCGAGTCTATCCTGTCTTTCTTCATATGAAAGTCCTGACATCCCAGGAATCAGTCTGGTGAACCTTCTCTGTACTCCCTCTATGGCAAGAATGCCCTTCCTCAGATTAGGAGACCAAAATTAGGAGACTTCAGGTGTGGTCTCCAGGTGTGGTAATAAAGAATGTTCTACCTACTGTAATTCAGCACAAAACAGATCCTTTGTTAACTATGAGGTCTTCACTACAGTCCAACATTGCTGAAATAGTGTGCACACCATGAACACAATGGAAGTCAGTACCTGATAGTGGCACTTTAGTGCCGTTTGGATAAGGACAGGGAATGGAAGGGTATTGATCATGAGCAAACACAAATGAGTATAACGGCATCATCTTTGGTGCGAACATTGTGGGCCAAAGGGTTTGTTCCTGTGCTGCACTGTTCTATGTAACTAAACATAATATGCTGGAGGAACAAAGGAAACCGGGAATTCCCAGTACAGCTATCATTGCTTCACAGCGCGGAAATAGGCCCTTCGGCCCACTCAGGCCGTGCCGACCAGCGATCACTCTGCACACTACCACCATCCCACACACACTAGGGACAATTTACAATGTTACCAAGCCAATTAACCTACAAAACTGTACATCTTTTGAGTATGGGTGGAAAACATAGCACCCGGATGGAAACCCAATGGGGAGAATGTACAAACTCCGTACAGACAGCACCCATAGTCAGAATTGAACCAGGGTCTCTGCCGCCATAGGGCAGCAAATCTACCGCTGCCCCACCGTGCTGCCCTGGTGCCATACTCTGTTGCTGATCATTCTCGCACCATTCTCAACTCACATCACGACAGCCATAAACAAGCAAATTGACTTGCTAAGCATTTGTGCATTCGATTAAAACCATATGGTTGTGACTATTTACACTTATGCATTCCCTTGTGCCTGAATTCATCCTGTGTTGGCCTATTTATATACTTGTCTGTAAAGCCTACCTTGTGGCTGCAGCCATGCTGGTGAGTCAATTCTCCCTTGGAATGGAAGAAGTTGCAGATGGCCTTAAAAGACCGAGATGGCACGACTACCGCACCTCCTCACTGCGAGAGTCTGCAGATTGAGCATTGTTGAAACGGCAGAGTTAGGAACAGGAATGCAACATCCCACAAGAAAATAAATGATTTGTGATCACTCTTAGAGCATGCATTGGCCAACAGTGAAGGAGGAAAGGTTTATTCCCACTTGGATTATATTCTAGACCAAAGATCCTATAGCGGAGCAAGATAGACCACTCCTTCTAAATGCAATGGGCTGACGTGTAGTACGCAACGGAGCGGAACGTGGGCCTTTTTTTCATGCATTTCAATAACCCGACCCGACCCGGCTTGCAGTGCAATCAACGTTGTGGGGGAACAGTTTGTGTAAATAAATTATAATTCTGAAAATGAGCAGAAGATTTTTACCAAAGAACTTTTATTTTAACGAGGATGTTTCTGTAACCGGCTTCCAGGGACAATGTTACAATCTTAATGAAGCCAATTAACCTACAAACCTGAATGTCTTTGCGCTGATAGACACAAAAAGCTGCAGTAACTCATCAGGATGGGCAGCATCTCTGGAGAGAAGGAATGGGTGATGTTTCGGGTCGAGATGCTTCATCTGACTGGTTAGGGATAAGGGAAATGAGAGATATGGATGGTGATGTGGAGAGATAAAGAACAATGAATGAAAGATATGCAAAAAAGTAACGATGATAAAGGAAACAAGCCATTGTAAGCTGTTTGTAGGGTGAAAATGAGAAGCTGGTGCAACGGGTGGGGGGGTGGGGGGGATAGAGAGAGAGAGAGAATGCCGGGCTGCCTGAAGTGAGAGAAATCAATATTCATACCACTGGGTTATAACCTCTTTATCTTTCCACATCACCGTCTATTTCTCTCGTTTCCTTTATCCCTAACCAGTTATAAGAAAGATCTCAACCCAAAACATCAGCCATTCCTCTCTAGAGATGCTACCTGTCCCGCTGAGTTACTCCAGCTTATTGTGTCTATCTTCGGTTTAAACCAGCATCTGCAGTTCCTTTCTACACACTCTCTCTTCCTCTGATCATCTCTCTACTTAGAGTGACATACATCGCTTTTATCCCCTCCTGTATCCCTCCCTCGGCTTTTACACTTCATTCCTGCTCCTCTTTCCTTATCTGATTCCCTGTTGCCTCATTATCAACTCTGGCCGTTATCACATACTTTACCCTCCTGCCAGCCACTGCCCCCCGACCTGAATCTACCTGTCACTTGCCAGACTTTGGCCCACCCCAATCTCACCATTCCAGCTTTCTCCCCCTCTACACCACCAGATTGAAGAAGGGTCTCAACCCGAGACATTGTCTGTCCATTCCCATCATAGATGCTGCCTGACCTGATTAGTTCCCCCAGTACTTTGTTCCAGATTCCAGCATCTGCAGTCTTCAGTATCTCTATTTGGCTTCACAACAACCCTGGCTGGCATGAAACAAGTCTATTTCTGTATCGAGTTTATACATTCACTGTACGGAATTTGTGAGTTCTCCTCGTAACCTGCGTGGGTTTTCCCCGGGATCACCAGTCTCCTCCCAACTTCAAAGACGTGCAGGTTTGCAGGCTAATTGAATGGATAAAATTGTAAATTTTCCCTAGTGTACTTAGAGTAGTGTTAATGTGCGGAGATCGCTGGTCGGCGTGGACTCAGTAGGCCGAAGGGCCTGTTTCCGCGCTGTATCTCTAAACTAAACTAAATTTAACTAAACTGGACAATTTACATTGCCAAACACAGCTAAAACATTGGAAAGGATTGAATTGCAGGTGCACATGCAGCAGAAATAATATTGTTGCCACAGTATGATGCATCGCCAAGCTAACCATTCATCTCAACTTGCCTATAGCAATTCTTTGAAAGAGCAATACAATTAATGCCATTCTCTTGCTCTCATTACCAAGAACTGCGTTGGCTACACAAAGGCTGCTAGCTTTGCAAGCAGTTTATCTCATTTCAATCAAGCTCGCTTTAATCCTGCACTAGATGACACAAAGTGCTGGAGTAGCTCAGCAGGTCAGGCAGCATCTCTGGAGACAATGGGTAGTTGACATTTCAGGTCGGAATCCTACTTCAGTCTAAAGAAGGCCTGATGAAGGGCCTGACCTGAAACATCACATATCCATGTTCTACAGCGATGCTGTCTAACCCGCTGGGCTAAACCAGGTTTTGTGTCTTCTTTTGTAAACCAGCATCTGCAGTTCCTTGTTTCTTAATACTACACTATCTAGACTGACCGTCTGCCATAGAAGTGCAGGACGCTGTCTAATTGCTTCTTAAAAGTTGCGATAGTCCCTGCCTCAACTACCTCCTCTAGCAGTTCGTTCCATACACTCATCGCCCTTTGTGTGAAAAAGTTACTCCTCAAATTCTTATAAAATCATCTCCCCCTCAACTTAAACTTATATTTTCTCAATTCCCCTACTCGGGACAAGAAACTCTGTCCATCTACCCGATCTATTCCTCTCATGATTTTATACACCTCTATAAGATCACCACTCATCCTCCTGCCCTCCAGGCAAGAGACCCAGTCGACTCACCCTATAGCTCAGACCCTCGAATCCTAGCAACATCCTTGTAAATCTTTTCTACACCGTTTCAAAATTAACATCTTTCCATATAACCATATAACAATTACAGCACGGAAACAGGCCATCTTGGCCCTCCTAGTCCATGCCGAACACTTACTCTCACCTATTCCCATCTACCTACACTCAGACCATAACCCTCCAATCCTTTCCCGTCCATATACCTATCTAATTTATTTTTAAATGATAAAATCGAACCTGCCTCCATCACTTCCACTGGAAGCTCATTCCACACAGCTACCATTCTCTGAGTAAAGAAGTCCCCACTCATGTTACCCCTAAACTTTTGTCCCTTAATTCTCAAATCTTTCCTTTAACATGGTGCCCAGACTGAACACAATATTGTAAATACAGCCTCACCAATGTCTTATGTAACTGTAACATGACCTCTCAACGTCTCTACTCATCTCCACTATTTTTCTGTACTGATCTCATATTCCTTGCCTCCTTTAACATCCAATAATCTGTGGGGCACTTGTCTTGAATAGGGTCAAATAGTTAGTGCCTGCAACCCCTTTGTGTAGAGAATCGTATGGACTGGCTACCCTTTACATGGTGACATCTCTATTTAATTACTGTTCGAAAAAAACAGTCCCTTACTTTGAGATTCTCCTACCTGCTTGCAGACATACGAGCAAGGGAAAACATTTCCCAACATATGCACCATCAGATCCCATATAAATTTAATGGCAGCTCAACGGTTGAGTTGCTGCCTTACAGCGCCAGAGACCCGGGATCAATCTTGAGTACGGGTGCTGTCTGTATGGAGTCTGTACGTTCTCCCCATGACCTATGTCTCTGGGTTCCTCCCATTCTCCAAAAACGTACTGGTTTGTAGGTAAATTGGCTTGGTTAAATTGTCCCCAGTGTGTATAGGATAGTGTTAATGTGCGGGGATCGCTGCTTGGCATGGGCTCGGTGGACCGAGGGGCCAGTCTCCGTGCTGTATCTCTAAACTAAAACTAAAATTTAAATGAAATAATTCTTATTTCTTCTCAGCTCATGGAGTATGGGCACTATCTGTGTAATCTCTCCTCATATAAGAACGAGACTAAACTAATGAAATCAATGTGTTATTGAACAGAGAAAAAAATAAGAACAGTTTTGGGAAACAATTATCTTCATCACTGCTTTTGATAATCAAAAGAGAACAAGAGTAGCTCTAATGCATTGCTTCATGTTTAGCAGAGTGAGAGAAATTAAGAATCAAACCGTCTCCTCAAGTTATATAACTTTAAAGAAGTCATATCTATTTCTACTCCAAATGGAGTTTGAAGGAATGATGAGGAAGCAAAATATTTGGTGTGTCTGCAACTTTTGATGTGAACCTTTTAAAAAATATTTTAAACTGCCTCATGTAAAACTGATTAAGTAATTACAAAAGAACCAAAACTCAGCTTGTTACATTGATACATCGAACATCAAAAACTAGGCGGTAATCTGTCACAACAGCTTTTGAAATAATCTGTTAGCAAGCAGTGGATAACAGTAGGGGCAGCTTCATAGCTGTCGTCTTGTAAAGCTGCCAAAATTCCAGCAGTATCGTGGAGGTTTTTTTTATTGTACTAACATTGGCATTTGGAGTAATGTGTGCAGTTCTGGTTGCCCCGTTACAGGAAGGATGTGAAGGCTTTGAGAAAGATTTTAACTCAGAGGGCGAGTGAGTGTCTTTAAACGCATTGCCAGGGTTGGTGATGGGGGCATGTGCAAGGGTGGCATTTAAGAAACTTTTTGGGAAAGCACCTGAACATACAGGTGGGAGGGAGGGATATGGATTATGTGCGGGCAGTTGGCTGTGGCATCATTTTGGCACAGACACTGTCGGCTGAAAGGCCTGTTCCTGTGTTGTACTGTTCTATGTATAGGAGGGAACTGCAGATACTGGTTGATAGCATCTGCAAATAGAACATGGAACAGTGCAGTGAAAATAGACACAGAATGCTGGAGTAACTCAGCGGGACAGGCAGCATCTCTGGATAGAAGGAATGACAGTAGACAATAGACAGTAGGTGCAGGAGTAGGCAATTCGGCCCCTTGAGCCAGCACCGCCATTCACTGTGTTCAAGGCTGATCATCCACAATCAGTACCCCGTTCCTACCTTCTCCCCATATCCCCTGACTCCGCTATCTTTAGGAGCTCTATCTAACTGTCTCTTGAAAGCATCCAGAGAATTGGCCTCCACTGCCTTCTGAGGCAGAGAATTCCACAGATTCACAACTCTCTGTGTGAAAAAGTATTTCCTCATCTCCTTTCTAAATAGCTTACCCCTTATTCTTAAACTGTGGTCCCTGGTTTTGGGTCAGACCTTTCTTCAGACCGTCTCAACTCGAGACATCACCCATTCCTTCTATCCAGACATGATGCCTGTCCCGCTGACTTACTCCAGCATTTTGTGCCTATTTTCACTGCACTGTTCCATGTTCTATTTGCAGATGCTATCAATTTGTATGAAGAGGTGGCGATAAATTCAATACTCTGGGAAGATGCCCTTACATAACTCCCATGGCTTTTGTTTAATTATTTTCCCCATGCCACTTTTTGATCACTTGGCATTTCATTAAACTTCCAAAATGACTGTCAGACCTGAATGAGGCTGTTTTTCACAGTGGGGAGTTATATTTTGCAGGAAGCACGATAACAGCAGGATGTATGAAATGTTAGCATGAGAAAAACTAATTCAAACTCATTCATGCAGTATCCTTCATCTCACATTTACCATCTAAACAAGTGTTATTTTTGCCTCTGCTGTCATTTATTGAATTACTTATCCTTATGAAAAGATAACACTCCCTTGTTGCTGTACACTGTTTTGCACCTCTGAAGGGCCTGTCCCACTGTACGAAGTAATTCAAGAGCTCTCCTGAGTTAAAAAAAAAATCAAACTTGTGGTAAGCAAGTAGAATGTATATAGCGGGTACGTCGGAGCTCGGGACGTCTCTTAGCGGCTCGTAACGCTAACGGCAGGTACTCGGGAAACGCGGTAAGCTCGTGAAGACTCGTGAAGATTTTTCAACATGTTGAACAATGTCCACGAGAGCCCCGAGTACCTCCGAGTGGCTATTATCGTAATTCTCCATGTTCGAATCAGGGGAAACACGAGAGAACTCTTGAATTAGCTCGTACAGTGGGACAGGCCCTTGAGTAAGATTTAATTTTTGAGCACTCAAGGTATGGTTTCAAATGCAAGTGGACGTTAAATATCTCATTCAATAATTATGAGAAGATTGGAATATTTGTAGTGGCATGACATCTTGATGTCTGTGGATAAAACTCAAATACACAGGCTCCCCAGGGTGATGAATGACCTGATGGATATCCAAAAAATAAAGGGCACAAAATGCTATAATAACTTAGGGGTTCAGGAGCATCCATGGAGAACCTGGATAGGTAACATTTCGGGTCGTGACCCTTCCTCAGGTAGATATCCTACTTTACTCATGCTTTTTTAGAGATACCGTGGAAACAGGACCTTCCGCCTACCAAGTCAATAGACAATAGACAATAGGTGCAGGAGTAGGCCATACAGCCCGTCGAGCCAGCACCGCCATTTATTGTGATCATGGCTGATTATCCACCTTCAGTCCGTGCCGAAGGGCGGTCCCCGCAAACACTATCCTACACACACTAGGGACAATTTACAATTATACCAAGCCAATTCACCTACAAACCTGTACGTCTTTGGAGTGTGGGAGGAAGCTGGAGATCCCAGAGAAAAACCCATGCAGGTCATGGGGAGAACATCCAAACTCCGCGCAGAGAGCACCCGTGGTGAAGTTCAAACCCGGGTCTCTGGTGTTGCAAGGCAGCAACTCTACCGCTGTGCCACCGTGCCGCTCACCGTATTCTCCCACACATTGTTAAAGCACTTTCAAGCTAGTAATAATTATTATATTATTAAAACGTTTCCTGGTAATCATTCATGACTGGATGCAGTATACATTCCATTAGTTTAATTATGGATAGGTTTAGGGTGATTGCTCAATGAAATGATAGAATTGGAGCAAGTGTATGTCAAGTGATACGATATGGATTACAATGGATGTTTCTGATTTACGGAGATATTGGTATATGGGCAGTTCCCAGGAATGTAATGGGGATTACCTGTAACTGATAACACATTGTAGTGTATGATGACTGCACTATGCACCATCTACAAAATGTTATGTATTGCCTTTCCCAGGTTACCCTGACAAGCAGCTCCCAAAACACATGATCCCTATGGCCAGACAGGGATAGCAGGTGCAAGATGGATCACCACATGCAGGATCCCCCCCAAGTCACAAACCAACCTGATTAGGAATTGTATCTACTTTTTTTCAATGTCGTCTTTAGAATTGAAAAGAATGAGGAGTAATCTTTATAAGATTCAATATTAGAATCTTGGATATTAACCATATAACCATATAACTATATAACAATTACAGCACGGAAACAGGCCATCTCGGCCCTACAAGTCCATGCCGAACAATTTTTTTTCCCCTTAGTCCCACCTGCCTGCACTCATACCATAACCCTCCATTCCCTTCTCATCCATATGCCTATCCAATTTATTTTTAAATGATACCAATGAACCTGCCTCCACCACTCATATTCAGAGCTAATATCTCTGAGCTACTATCTACCACATTGGAGACCATTAGAATATATTTAATCGGACATTACTGGACATTATCTTACACTTAACGTTATTCCCTTCATCATGTGGATGTAATCATTTATAGTCTTTCCGCTGACTGGTTAGCACGCAACTAAAGCATTACACTGTACCTGGGTACACCTGACAATAAACTAAACAAAAGTAAACTAAATACCCTGAAAAGGCATGACAGTGTATACGTTGAGATGTTTATTCTTAATGGATAGTCTTGGATGAAGAAATATTGAGGAGGTAGTCAGCCAAAACCTCTTTCTGAGGCTGATGAATCACTGAAATTCTCTGCCATTAAAAGGGCAATGGAGGCTACATCACTGGAAGTCATAGTGAAAGAGTGATACAGCATGGAAACAGGCCCTTCAGCGCATCTTGTCCACACCGACCAACATGTCCCATCCAACTAGTCCCACCTACCTGCGTTTGGCCCATATCCCTCCAAACCTGTCTTATCCCTGTCACCTGTTAAACTACTTCTGAAAAATGTTTCTTAAAAGTTTCAATAGTACCTGCATCATTTGCTTCCTCTGGCAGCTTGCCCCGTACACCCACCGCCCTCCGTGTGAAAATGTTTCCTCTCAGATTCTTATTAAATCTTGAATTAGAAGTTTAGAAGGTTGAGGGGGGACCTCATTGAAACTTATAGAATAATGAAAGGCACAGATAGAGTGGATGTGGAAAGGATGTTTCCACTGGTGGGAGAGTCTAGGACCAGAGGTCATAGCCTCAGAATTAAAGGGTGCTCTTTTAGTAAGGAGGTGAGGAGGATCTTCGTTAGTCAGAAGGTGGTTAATCTGTGGAACTTTTTGCCACAGAGGGCTGTGGATGATGTCAGTGGATATTTTTAATGGAGAGATAGACAAATTCTTGATTAGAACGGGTGTCAAGGGTTACGGGGAGAAGGCAGGAAAATGGGGTTACGAGGCAGAGATCAACCTTGATTGAATGGCAAAGTAGACTCGATGGGTCGAATGGCCTAATTCTACTCCTATAACTTGTAAAGTTGTGAATTAATTCTTATTAAATCTAGTTAAGGAAGAGTAGATGCAGAAGAGGAGTTCAAGGCTTGGGCAGATCAGGCATGACTGTATTGAATCAGGCCGGAGAAGTACTTGGCATATTCCTACTCTGACTTTGTTGTACTCTTGTACCTCGGAGTCTAAGTCCTGGAACTTACTTTCCGAAACACTGCGTGGCAACTTAACCAGAATGGTTCAAGAGGGCATCTCACTACCATGAACTGCTTTCCCCCCATGTTCCCAAAGAAGTCATGGTAGGTTGATGTGACTACAGTAAATTAGTGGAGTTTATGAGCATATGTGAGTGAGAATAAGCTTCAGGGCAGTGGCGGACTGGCCAGGGTGTCAGCTTGCCCGATGGCAAGTGGGCCCCTGATGAAGTGGGCCCCCTTCGTCTCCTGGCAACCAATATTTTTAGATTCGATCCGCCACTGCTTCAGGGGTACAGGAAATTGAGAGGGTGAATGGGAGTGTCAGGGAAGTTTTGCTGGCATGTGGTCAATGATCAAAAGGCCTCCATCGACGATATAAAAAATAAGTACAAATCCCTTAGAGTGGTGCAAGTGCAGGGTTTGGGTTTGCTAGTCCAACCTGATCTACTGCATTGTTTTAAAATAAGGGATAACACGTTCACATGGACGTAAGATGGAATGCCGAGGGGGAAACGTTTTAAGGTGAGAGAGGAAGGATTTAATAGAAACCCGAGGGCCGATGTTTTCACACGATGTTATACAGAACGAGCTGCCAGAGGAAGGAGTTGAAGCAGGTACGATCACAACATTTAATAGAGGCATAGTTATAGTGTCATACAGCGTGGGAACAGGCCCATTCAGTCCAAATTGCCCACACCAACCAGCATGCCCCATCTACACTAGTCCCACCAACCTGTGTTTGGCCCATAACCCTCTAAACCTGTCTTATTTAAATGTTTCTGAAAAGACATTTCAACAGGTACATAGACGGGATAGGTCCAGAGGGATATGGGCCAAACATGAGTAAATGAGACTAGCTTAGATGAGGTACCTGGATATGCATGATTCTACACCTCTAATTCCTTCTCTTGAGGGCTTACGACCCTTGGGATTGTCTATCCCAAAGAACAGTGGATGCAGAATCAGTGAAAGTATAGAGGGTGAAGGTCGACAGACATTTGAACTGCAAATGAACCAAGGGATGTGAGGACTAGATAGACTCGGCTTGTACTCACTAGAATTTAGAAGATTGAGGGGGGATCTTATAGAAACTTACAAAATTCTTAAGGGGTTGGACAGGCTCGATGCAGGAAGATTGTTCCCGATGTTGGTGAAGTCCAGAACAAGGGGTCACAGTTTAAGGATGAGGGGGAAATCATTTTGGACCGAGATGAGGAAAACATTTTGGATAAATCTCTGGAATTCTCTGCCACAGAAGGTAGTTGAGGCTAGTTCATTGGCTATATTTAAGAGTTAGATGGGGCCCTTGTGGCTAAAGGGATCAGGGGGTATGGAGAGAAGGCAGGTATGGGCTACTGAGTTGGATGATCAGCCATGATCATATTGAATGGCAGTGCAGGCTCAAAGGGCCGAATGGCCTACTCCTGCACTTATTTTCTATGTTTCTATGTTTAGGAGAGCTCGGGGATCTGGTGTCAAGGCCAAGATTGGATCAACCGTAAAACATTGAAGATAGACCATGGTAAACATAGTACAGCACAGGCCCACAATGACTCCCCTGAATATGATGCTAAGATAAACTAATCCCATCTGCCTACACATGATCAATATCCTTCCATTCCATGGAGGCAGCATCCCTGGATAGAAGGAATGGGTGACGTTTTGTATCGAATCCTTTCTTTGGACCGTCTCATCCCGAAACGTCACCCATTCCTTCTATCGAGAGATGCCGCCTGTTACTCCAGCATTTTAGTGCCTGTATTCGCTGTACTGTTCTATGTTCTATTTGAGGAGTCCATCAAACCGTGTGAAAAGGTTAGCGAGAAGTTCAATACTCTGGGAAGATGCCTGAACATAACACCCGCGGCCTTTGTTTAATTATTTTCCACATGCCACTTTATGATCACTTGGCATTTTATTAAACTTCCAAGCGACTGTCAGACCTGAATGAGGTTGTTTTTCACAGTGTTTTTCAAATAAACATTTGCCAAGCCAAAAGCCTTTTCAATAGCATAATCATAACTGCCTCCAGTACCACCCCAACAATGCATTTCAGGTACTCACCGCCCTCTATGTAAAACAATTGTCCCATACATCTCCTTTAGTTTAGTTTAGTTTTAGTTTAGGTTAGAGATACAGTGCGGATACAAGCCTTTTGACCTGCAGAGTCTGCACCGACCAGCGATCCCCTTACCTGAACATTATCCTACACACACCAGGGACAATTTACACATACACCATGCCAATTAACCTGCATACTTGTATATCTTTGGAATACGGGAGGAAACCGGAGATCTCAGAGAAAACCCACGCGGTCACGGGGAAAATGTACAAACTTTGTACAGACAGCACCCGTAGTCAGATTCGAACCCGGGTCTCCGGCACTGCAAGAGCTGTAAGGCAGCAACTCTATCGCTGAGCCACAGTGGCCGCCCTTAAACTTTAATCTTTAAATTTTGTATCTCTCACTTTAAAGCTATGCCCTCTAGTCTTTGATATTTCCACTCTAGAAAAAAAGGTTTTGACTGTCCAAATTGCCTGTCCCACTTACGTGTCCTTAGCACACAAATTACGCAACCTCGTGGTCGCGTTGAGGCGCGACGGTCCCGTGAAGGACACGCGTGACTTCATTCGACCGCACAGCCATATGGAGCGTGTGACATCATTTGAAGACGAACACAGAATGCTGGAGTAACGCAGCGGGACTGGCAGCATCTCTGGAGAGAAGCAATGGATGATGTTTCGTGTTGAGACTCTTCTTCAGTCTGAAAGAAGGATCTTGACCTGAAACGTCACCCATTGGTTCTCCACCATTTTGATCACTTACTCCAGCATTTTGTGTCTATCTTCATTTTGTTGGCCCCGCTCTGGGAGTAAAAGTGGGGGCGGATCCGGACCACAACGGCCGTGAGCCCCAGGCCGAGTTCGGAGATCGTTTGTCTGCTTCTGCTGCTGTTGGAGGTGAGACGTTGCGTCGCGCCAGGGTCTTTGGCCTGTCCCACATTGGCCGTCAGTCAGTTACGCGACAGGCCTTGGCGAGCGAAGATTTTGTTCACTACAAACATTTCGGAGCCCCGCGCGATGTCGCGCACAACTACATACCCCTCAGTGGGACCGGTCCCACGCGGCCACACGATGCCCGTGCGCCTCAACGCGACCACGATTTGTGTGCCAAGGACACGTAAGTGGGACAGGCCCTTAACCTATCTATGCTTAATCACATTAAATCTTAATGAAGGTTTCTTATTGAACAATCTTATTGAAGGTTATTTAAGATTGCTATATTGCTATATTTAAGAGGGAGTTAGATGTGGCCCTTGTGGCTAAAGGGATCAGGGGGTATGGAGAGAAGGCAGGTACAGGATACTGAGTTGGATGATCAGCCATGATCATATTGAAGGGCGGTGCAGGCTCGAAGGGCCGAATGACCTACTCCTGCACCTATTTTCTATGAATCTATAAGGTTTGAGCAGGCTTACAGCTGCTTTGTTTTTTTATGTATTAATTCTCCACAAACATGGAAATGCAAGTATTTTTTTCTAAATTTCATTAAGCTCAATGGACATTTGCCAAGAAAACAACTACTAAAGTTTCAGAAGCTGAGTTCTGCATGATGGATGATGGGGACATTCAGTTGAATGATAAGATCTTTAATCAGTCTGGGATGGGAGAAAAACTAGTTGAATGATAAGATCTTTAATCAGTCTGGGATGGGAGAAACATCAGTTTCTCTGGAAACAATGTTAAGAATAATTTTTAAATAATTTTATTGTGTGCAATGGATTAGAATTATAAAATGACTGGACAAGCTAGATGCAGGAAAAATGTTTCCAATGTTGGGAGAGTCCAGAACCAGGGGCCACAGTCTTAGAATAAAGGGGCCTCATTTAAGACTGAGGTGAGAAAAAACCTTTCCATCGAGAGAGTTGTGAATTTATGGAATTCCCTGCCACAGAGAGCAGTGGAGGCCGAGTCACTGGATGGATTTAAGAGAGAGTTAGATAGAGCTCTAGGGGCTAGTGGAGTCAAGGGATATGGGGAGAAGGCAGGCACGGGTTATTGATAGGTGACGATCAGCCATGATCACAATAAATGGCGGTGCTGGCTCGAAGGGCCAAATGGCCTCCTCCTGCGCCTATTTTCTATGTTTCTATGTTAACTAACCTACAAACCTGTACGTTTTTGGAGTGTGGGAGGAAACCGAAGATGTTGGAGAAAACCAACGCGATCACGGCGTAAACGAACAGACAAGCACCCATAGTCAGTATCGAACCCGGGCCCTCTGGCACTAAGGCAGTAGCTCTACTGCTGCACCACTGTGCTGCTCAAGTCTCCTCAGAGGCTTAGATTTACATCCTGCCTGGACTGAGCAGATGGGACTCATTTCACTCCAGAACCTTTATTGTTAGGTTAATTTATCTTTTAAAGTCCCTCAACTGTACCCACCACTTCCAATGGCCCACCTAAATGTGCATCCATTTCTCCTTTTCCCCTTTCCCCGTCACCCTTCCAGTCTGAAGAAGGGTCCTGACCCAAAATGTCGCCTTTACATGTTCCCTAGAGATGTTGCCTGACCCGCTGAGTTACTCTAGCACTCTGTCTTTACTTTTATATCCACTAGGGAAATTTGTTCACATATGGAACATTATTAGTAATTTTTAAACACTCTATAACTAACAACATAAGTGAAAAATTGTGTCGAGTGAGAAAATAAGCCAGTGTTAGAGAGGTTTATTATGAACGCTACCATGTACTTGTCCTCACGATTGTGGATGATCAGCCATGATCACATAGAATGGCGGTGCTGGCACGAAGGGCCGAATGGCCTCCTCCTGCACCTATTGTCCATTGTCTATTGTTATTTGAAGACACAAGGAACTGCAGATGCCGTTTTTTTTTTATAGACACAAAGTGCTGGAGTAACTCAGTGAGTCAGGCAGCACAGCAGTCCAATTATAAGACTGTGCAGGTAGATCATGGGGTGAAGGAAGGAGAGAATAGGGTTGAGAGCTAGAATTTAGAAGATTGAGGATGGATCTTATAGAAACATCGTTGGCTATATTTAAGAGAGAGTTAGATGTAGCCCTTGTGGCTAAAGGGATGGAGAGAAGGCAGGTACAGGATACTGAGTTGGATGATCAGCCATGATCATATTGAATGGCGGTACAGGCTCGAAGGGCCGAATGGCCTACTCCTGCACCTATTTTCTATGTTTCTATGTTTCTATGAGAGTGAAAGATAGATCAGCCATGGTTGAATGGCAGAATAGACTTGATGGGCTGAATGGCCTAATTCTGCTCCTAGAACTTATGAGCTTATCACCAAAGGTGATAAGATCAATAACGGTCTGGGAAGTGAAAGGAGATAGAGGCGAAAGTGATACTGATCCAGAGATACTGCTTCACCCCTTGAGTTACTCCATGGTCAGCCATGATTGAATGATGGAGGAGACTTAATTGGCCAAATGGCCTAATTCTACTTTTATTCCTCATGACCTTATGATCACTGTGCCTTTTTTTCCCATGTTATTTGTGCAATACAATCTCTGCCTAGTTCTTCATTTTCAACCCTGACGGATACTTTTAGGCAGAATGAAAAAAAATTCGGAATCTGTTTCTTCTTGATTCTCTTTTATTGAGGAACTGTCTTCATTTGAGTATGTTAAACGAGTCAAAATTAACCTACAATTAACTTGATCCTGTTGTGTGAAAATGTCTCCCTCTGATTCAGAGAAGCACTTGCCATTTATCAAACAGTTGCTCCAAGCAAAGTGAGGATTGGAGCAATTTATTCCAACAAGGCAGAGCCTTCCTCCTCATTAAAATAATTATCTGCATAATTATAACCGAGGAAAGAATAATTAGGAGGCCATTAGGCCGGATCAATAGATTATTTCTGTACAATATCTGTACAATTTGCTAATCGTGGATTTGCTTAGGTGTGGGGGAGTACTGTACTGAGCTGTTTAGTCATAGAGTCAGTGTGTAAACAGGCCCTTTGTCCCAAATTGTCCAGCCAACGAACATGTTCCATCTACACTAGTCCCACTTGCCTGCATTTGGCCCCTATCCCTCTAAACCTGTTGTATCCATGTACCTGCCTAACAGTTACTTAAATGTTGTGATGGTCCCAGCCTCAATTACCTCCTCTGGTAGCTTGTTCCATACCCCCACCACCCTTTGTGTGAAAAAGTTACCCATCAGGTTCCCATTAAATCTTTTCCCCTTCACCTTAAACGTATATGTCCTTTGGTCGTCGATTCACCTACTCTGGGCAAGAGACTCTGTGTGTCTACCGGATCTATTCCTCTCATGATTTTGTACACCTCAATAAGATCACCCTTGATCCTCCTGCAGTGGAAGGAGTAGTTCAAGCCTGTTCAACCTCTCCCTATAGCTCAGGCCCTCGAGTGCTGGATACATCCTCATGAATCGTCCCTGTACCCTTTCCAACTTTATATCATCATTCCTGTAAAGATGTAAAGAAAGAATTTCACTGTTGAGAATTGGGCCGAGAATTCCAAAGATTTAGAGTCTTCTGAGTGAAGAAATGTCTACTCGTCTGAGTGATGGATGGCATATCCCTTAAATTTAGTTTGAGTTTAGTTTATTGTCATGTGTACTGAGATACAGTGAAAAGCTTTTGATGCGTGCTAACCAGTCAGTGGAAAGATTATATATGATTACAATCGAGGCATCCACAGTGTACAGGTACATGCTTAAGGGAATAACGCGATTAACGTTTAGTGCATGATGAAGTCTAGAAAAGTCTGATCATAGATAGCCCCAGGGTCTCCAATGAGGTAGAAAGTAGCTCAGGACTGCTCTCTAGTTGCTGCCACATAACAGCTGGGAAGAAACTGTCCCAGAATCTGAAGGTGTACATTTTCACACATTTATACCTTTTTGGAGCAGGGAGAAGAGGGAGTGGTTGGGTTGCGAACCGTCCTTGATTATGCTGCTGGCCTTTCCGAGGCATCATTCGGTGTAAATTGAGCCAATGGAAGGGAGGTTGGTTTGTGTGATGGTCAGGGCAGCATCCACAATTCACTGCAATTTCATGCGGTCTTGGATGGAGCTGTTCCAAATCCATACCGTAATGCATCCCAATAGAGTATTTCCGAACCGTGGTTCTGAATTTGCAAGTAAAAAACAGCCAGAAGAACCATCTTTCCTATTAGAATTTAGAATATAGCAATGAGGTAACTTCTCATAGAGTCGGACAGATTAGAAACAGGTCACTCAGCCCAACACGTCCATGCCGATCAAGGTACCGCATCTCAACTAGTCCATTTGGCTCATCTCACTCCAAGCTTTTCCAATCCACTTGCTTTCCAAGTGCCTTCAGTGTGACGAGGCGGCTTTATAGAGCTTTGGTTGGCCGCATTTACATTATTGTGTACAGTTCTGGTTGCCCCATAACAGGAAGGATGTCGAGGCTTTGGAAAGGGTATATAGGAGGTTTACCAGAATGATAAGGTAGGCACAAAAAACTGTAGCAACTCAGCTGGTGAGGCAGCATCTATGGAGAGAAGGAATGGGTGACATTTTAGGTTGAGTCCCTTCTTCAGACTGATGAAGCTCTTAGGGCTAGCGGAATCAAGGGGTTTCGGGAGAAGACAGGAACGGGGTACTGATTGTGGATGATCAGCCATGATCACATTGAATGGCGGTTCTGGCTCAAAGTGCCGAAGGGCCTTATGGCCTACTCCTGCACCTATTGTCTATGTATCTATGTATCTATGCTGGTTTACACCAAAGATAGGCACAGAATGCTGGAGTGACTCAGCGGTACAGGCAGCATCTCTGGAGAGAAGGAATGTCGTCACCCATTCCTTCTCTCCAGAGATGCTGGCTGGCCCGCTGAGTTACTTCAGCATTCTGTGTCTATCTTCATCACATCCAGGCTCTCTGGATGAATATCTCTATTATTTTGCTAGCAAAAATGTTTTGGCAACATCTGACAGCATTCCCTAGGATTTTAATCATTTACAGTTTTGTGTGTTGATCGGGGATGGTTGTTTTTGTAACGTGGAAATGATGCTAAGAGAATGCCTTGGGCTGATATTTTAATTTATTTCTGTTGTGCCAAAAGTCACAGCTGGCACTACTAACTCATTCCAGGAGCACAAATGAACATAGTTATTCTCCCTGCTCCCTGTAATATGGTCTACTCTGAAGTGGAATACAATGATTCATTTAACGTCGAAGGAATTTCAGATGAATACAGTGGAATATCCTGATGCACTATTAACTCATCGTATTTCACCCCATGGTTCAGTGCAATCCCATTGGATGTAATCATGCTATTAGTACCAATGGACAGGTTGACCTTCTCAGCAGTGGGAGGCTCCTCTTCCATACAACATTTGCAAAATGTCAATCCTCCTTACCAGTGGTTTGAAATAAATTGGGTGGCACAGTGGTGTTGCAGTAGAGTTGCTGTATTAGTGTCAGAGACCTTGGTTCGATCCTAACTATGGGGTACTGTCTGTGCAGAGTTGTACGTTCGCCCTTTGACCACGTGGGTTTTACTCCTGGTGCTTCTGTTTCCCCCCACGCTCCACAGACTTTGTACATTAATTGGCTTCAGTCATAAAATTGTAAATTATAGAAACATAGAAACATAGAAAATAGGTGTAGGAGGAGGACATTCGGCCCTTCGAGCCAACACCGCCATTCATTGTGATCATGGCTGATCGTCCCCAATCATCAACCCGTGCCTGCCTTCTCCCCATATCCCTTGATTCCACTAGCCCCTAGAGCTCTATCTAACTCTCGCTTGAATCCATCCAGTGACTTGGCCTCCACTGCCCTCTGTGGCAGGAATTCCACAAATTCACAAATCTCTGGGTGAAAACGTTTTTTCTCACCTCAGTCTTAAATGGCTTCCCCTTTATTCTAAGACTGTGGCCCCTGGTTCTGGACTCGTCCAACATTGGGAACATTTTTCCTGCATCTAGCTTGTCCAGTCCTTTTATATGTTTCTATAAGATTACCCCTCATCCTTCTAAACTGCAATGAATACAAGCCAAACTTTTCAATCTTTCCTCATATGACAGTCCCACCATCCCAGGGATCAATCTCGGGAACCTACGCTGCACTGCCTCAATCACAAGGATGTCCTTCCTCAAATTCGGAGACCAAAACTGGACACAATACTCCAGATGTTGTCTCACCAGAGCCCTATACAACTAGACACAGTGTGTAGGATAGTGTTAGTGTACAGGGTATTCGGCGCAGACATGGTGGGCTGAAGGGCCTATCTCCACGTTATATTTCTAAACTGAAATATTGTAGATGGACACAAAGTGCTGGAGTAACACAGCAAGTCAGGCAGCATCTCTGGAGAATTACAGCATGGAAACAGGCCTTTCAGCCCACCGAGTCCATGCTGATCATTGAACAACAATTCATACACTAGCCCTACAAACTTGCTACACACTATTTACGGAATGCAATTAATCTGCAAACCTGCATGCCTTCAGGATGGGGGTGGAATTTGGATCACCCAGAGGAAATCCACGCGGTCACATGGAGAACGAGAAAAACTCCACACAGACAGAACCCGAGTTAAGGATCAAACCCGTGTCTCCGGTGCTGTGAGGCAGCAGCTCTACTGGATGTACCACTCACTACACCAAACGAGTTCTGAACAATCCTTCCTGTCTGTACGGAGTTTGTACGTTCTCCCCGTGACCACGTGGGTTTTCTCCGAGATCTTCGGTTTCCTCTCACACTCCAAAGACGTACAGGTTTGTATGTTAATTGGCTACATGGTATAAGTGAAAATTGTCCCTAGCGTGTGTAGGTAGTGTTAGTGTGTGGGGATCGCAGGTCCGTGCGGACTCGGTGGGCAGAAAGGCCTGTTTACGCGCTGTATCTCTAAACTAAATATACTAAACTAAAGTGTTAGAACTGGGTGAAAAAAAAAGCAAAAATATCATCTCAAATGAATGAAAGCCATGTTGAAGTGTATCAAGCTTGTCATTCATGGCCTTTCCTCTTCATGTCTCCTTGGTTTTTATGAGCAATTATGCTGCTAATGTCTCCCTGTATGTTCTAATGTATGACATTGCCATGTCTTCTTCCAGAAAGGCAGAGATTGATTTTATTTCACAGCCAGCGATCAATGGAGGATTAATCTGCCAATTTATTTAAAAAAGCACTATTAGCATCATTTTTGTGAGTTGGTTCTTTCTTCAGCACCGAAGTGATATTCATTATTGTCCGAGTTCATCTGGACATACATGATTTTAATAAGTTTAGGTAAGTAGACAAAGAAAAGCTTGCCTCCTTCAGCTGAAAAGAGACACTCACTCCAGTGCTGGAGTATCTCAGCGGGTCAGACATCATAGAAACATAGAAATTAGGTGCAGGAGTAAGCCATTCGGCCCTTCGAGCCTGCACCGCTCAGGAGAAAAGGAATAGGATGAGATTTCAGGTCAAGACCCTTCTTCATAATTCTGTAGAAGGGGCTCGATCCGAAACATCACCTGTTCCTTTTCTCCAGAGATGCTGTCTGACCCGCTGAGTTACTCCAGGATTTTATGTCTCTCTTCGGTTTAAACCAGCATCGGCAGTTCCTTCCTATACATGGATAGGACAGGTATAGAGGGATACAGGTCCTTTGGCCCATCGGGTCTGCGCCGACCAGTGATCCCCGCACATTAACACTATCCTACACCCACTATGGGCAGTTTTTACATTTACCAAGCCAATTAACCTACAAACCTGTACGTCTTTGGAGTGTGGGAGGAAACCGAAGATCTCGGAGAAAACCCATGCGGTCACGGGGAACGTACAAACTCCGTACAGATAAGCATCCATAGACAGATTCGAACCCGGATCTGCGGCATTGCATTCACTGTAAGGCAGCAACTCTACTGCTGCACCACCGTGACCACCCTTGCGAATGAAATTATGCCTTGTAGCTTGAGATGGCGAATATGAAGTGCCGTTCTTTGTCATGGGACTCAAACTCATGGGCACAGTAGGTCAAATGCTGTTTGTGAACAGTCGCTGGGGTACTAACGTTTCAAATGGTGATCGACGCTGAACAGAAAGGCAATAACTCCCAACATGCGTCGCAGTATTCATCAGGGTCTTGACAGAGTTCCTATCCAGTGATTCCTGACAAAAAAAAAACTTCAGGCATCACTGAATAGAAATATGTTCAGATTTGAAGCTGCCACATCTCTGGGGCAATGCTGCTCTCCTCATTCCGATGAAGTGCTCTTGCACAGCAATATGGGAATTCCTCCAAACATCTGCTCAAATCACAAAGCAAGTTTTAATACAGTACTACAAACATAACATCGATGAACAATGGAGGAGCCAGCGTGGAGCGACTGCCATGAGGGAGGGAAGGGGAAGGGGGGGGGGGGAGAAACAAAGGAGGAGCCAGCGGGGGTACTTTGTAACGTTGTCAGGGCTGTTTCTGTGACGACTATTTGCATACCTTGGGCATGCAAGCAAAGAATCTCACTGTGCCGTGTCACATGTAACAAAAAGTACTCCATTCCATTCATTTAGTTTTGTTTAGTTTAGTTTAGTTCAGAGATACAGCGCGGAAACAGGCCCTTAGACCCACCGAGTCTGCGCCGACCAGCGATCCCCAAGCACTAGGGACAATTTACATTTATACCAAGCCAATTAGCCTATAAATCCATACGTCTTTGGAGTGTGGGAGGAAAACAATAATCTCGGACAAATCCTACGCAGGTCATGGGGAAAACGTGCAAACTCCATACAGACATCACCCGTAGTCAGGATCGAACCAGGGTTTCTGGCGCTCTAAGGCAGCAACTCTGCCTCTGCGCTACCATGCTGCTAAAGGCAATATATTTACTAAGCAAGTGCTTGAACTCTGATTGACAAATTTATCAGGTGAGTATTAAGGCATAGAACAGCAGCTAGACACTTCTGTCCATGATGTCTACATCAATCATAATGCCAAATTAAAATAATCCCTTCTGCCTGCAGGTAAACCATATTCCTCCATTATCTATCTATCCATTATCTATCTATCTATCTATCTATCTATCTATCTATCTATCTATCTATCTATCTATCTATCTATCTATCTATCTATCTATCTATCTTCTATGTCTATCTAGCTTTTCCTATATATATATTATTTATTTATATATTTATTTTATTTTTACATAACTAAAACTGATCTTGTTAACTTCTGGTATTTGAGGCTTTCTATTTGAGCAAAAACGGTACACGATAGCGCTATGATTTTTTTGGCAGCTTACTCACCGTTCTCCCGTGCTGCGAGTGCACCAAGTTTTGTTCCGTTTGGTGGTCTGTTGTAAAAGTTAGCGAGGTTTAAAAAACTTATAACTTCCACTGCGCAGATCGATCTCCTCTCCTGGCAGTCAGCGCCGCATGGATTGGTCTTTTCTCCTGTCACTTTGCGGGACGCTGGCGGAATATTGTGTTGGGGGACCAGGGGACCCCAACGCGACCCACCACGTGACAATGGGACCCAACGGGTCCCACTTTGTGTAGTTCCTATCTAAAAACCTATTAAATACCACTATTGTATTGGCTTCCACCACCATGCAGCATGCTCCAGGCACCTACCATTCTCTGTGTAAAAAACACCCCCTGCATATCTTTAATGCTCTGGATGCTTTCAAAAGAGAGCTAGATAGGGCTCTTAAAAATAGCGGAGTCAGGGTATATGGGGAGAAGGCAGGAACGGGGTACTGATTGGGGATGATCAGCCTTGATCACATTGAATGGCGCTGCTGGCTCGAAGGGCCGAATGCCCTACTCCTGCACCTATTGTCTATTGTCTATTGTCTAAACCTTTCCACCCTGATTTAAAGCTATGCCACATAGTATTTGCCATTTCCACTCTGGGAATAAGGTACTGACTGTTCACGTTGTTCACCCTATCAAGAGTCAAAAGAGTATTAATAAGAAACAGCCACTGAAAAATGATCCAGTTTAGAACCATAAAGTGAATGACCAGTTTTGTTTAATTTAGCTTCGAGATACAGCGTAAAAACAGGCCCTTCAACCCTCCGAGTCCACACCGACCAGCGATCATCCATACACTAGTTCATCCTACCACAACCAGAGTGCAGTGCTGAACTACTATCTACCTTATTGGTGACACTTGGACTATCCTTGATTGGATTTTGATGGCTTTACCAGGCACTAAACGTTATTCCCTTTGCATGTATCTATACATTGTAAATGGCTCGATTGTAATCATGTATTGTCTTTCTGCTGACTGGATAACAAAAGGTTTTCACTGTATCTCGGTACACGTGACAATAAAGTAAACTGAAGCTGAAACCGATGCAATCAATTAGTATGCTCTCCACCATACACTTGTAGAAAGATCGTCTTATGAATAAAAGTTGAATAGGCTGAGTTTGTATCTGATGGAGTTTAGAAAAGTGAGAAGGTTTGTTAATAAAGTATGTAAGAACTGGGTCTTCAAGAGTCAAGATTGTTTGACAGGGTGGGTATGGAGTGTGTGTTTATTCTTCAGGGAGAATCTAAAACTAGGATCACTGTTGAAAACTAAAGGATCGCCCATTTAAAATAGAGATGAAGAGATTTTATTTTCTCTTTCAAGTTTGTGAATTAAAGAGCAGGGTCTTTGAATATTTCTAAGCCAGACTTACATTCTTCATAAGCAAAGAGGGTGAAACATTACACGGGAGATATAAGTCTGCAGATTTGAGGTTTCAGTCAGATCGCCCACGATCTTAACGAAAGGTGGAATGGACTTGAATGGACATGAATATTCATGTTCCTCACCACATGGCTCCATGGAAGGAGGCAGAGGGTGGTGGTGGAAGGGCCCTGTAACTAGTGGTGTGCCACAGGGTTCGGTGCTGGGCCCATTACTGTTTGTCATCTACATGAATGATTTGGATGAGAACATACAGGGCAACATTAGCAAGTTTGTTGATGATACAAAAGTTAGTGGTTTTGCAGATAGTGAAGAAGATTGTGAATGATTGAAGCAGGACCTGGATCAATTGGCCAGGTGGGCAGAGGAATGGTTGATGGAATTTAATACAGAGAAGTGTGAGGTATTGTATTTTGGGAAGTCGAACAAGGGCAGGGCCTACACAGTAAATTGTAGGCCTCTGGGTAGTATAAAGATAATAGCAGAGGGATCTAGGAGTACAATTGCATGGTTCCTTGAAGGTCGATTCGCAGGTATATAAGGTGGTCAAAAAGACTTTTGGCACTTTGGCGTTCATCAGTCAGAGTATTGAGTGTAGAAGTTGGGAGGTCACGTTACAGTTGTATAAGACGTTGGTGAGACCGCTTTTAGAATAGGTGGAGGTTGAGTAGGCTGTATCTCTATTCCAAGGAGCGCAGGAGGATGAGGGGAGATCTTATAGCGGTTTACAAAATCATGAGACGAATACATCGGGTAGATGCACAGTTTATTGCCCAGAGTAGGAGAATTGTTGGCCAGAGGACATAGGTTCAAGGTGAAGGGGAAAAGATTTAATAGGAATCCGACAGGTATCTTTTTCACACAACGGGTGGTGGGTGTATGGAACAAGCTGCCAGAGGAGATAGTTGAGGCTGGGACTATCCCATCGTTTAAGAAACAGTTGGACAGGTACATGGATAGGACAGGTTTAGAGGGTTACGGACCAAGCACAGGCAAGTGGGACTAGGGTACATTGTTGGCTGGATGGGCGAGTGGCCTGTTTCCACACTGTATCATTGTATGAGTATCTGACTCTATTTAGCCCATCGAGTCTAGATCGCCTCCTATCAAATTTGGTGGTACGGTGGCGCAGCAGTAGAGTTGCTGCCTTGCAGTGCGGGAGACCCGGGTTAGATCCTGCCTATGGGTGCTGTCTGTACGTAGTTTGCACGTTCTCCCCGTGACCACATAGGGTTTCTCCGAGATCTTCGGTTTCCTTCCACACTCCAAAGACGTACAGGTTTGTAGGTTAATTGGCTTGGTATAGTGTTAATTGTGTGTGTAGGATAGTGTTAATGTGCGGGGACCGCTGGTCGGTGCAGACTCGGTAGGCGGATGGAAGGGCACTGTATCTCTAAATTAATCTAAACTGAACTAAACTTGAGAACCACAGAGATAAAGTAATGCATATGATGGCCCTAATCACTGGTTAATCCCGTCATCAATAACTAAAACATAGCAGATCGTTGGGTTGCAGAGCATACATTATTTGCTGGAGCTCATGTGCCTGAACTGAGGTGATACTCCTTGATAAAGCGAAGAGTTAAGGGTAAGATCGGGCTGTGATAGTTTGCCTGGTGACTGGTGTCATTGCCATTGCCTATGGGCGCAGAGTTCAGCAAAAGTTGGCACCTTCTAGAGAGTCGAGGACCAGGAGAAAATTGGAAAAAACATTTCAGCTTCCCTAGATGGGAGTCTGCTGTTGTACAGTCTACCTCACGGGCACGTTTGATCCTTCCATGAAGTAGACAAAGAGCACAGTTGGAAGTAAAAATATCCAATGAATCCTTAATATGTACTCATAGCCTCATACAAACTGGAAACAGGCCCTGTAACTCATCCCTGCCACCCAAGGTGCCCCATCAAAGCAAGTCCCATGCACCCACATTTGACCCATTTCCCTCTAAACTTTTCCAAACTTTTTCTATCCGTGCATCAGTAAAAAAATGGTGCTATAGAGAATTCAGTCATAACTTCCTTGCCAGAAAATATTCTTCCAAACGCATGTGATTTTTCAGCCTGTGGTTCATATCCTTGTGGGTTACATTATTACATGTGTTAATCCAAGTACTCTTTAAATTTGACAAAGCTTCAGTCTCATCCAGGCAGTGAGTCACAGATTCCCATTTTCCTTTGGGTGAAGCAAAATCTTAGCTCCCTTCCAATTCTTCTACCAATTTCATTGAATCTATTCCAACTCATTATTGATCTCTCTGCCAAAGGAAATGGATCCTTCCTCATGTTATTCATTTCCATTAAATCGTGACTCAGTCTCCTCTGCTGCAAAATAAAACCACCTCCCAAGCCAATTACATTTTCCCTCAAAGTTACAATTCTCCAGTCCCAGCAACGGTCCCCGTGGCCAAACTCAAGAGGGAGTTGAGCAATGGTTCCTGCGACTGAACTGAAGGTCCATGGCTTCAGGGTGAGCCAGTCCCCCGTGGCTGAAAACGGACGTCTTGGTGGATGGTAGCCAGCAGGAGGAAGTCACCGTGCTGGGCCCCTGCTCGTTGGACGTGGCGGAGCCCTGTTCTGGAAGAGGGAGGTCGTCTAGCCGACCCCTGTAGACTAGAGGATGGGTGCCAGCAATGTCGGATGAGGAGCAAGGCCAGCAGTAGAGGAGAGGAAACCGGGGTCTGGCCCTAACGCAGCCTCGTGGTCTGCTGCAGCAACAAAGATGAACAGGCAAGCAGAGGGAGATGGCGTCCAAGGGAAGAGATGGCTGGAGGCACGCAGTAACCTGGGATGTGCCTGGAATGGACACCGCTCATAAGAACTAGAGCGTGGACTTTGGAAATGAACGCCAAAATGTGGCATCTCTTACATGCAGGCTCAGTAGACTATTTTGTTACACTTGCTAATCGGGGATCGAGGGTATGCATTTACTCTACTGGACTATTTGAAAGGAAAATAATTTCACTGTGTTAGCACTTAGTACATGTGACGGTAAAAGCACCATTGAACTATGTAAAACACTACTAGAGCAGACGGCAAAGTGTTGGAGGAACTCAACGGACCAGCTAGCATCTGTGGAAGGAAATGGACAGAAAACATTTTGGGTTGGAACCAATCTTTAGACTCGCCTTTCTGCACTTTGGTGCTGTCACAACCTTTGCATAATGTGGTGATAGACGTATTTGTGGTATTTTAGTTGTGACCTCATTGATTTTTAATACAGTCGTTGCATGACTTCTCTGTTCTCATGTACTTTGTGTCGCCCATTAAAGACAAATATCTCATATACCTTCTTAATCACCTTGTCTACCTGTCCTGCTACCTTCAGTGATGTGCGCGCATGGAATCCAAGGTCCCGCTACTTCTTTGCTCTTGTAATATGCCTTGTGTTTTACCTTGCCTTGCATTTTTACTTCCTTAGCCCAAAAGGCTCAATAAGGCGCTGGGCAGACCGCATTTGGAATATTGTGAGCAATTTTGGGCACCATATCTGAGGAAGGATGTGCTGACTCCGAAGAGGGTCCAGAGGAGGTTTACAAGAATGATCCCAGGAATGAGTGGGTTAATTTATGATGAGCGTTTGACGGCACTGGGCCTGTATTTGCTGGAGTTTAGAAGAATGAGCGGGGAACCTCATTGAAACATACAGAACAGTGAAAGGCTTGTGGATGTGAAGAGGATGTTTCCACTAGTGGTAGAGTCTATGATTAGAAGTCATAGCCTCAGAATTAAAGGACGTTCTTTCAGGAAGGAGATGAGGAGTAATTTCTTTAGTCAGAGGGTGGTGGATCTGTGGAATACTTTATCACAGAAGGCTGTGGAGGCCAAGTCAGTGGGTACATTTAAGGCAGAGATAGATAGATTCTTGATTAGTACGGGTGTCAGAGGTTATGGGGAGAAGGCAGGAATATGGGGTTAGGAGGGAAAGATAGATCAGCCATGATTGAATCACCTATGGCCTTATGCGTGATGAGAGGGGAAAAGAGGGTGACCAGGACTAGACTCATCTTTGATCAGCCATGATTCTGCTCCTATCACTTATGCTTATGATTTCGCAAATATATTAGCACACATTATTCCGGATTGGATTGTGCTTGCTACTTTTCTGCCTGACCGGTCCATTGATATCTTCCCAATTTCTGCAGCAGCAGAACAGCCCATAATTCATGAAGATCCTACTCATGCTTACAATATTAAGAGTATTCCACCAGTTCGTAATTTGGATCCCATTAATGGCACAAAGCAGGGAACGATTTAATTAAAATTAAAATCCAATGCAAATGGTGATCGTTATGAGCACAGATGGCGATTTACATCTCCTCACTATTTTATGAGTTGCACCTTAACTCTTTTCTACATAGTTTGGAAAAGATTGGCCACATGCTTGCAGAATAATGAGTACCTGAGTGAGTTAGTTATAGGATACTAATTAAATAAAGTTCTGATGACAATATAAAATGCAAGAAAGCAATTTAAGAAGGTTGTAAATCTCAGTCCGAAAATGGTTGTGAGTAAATTCGCAGGAATTTCTTTTTGACATTGGGTCTGTCGGAAGATTTGACAGATTTTGATAATTTACAGTAGACAAAAACTGCTGGAAAAACTCAGCAGGTGAGGCAGCATCTATGGAGAAAAGGAGTAGGTGATGTTTCGGGTCTCGACCAAAAACGTCACCTACCACTTTTCTCAATAGATGCTGCCTCACCTGCTGAGTTTCTCCAGCATTTTTTATCTACTTTTGATTTTTCCAGCATCTGCAGTTCCTTCTTTAACATTTGATAACTTACAGAATAATTTTCAAATTTTATTTCAGTTTACCATCTTCAAGTGGATAAAATCTTGAATAAAATGAATAGATTGGGTAGATGTACAGAGTCCCTTGCCCACAGTAGGGGAATCAAGGATCAGTTGCCAGGGGGTTAAAGGTGAAGGGGAAAGGATTTAATAGGAATCTGAGGGATTTTTCACACAAAGGGGTTTTTCACACTCTATGACTATAAATTGCAACTGGTTGCCTGGTGTTTAGATTTCTACTTGCATACTGTGTTAACTTCCTGTGTTTTTAGGTGTTGATGTTTACCGCGGAAACATTGTCCTCACATTCCTGACGGGGATTCCACTTTGAAATTCAGTGGAAACTAAATTTCATGTTAAATGTCACGGTTGCCCAGTTGGCGACAATCTTTCTTCTGAATCAGAGGGTTACCTGTGACCTTCCAGTCCAGAACTTTTAGCGCATAAAAGGATGCTAGCGCTTCAATACAGTTGCTGACGAACACTGCTTGTCAGTTAGTGCTATCCTTTTAATGACCAATGTGGGCAATAACATATTATTTAGACACAAGGAACTGTAGATACTGATTTATTAAAATATCGCACAAAATGCTGGAAAACTCACCGGATCAGACAACATCTGTGGAGGACATGATTTGGTGACATTTTGGGTTGAGACAAAAAGGTCACAACCAGAAAAGTTACCTATCCACCTTCTCCAGAAATGCTGCTTGTCAGTACTGCAGTATTTGAATTTTTTTAACATATTATTTGATGGGGCACAGAATATAAAAGTTGGGATATTACATTGCAAGCTTACGAAACATTGGTTTGTCCAGAGAGATAAGTGATAGTAAATGTTGGAATCTTCAGCAAAAATCAAACTGCAGGAGGAATTCAGCAGGCCAGGCAGCATCTGTGGAAGTAAATGGACAGACATGTTGGGTTGAGACCCTGTTCCAGGCTGTTAGATCGCACATGGAGTATTGTGTGCATTTCTGATCACCGCACTACAGGAAAGATAATATTGTGCATAGAAACATAGAAAATAGGTGCAGGAGGAGGCCATTCAGCCCTTCGAGCCAGCACCGCCATACATTGTGATCATGGCTGATCGTCCCCTATCAATAACCCGTACCTGCCTTCTCCCCATATCCCTTGACTCCACTAGCCCCTAGAGTTCTATCTAACTCTCTCTTAAATCCATCCATTGATTTGGCCTCCACTGCCCTCTGTGGCAGGGAATTCCATAAATTCACAACTCTCTGGGTGAAAAAGTTGTTTCTCACCTCAGTCTTAAAAGACCTCCCCTTTATTCTAAGACTGTGACCCCTGGTTCTGGACTTGCCCAACATTGGGAACATTTTTCCTGCATTTAGCTTTTCCAGTCCTTTTATAATTGTATATGTTTCTATAAGATGCCCCCTCATCCTTCTAAACTGCAGTGAATACAAGGTGAATCACTGGCATGTTGCCTGAATTGGATGACATTGGTTATGGTTAGAGATTGGATAGATTAGATCTAGATTGGGGTCTAGATGCACAGTCGCTTGCCCAGAGTCCAGGAATCGAGGACCAGAAGTCATAGGTTTAAGTTGAAGGGAAAAGATTTAATAGGAACTTGAGGGGGTAACCTTTTCACACAAACGGTGGTGAGTGTATGGAACAAGTTGCGAGCTGCAGGTGGGACTAGTGTAGCTGGGACGTGTTGGCCAAAGGACCTGTACAGTGTATCACTCTATGATTGTGACTCGCCTTGTTTTCTTTGGAGCAAAGGAGGTTGAGGGCTGACCAGATAGACATTAATGAGAGGCATAGATGTCAGAATCCTTTTCCCCTGGTATGGGCATCAAAACCAAAAGAACACAAGTTAACAGGTGAGAGAAAGGAGTCTTAAGAGCAAACTGAGGGATAGTTTTTTTGCACAGAAAGTGATTGATATCTGGAATACATTGCCAAAGGAGGCGGAGAAAGTAGATACAATTACTCTGTTTAAGAGATATTCAGACAAATGCTTAAAATAAGCAAGGCGTAGAAGAATACAGATCAAATGTATTACGACACCTTGACACACTACTATACTGTTGCTCAACGTCTGGTGAAACAGTAAACAGCAACATGTGCCCAACATGATGCCGAGTTAAACTGATCTCACCTGCCTGTACACAGTCCACATCCCTGTATTCCCTGTACTTCAGGATGTCTATCCAAAAGCCTCTTAAACACCACTATCGTACCTGCCTCCACCACCACCCATATAGCCATATAACCATATAACAATTACAGCACGGAAACAGGCCATCTCGGCCCTACAAGTCCATGCCGAACAAATTTTTTTCCCCTTAGTCCCACCTGCCTGCACTCATACCATAACCCTCCATTCCCTTCTCATCCATATGCCTATCCAATTTATTTTTAAATGATACCAATGAACCTGCCTCCACCACTTCCACTGGGAGCTCATTCCACACCGCCACCACTCTCTGCGTAAAGAAGTTCCCCCTCATATTACCCCTAAACTTCTGTCCCTTAATTCTGAAGTCATGTCCTCTTGTTTGAATCTTCCCTATTCTCAAAGGGAAAAGCTTGTCCACATCAACTCTGTCTATCCCTCTCATCATTTTAAAGACCTCTATCAGGTCCCCCCTTAACCTTCTGCGCTCCAGAGAATAAAGACCTAACTTATTCAACCTATCTCTGTAACTTAGTTGTTGAAACCCAGGCAACATTCTAGTAAATCTCCTCTGTACTCTCTCTATTTTGTTGACATCCTTCCTATAATTTGGCGACCAAAATTGTACACCATGCTCCAGATTTGGTCTCACCAATGCCTTGTACAATTTTAACATTACATCCCAGCTTCTATACTCAATGCTCTGATTTATAAAGGCTAGCATACCAAAAGCTTTCTTTACCACCCTATCTATATGAGATTCCACCTTCAAGGAACTATGCACGGTTATACCCAGATACCTCTGTTCAACTGTATTCTTCAATTCCCTACCATTTACCATGTACGTCCTATTTTGATTTGTCCTGCCAAGGTGTAGCACCTCACATTTATCAGCATTAAACTCCATCTGCCATCTTTCAGCCCATTTTTCCAAATGGCCTAAATCACTCTGTAGACTTTGGAAATCCTCTTCATTATCCACAACACCCCCTATCTTGGTATAATCTGCATACTTACTAATCCAATTTACCACACCTTCATCCAGATCATTGATGTACATGACAAACAACAAAGGACCCAACACAGATCCCTGAGGCACCCCACTAGTCACCTGCCTCCAACCCGATAAACAGCCATCCACCATTACCCTCTGGCTTCTCCCATTCAGCCACTGTTGAATCCATCTTGCTATTCCTGCAGTTATACCCGACAGTTGAACCTTCTTAACCAACCTTCCATGAGGAACCTTGTCAAAGGCCTTACTAAAGTCCATATAGACAACATCCACTGCTTTACCCTCGTCAATTTCCCTAGTAACCTCTTCAAAAAATTCAAGAAGATTAGTCAAACATGACCTTCCAGGCACAAATCCATGTTGACTGTTCCTAATCAGACCCTGTTTATCTAGATGCTTATATATATTGTCTCTAAGTATCTTTTCCATTAATTTGCCCACCACTGAAGTCAAACTAACAGGTCTATAATTGCTAGGTTTACTCTTAGAACCCTTTTTAAACAATGGAACAACATGCGCAGTACGCCAATCCTCGGGACTATTCCCGTTTCTAATGACATTTGAAATATTTCTGTCATAGCCCCGGCTATTTCTACACTAACTTCCCTCAATGTCCCAGGGAATATCCTGTCAGGACCTGGAGACTTATCCACTTTTATATTTTTCAAAAGTGTCAGTACTTCTTTTACTTTGAACCTCATAGTATCCATAGCTACTCTACTAGTTTCCCTTACCTCACATAATTCAATATCCTTCTCCTTGGTGAATACCGAAGAAAAAAAATTGTTCAATATCTCCCCCATCTCTTTTGGCTCTGCAGATAGCTGTCCACTCTGTCTCTCCAATGGACCAATTTTATCCCTCGTTATCCTTTTGCTATTAATATAGCTGTAGAAACCCTTTGGATTGACTTTCACCTTACTTGCCAAAGCAACCTCATATCTTCTTTTAGCTTTTCTAATTTCTTTCTTAAGGTTCTTTTTACATTCCTTATACTCCTCAAGCACCTCATTTACTTCATGCTGCCTATAATTATTGTAGATCTCCCTCTTTTTCCGAACAAGATGTCCAATTTCCCTTGAAAACCAGGGGTCTTTCCAATTTTTACTGTTTCCTTTCAACCGAACAGGAACATAAAGATTCTGTACTCTTAAAATTTCCCCTTTAAATGTCCTCCATTTCTCTTCTACATCTTTCCCATAAAACAAAATGTCCCAGTTCACTCCTTTTAAATCATCTCGCATCGCATCAAAGTTAGCCATTCTCCAATCAAAAATCTCAACCCTAGGTCCAGTTCTGACCCTCTCCATAATTATATTGAAACTAATGGTATTGTGATCACTGGACCCGAAGTGCTCCCCAACGCATACCTCCGCCACCTGTCCAGTCTCATTTCCTAACAGGAGGTCCAGCACTGCCCCTCCTCTAGTAGGTACCTCTATGTAACTATATGTACCCCTGCCAGTAGGTTTACTCCCCCATCCCAAAGACATGCGATTTTTCCCCTAATGTGTAAAAACTGGATGAGGAAGAGTGCTAATATAAAACTAGTGTGTTTAAGAAGGAACTGCAGATGCTGGAAAATCGAAGGTACACAAAAAAGCTGGAGAAACTCAGCGGGTGCAGCAGCATCTATGGAGCGAAGGAAATAGGCAACGTTTCGGGCCGAAACCCTTCTTCACACTGAGAAGAAAGGAAAAAGGAGGAGGATGAGCCTGAGGGCTGAGGGAGAGATAGGAAGGGGAGAAGACAGCAAGGGCTATCAAAATTGGGAGAATTCAATGTTCATGCCCCCAGGACGCAGACTCCCCAAGCGGAATATGAGGTGCTATTCCTCCAATTTCCGGTGTTGCTCGCTCTGGCCATGGAGGAGACCCAGGACATAGAGGTCAGATATGGAATTGGAGGGAGAGTTAAAGTGCTGAGCCACCGGGAGGTCAGGTTGGTTTATGCGGACCGAGCGGAGGAGTTCGGCGAAACGATCGAGGCTGGGCGATTTTGTTGGTTAAATGTCTACTGAAAATCCCCTTAATGTGTAGAGAGTGGATGAGGATACCATTGAACTAGTGTGAACGGGTGATCGATGATCTGCATGGAGTCAGTGAGCCGAAAAGCCTGTTTCCATGCTGTAAGTTTAGTGAAGCATCTATGTGCATATCTGCTTAAAACATAAAATATTTTGGTAAAGAATCATAATTCGGAAGGAGGGAATTAGACCTATCGTGTCCATTTCAGCTGTTGACCACGTTTCCATTCTCCAGCCTTTTCCCTGGTGGTTTGAAAGTAATTTCTCACCAGATTTTTATCCAATTATCTCCTGAAGGCCGCAATGGAACTGCAGGCATTACAATTCGGACTCGAACAATACACTGCCATTTTTTCTTTCATAATACTATTTCACATCCTATTTAGAGTCATAGTTTTAGAGTGATACAGTGTGGAAACATGCCCTTCGGCCCAACTTGCCCACATGGGCAACACTGGTCCCACTTGCCTGCACTTGGTCCATATCCCTCCAAACCTGTCCGATCCATGTATAATCTGATTGTTTCTTAAACAAGGGGATAGTCCAAGCCTCAACTACCTCCACTGGCAGCTTGTTGCATACACCCACCACCCTTTATGTGAAAAAGTTACCCCTCGGATTCCAATTAAATCTTTTTCCCCTCACCTTGAACCTATGTCCTCTGGTCCTCGATTCCCCTACTCTGGGCAAGAAACTCTGTGCATCTGTGCAATCTATTCCTCTCATGATTTTGTACACCTCTATAAGATCACCCCTCAAGTCAAGAGAGTCAAGAGTCAATTTAATTGTCATTTGGACCCCTGGAGGTCCAAACAAAATGCCGTTTCTGCAGCCATACAATACACACAAATAGACCCCAGACACAACATAATTACATTTAACATAAACATCCATCACATAACTGTGATGGAGGCCAAAAAAAAACTTATCTCTCCACTGCACTCTCCTCCCCCCCCCGATGTCAGAGTCAAAGTCGAAGCCCCCGGCTGCCCCCGCCTACCACCGCCTCACCCTCCTGTGCTCCATGGAATAGAGACCCAGCCTATTTAACCTCTCCCTATGGCTCACACCCTCAAGTCCTGGCAACATCCTCGTAAATCATGGTGCCCAGAACTGAACACAATATTCTAGATGTGGCCTCACCAACGTCTTATACAACTGCAACATGACCTCCCAACTTTTATACTCAATACTCTGACTGATGAAGGCCAAAGTGTCAAAAGCCTTTTTGACCGCCTTACCTGTGACACGACCTTCAAGGAACCATGCACCTGCACTCCTAGATCCCTCTACTTCACAACACTATCCAGAGGTCATAAGATCATAAGAAAAAGGAGCAGAATTTAGGGCATTTGGCCCATCGAGTCTGCTCCACCATTCGATCATGGCTGATCTACCTTTCCCGCTTGACTTCACTCTCCTGCCTTCTTCCTAACCTTTGGTGTCCTTACTAAGCAAGGACCTATCAGTCTTCACTTTAAAAACACCCAATGAATTGGCCTCCATAACCGTTTGTGGCAATGAATTTCACAGAATCACAGACCACCCTCTGGCTTAAGAAATCTCATGTTATTTCCATTGTAAAGGTATGTTCTTTTATTCTGAGGCTGTGCCCGCTGGTCCTAGACTCCCCCACATCCTCTCCACATCCACTCTATCTAGGCCTTTCATTATTCAGTAGGTTTCAATGAGAACCTCCCCCCCCACCCCCACCATTCTTCTCAACAGTCCCAAAATCATCAAACGCTCCTCATATATTAACCCATCTTCACTGGGCTCACTCTCGTAAAACTCCTCTGGTCCCTCTTCAACCTGAATCATTTACCTCAGCACTGCCAGAAGAGGCCTGTGATCTCAGGCTAGTTGGATAAGCCTTTCCCCTACAGTTATCTTACACCCTCTATGATGTGCACCTCTTCCCTTCAACGTCATCATTGCTCCCAGGGTGTCGAACTCTTTGCTGACGCATGCTAAACATTCACATTGCTGCCTGCTTAAAATCTATCAAATTTCTATTTGACACCCTAAACCCAAATCAAACCTGGTGATTTCAGGAGAGCAAGATGGCATATTGCACAAACAAAGTAAAAATAGGAAAGATCAAGAGCAGATTTGATTATAGTTAGCACACATGCATGTTTAGTTTAGTTTAGTTTAATTTACAGATACAGCGCGGAAAAAGGCCGTTCAGCGCACCGAGTCTGCGGTCCCCGCGCACCAACACTATCCTAAACATACTATTGGACAATTTTCAATGATACTAAGCCAATGAGACTACAAACCTGTACGTCTTTGGGGTGTGGGAGGAAACCGGAGATCCCGGAGAAAACCCATGCAGGTGACGGGGAGAACATACAAACTCCGTACAGGCAGCACCCGTAGTTAGGATCGAACTGGGTCTCTGCCGCTGTAAGGCAGCAACTCTACCATTGCTCTACCATGCATGTATCCCATTCAGCTGCAATAAAACGTTCTTGAAATATTACCCAAGATGAAAGATCTGATTTAGAGTGCTGCTGTCAAAGGCTTAAATTGTTTATGTCCCTTGAACATGCTACAAGGATTTAAGATATTGAAAATAGCTTCTGTGTCGCTAAAGATAGGAAATAGTCTAAACGTAGACACAAAGTGCTGGAGCAACTCAGCGGGACAGGCAGTATCTCTGGAGAGAAGGAATGGGTGACGTTTTGGGTTGAGACCCTTCTTCAGACTGAATTTCAGGGGAGTGGGCGGGACCGAGATAGAATGTAGTCGGAGACAGTAAGACTGGTGGGAAAACTGGGAAGGGGAGGGGATGGAGAGAGGGGGAAAGCAAGGGGTATTTGAAGTTAGAGAAGTCAATGTTCATCCCGCTGGGGTGTAAGCTACCCAAGCGAAATATGAGGTGCTGTTCATCCAATTTCCGCTGGGCCTCACTCTAAAAATGGAGGAGGCCCAGGACAGAAAGGTCAGATTGGAAATGGAGGGGGAGCAAAAGGGAGATCAGCTAGGTTAAGACGGACTGAGCGGAGGTGTTCAGCGAAACGATCGCCGAGCCAGCGCTTGGTCTGACCGATGTACAGAAGTTGATACCTGAAACAGCAGATACAATAGATGAGGTTGGAGGAGGTGCAAGTGAACCTCTGCCTCACCTGAAAAGACTGTTGGGGTCCTTGGGTGGTCGAGGGGGGAGGTAAAGGGACAGGTGTTGCATCTCCTGCGGTTGCTGGGGAAAGTACCTGGGGAGGGGGTTGTTTGGGTGGTAAGGGACGAGTTGACCAGGGAGTTGCGGAGGGAACGGTTTCTGCGGAAAGCAGAACGGGGTGGAGATGGGACTATGTGGCCCTTAGTGGGATCCCGTTGGAGGTGGCAAAAGTGTTGGAGGATTATATGCTGTATGCAACGGCTGATGGGGTGGAAGGTGAGGACAAGGGGAACTCTGTCCTTGTTATGAATGTGGGGATGGGGATGGGGAGCAAGAGTGGAGCTGCGCGATAGTGAGAGCCTCATCTATAAAGGGGAACCCCCGTTTCCTAAAGATTGAGGACATCTCCGATGATCCAGTATGGAAAACCTCATCCTGGGCGCAGATGCGGCGTAGACGGAGGAATTGGTAGTAGAGAATCGAGGGAATTATCTACAGGTAAACACAAAATGCTGGAGCAACTCAGTGGGACAGGCAACATCTCTGAAGAGAAGGCGAGTAGGAGAAATGATCTGAATATGAGTGTAGCCTGCCATAGTCCTAAGAAAGGAAAGGATAATGACTGATATAGATGGAGACTTTATCATGGAGTCATTTGCACAGGTGATTTGCCGTTAGTACTAATCTATAGTACTCTCACCCATTCTCGCCTTGGTCAATTCTCGAACCTCAGTACCTTATTACATTTCTGGAGAAATGCTAACGAGCAAAATGACCTTTCAATTGCTACTGTGTATTGTCAATGTTTCCTGTTCTAATTGTTACAATTGATTTGTTTTAATACAGGGGTCACCTAAAATCCTCCTCCATCCATCTCATAAGCTTCTTAGCTTATTGTTCCCAATAGAATAGAATTCGTAATCTGTCCATGCAATTACAGAATTCATAAAGATCTTAGTCACTCACTAAATCCATTTTAAAGATGGTTTCAAGTCCATTTTTTTTTCTGACTGGAAGATTCACTTATTGCTTTATTGTGTTTTCCAATATTTTGTAGGGGCAAGGGTCCGCTAAAAAATACATCCGACGTTATCAATGCGGCAAAGAAGATTGCAGAAGCGGGCTCCAGAATGGATAAACTGGCTCGAGCTGTAGCTGACCAGGTAATGAATTTAAAACTTTTGCTCAATTTCCAGGGGTCATGTACAAGGCCATCTGGGGTTGCCTGCAGCAGTTGAATTCACAAAGTTCATTCCAGTTAATGCTATTGACTCATCGGACTATCTTTGATCGGGCCTCACTGGCTTTACCTTGCACTAAACGTTATTCCCTTATCATGTATCTATTCACTGTGAGTGGCTCGATTATGATATATTGCCTTTCCACTGACTGGATAGCATGCAACAAAAGCTTTTCACTACACCTCGGTACATATGACAATAAACCAAACTGAACTGAAATGAACTGAAATTGCTATTGATTCCAATGTATGAAAGAGATTTTGTGTATTTAATTGAGGGTAATTTTAATTTAATCTGCCGTGACAGAATTAGACAAAACATTACATTGAGGTAATATTGAGTGGACACTAATTAAGCAGCCTGTAGGTTTGGATTCGTATATAATTGTCATGAGGTCATAAGAGTAGAATTAGATCATTGGACCCATCAAGTCAGCTCTGCCATTCAATCATGGCTGATCTATCTCTCCCTCCTAACCCCATTCTCTTGCCTTCTTCCCATAGCTTCTGACACCAGCATAAATCAAGAATCTAGCTATCTCTGCCTTAAATACGACCACTGACAGTCTCCACAGCATTCTGTGGCAAAGAATTCCATAGATTCACCACCTTCTGACTAAAGAAATGTCCTCTCATCTCCTTCCAAAAAGAACGTACTTTAATTCTGAGGTTATGATCTCTCGTCCTAGACTCTCCCACTAATGGAAACATCCTCTCCACATTCACTCTATCCATGCCTTTCACTATTCTGTATGTTTCAATGAGGTCCCCCCTCATTCTTCTAAACTCCAGCGAATACAGGCTCAGTGCCGACAAACGCTCATCATAGGTTAACCTACTAATTCCTGGGATCATTCTTGTAAACGTCCTCTGAAACCTTCTCCAGTGCCAGCACATCCTTCCTCAGATATGGTGTCCAAAATAGAGCAAGCAGAATGGGATACATTGAGCAGGAATAAGTCATGAGGACCATAAAGTAATAGTTATATAGACCATAAAGGCATAGTCATAAAGTCATAGTTATATAGCACAGAAACAGGCACTTAGGTCCATTCTGTCTATGCCAACCAAGATAGACTCAACCCTAGGGAAATATAGCATGGAAATAGGCCCTTTGGCCCATTTGTCCAAGCTGTTCAAGATGGATTTCTGATCCCAGTGCCTCCAAATGGAAAACGCCTCCCAGTCCAACCAGCCTCTCCCGATAACTCAAGCCTGAAAGTTCAGGTAACATGTTGGTGAACCTTTTCGCACACTTAACGACTTATCGATATCCTTCACTCTGAAGAGTGACCAGAACTGTTGGCAGATATGGTCTCACCAACGACTTGTACAGCTGTATCATGATATCATGATATGCCGACATTTGTACTTAATATCCTTCCCAATGAAGGCAAGCATGCTAAATGCCTTCTTTAATACACAGTCAATTAAGATAACAAGCGAATGGACCCACCACTGATCCCTGCGGCACACCACTGGTCACACACCTCCAATCAGAAAAAACAACTCTCCACAACTACTTTTGACTCCTTGTGCCAAGACAATGTTGATCCAATCTGGAAGCGTCTTTGCACCACAAAGCTGGGTGGCAGTGTGAACTGTGTGGAGGATGCTATGAGAATGCAGGGTGACTTGGACAGGTTGGGTGAGTGGGCAGAAGCATGGCAGATGCAGTTTAATGTGGATAAATGTGAGGTTATCCACTTTGGTAGCAAAAACAAGACGACAGGGTATTATCTAAATGGTGTCAAGTTGGGAAAGGGGGAAGTACAACGGGATCTGGGGGTCCTTGTACATCAGTCAATGAAAGTAAGCATGCAGATACAGCAGCTAGTGAAGAAAGCGAATGGGATGCAGGCCTTCATAACAAGAGGAGTTGAGTACAGGAATAAAGAGGTCCTTCTGTAGTTGTTCCCCTGTACAACACCTGGAGTATTGTGTGCAGTTTTGTTCCCCTAATTTGAGGAAGGACATTCTTGCAATTGAGGGAGTGCAGCGTAGGTTTACAAGGTTAATTCCCGGGATGGCGGGACTGTTATTTGCTGAGAGAATGGAGCGGCTGGGCTTGTATACCCTGGAATTTAGAAGGATGAGAGGGAATCTTACTGAAACATATAAGATTATTAAGGGTTTGGACACGCTAGAGGCAAAAAACATGTTCCTGATGTTCGGGGTGTCCAGAACCAGGGGCCACAGTTTAAGAATAAGGGGTAAGCCATTTAGAACGGAGACGAGGAAACACTTTTTCACACAGAGAGTTGTGAGTCTGTGGAATTATCTGCCTCAGAGGGCGGTGGAGGCCAATTCTCTGGATACTTTCAACAGAGAGCTAGATAGGTTTCTTAAAGGTATGGGAGAAGGCAGGAACTGTGTACTGATTGGAGATGAACAGCCATGATCACATTGATTGGCGGTGCTGGCTCGAAGGGCCGAATGGCCTACTCCTGCACCTATTGTCTATTGTCTATTGTCTATTGTCCATTGTCTTGGATTGCATAAGATCTGACTTTTCAGTCTGAAGTAAAGTTGTGACCCAAAACGTCACCCATTCATTCTATCCAGAGATGCTGCCTGTCCTGCTGAGTTACTCCAGCATTGTGTATCTATCTTCGATTTAAACCACCATCTAGAGTTCTTTCCTACACATCTAACTTTCCAAACTAGCCTACAATGCAAGCTCTGATCAAAGGCCTTGCTAATATTGACCATGTCCACTGCTCTACCTCATCAATAATTACGATGGCCTCTTCAAATATAACCATATATAACCATATAACAATTACAGCACGGAAACAGGCCATCTCGACCCTTCTAGTCCGTGCCGAACACATAATCTCCCCTAGTCCCATATACCTGCGCTCAGACCATAACCCTCCATTCCCTTCCCATCCATATAACTATTCAATTTATTTTTAAATGATAAAAACGAACCTGCCTCCACCACCTTCACTGGAAGCTCATTCCACACAGCTACCACTCTCTGAGTAAAGAAGTTCCCCCTCATGTTACCCCTAAACTTCAGTCCCTTCATTTATAATAATAATATATAATATATAATATATAATAAAAAATATAATAATAATATATATTTCTGTCAGATTATTGAAGCACAATTTCCCATCTACAAAGCCATGCTGGCAGTCCCTGATGAGAACACCCAACCAAATGCTGGAATATCCAGTCCCTTGGTATCCCCTCCAACAGCTTTCCTACCGCTGATGCCAGGCTCACTGGCTTGTAGTTCCTTCGCCTGTCCTTGCTGTCATTCGTAAATAACAGTACACTTGCCACGATTCAGACTTCTGGAAATTCACCCGTGGCCAAAGATGTTGCAGATATCTCTTCAAGAGCATCCACAATTTCTCTACGAGCTTCATGCCAGGTCCCAGAATTCACTTTCACCACCAATACCTCCTTTTTCAGTCATTCATTGCCTCTCAAATGCCTTAATTCCTCAGCTTCCATGATCTTTTCCTCTAATAACAAATGAGTAATATTTATTTAATATCAACCCTGTCTCTTGTGGTTCTGCAAAAAGAAGGCCATTTTATGTCTTCCCTTCGTCCTCCCAATTATCCCAATTCACCAGTCTGAAGAAGGGTCTCAACCCAAAACGTCACGCATTCTTTCTCTCCAGAGACGTTGCTTGTCCCGCTGAGTTACTCCAGCTTTTTGTTTCTAGCTTCACTAGATTGATTCCTGGGCTATTGTATGATGAGAAATTGGGTCAACATAGCATGTATTTGCTGGAGTAGTGAAGGATGAGAAGAGATCTCAGTGAAATATATACAATATGTATGGGTAGCATGGTGGTGCAGAGGGAGAGTTGCTGCCTTACAGCACTGGTAACCCGGGTTCAATCCTGACTATGGGTGCTGTCTGTAAAGTGTTTGTATGTTCTCCCCATGACCACCATTTTCTATGAGATCTTCGGTATCCTCCCACACTCCAGAGATGTACAGGTCTGTAGGCTAATTGGCTATTGGCTATTATCTCCTATGCGTCTTATACTCGTGGAGAAATTTGCTTGATCCCGACTACTTGTAGCTGACACATGCCTCCTTCTCTTACCTGCCCTCAACATCTCTCAATAACCAGAGTTCTGCTAAATTGCCAGCCTTACCATTCGTGCTAATAGGAACATGCTGTCCCAATAGTTATATCCTTCCTCCCTGACCCACAAGGCAACCCACCTCTCTCATCTCTTAGCTGCATCTCTACCATCCATTTAGTATCTGTGCACTGGAACATCGATCTGCCCCACTGCACTTCTCTCAGCCATGTTTCAGTAATGTATCTCCATCCCTTGAGCAGTCCACGCTCCCTGAGATGGCCAAAATCCTTCGACCAACCGAGTCCGCGCTGACCAGCAAGCCCCGTACACATTAGCACTATCCTACACACTAGGGCCAAATTACAATCTTTACCAAAGCCAATTAACCGATAAACCTGTACATCTTTGGAGTGTGGGAGGTAACCAGAGCACCCGGGGAGAACCCACGTGGTCACGGGGAGAATGTACGAACTCTGTACAGACAGCACCCATGGCCAGGATCAAACCTGAGCCTTGAGCGCTGTGAGGCAGCAATTTTACCGCAGCTCCACCATGCCGCTCTCTTCAAAATACTAGTCGTAAGTCCGGGTAGCATAGATACTTAAATCAGGAGTTTAGCACATAGGTCACAGCTGCAAGATGGTGAGGATAGAAACATTTTTTATATATGTAAGGATGGTGAGATATAGTTTAGTTTAAGTTTAGTTCAGAGATACAGTGTGGAAACAGGCCCTTTGTTCCACCAATTCCACATCGACCAGCAATCCCCGCAAAGTAACACTATCCTACACACACTAGGGACCCTAACCCTTAACTAGTAGGCCGGAACAACCTACAAACCTGAAAATAGACACAACATGTTGGAGTAACTGGAGGGTGACGTTTCGGGTCGAGACCCATCTTCAGACTTCAGTCTCGACCCGAAACGTCACCCATTCCTTCTCTCCAGAGATGCTGCCTGTCCTCCTGAGTTACTCCAGCAGCATTTTGTGTTCGGCACGGACTGGAAGGGTCGAGATGGCCTGTTTCCGTGCTGTAATATGGTTATATGGTTATCTTCAATTTAAACCAGCATCTGAAATTCTTTCTTACACAACTGACAAACCTGTCTGTCTTTGGAGTGTGGGAGGAAGCTGAAGATCTCGGAGAAAATCCACGCGGGTCACGGGGAGAACTTACAAACTCCGAACAGACAGCACCTGTGGTCAGGATCGAACCATAGTCCCTGGCGCTGTAAGGCAGTAGCTCTACCGCTAGGCCACCGTGCCGCATGCCAGTAATGAGAGTTAGTTTAACAGTATAGGAACAGGTAGGCCGGAATATGTCCTGTTGCACAAACATTCCTCGGCAAAGACCAGAAAAGAAACCCTCAGGTTGTGACTCAATTTCCCCGACTGAGACTAATCACAACTCACTGTGACCTATCCCGTTCACCTCACCTCCGCAGCTGTTCCACTTAAAGTAGATTTTTTTCCTCTCCAAAGCTTCATGTCAAAATCTGACAGTATGAGGCTCTGTTCTCGTGTAGCTGTCAGTTCCACGCAGGATTGCAGAATGAAATGGAAAGAAAAGGTTTTCTTTCATAATAAAAGATGAGTTATTTCCTGGCATCTCTCTTGAATAAGTAAAATGACTGTAAATTCAGTTTAGAAATGTGACACAGTAAACAAATAGAAAAATAACTCAAAGATCCACATTCTTGCAGAGGAGGGATTATTTCAATTGGATGAGGGGGGACCTCATTGAAATTTACCGAATAGTGAAAGGCCTGGATGGTGTGAATGTGGAGAGGATGCTTCCACTAGTGGGCGAGTTTAGATTCAGTGGCCATAGCCATAGAATAAAAGGACAAACCTTTAGAAAGGAGAGAAGAATTAATTTCTTTAGTCAGAGGGTGGTGAATCTGTGGAATTCAATAGACAATAGACAATAGGTGCAGGAATAGGCCATTCAGCCATTCGAGCCAGCACCGCCATTCAATGTGATCATGGCTGATCATCCCCAATCAATACCCTGTTCCTGCCTTCTCCCCATATCCCCTGACTCTGCTATTTTTAAGAGTCCCATCTAGCTCTCTCTTGAAAGCATCCAGAGAACCTGCCTCTACTGCCCTCTGAGGCAGAGAATTCCACAGACTCACAACTCTCTGTGAGAAAAAGTGATTCCTTGCCTCCGTTCTAAATGGCTTACTCCTTATTCTTAAACTGTGGCCCCTGGTACTGGACTCCCCCAAAATCTGGAACATGTTTCCTACCTCTAGCGTGTCCAAGCCCTTAACAATCTTATATGTTTCAATGAGAATCCCTCTCATCCTTCTAAACTCCAGCTGCTCCAGTCTCTCAACATATGACATTCCTGCCATCCTGGGAATTAACCTTGTAAACCTATGCTGCACTCCCTCATTAACAAGAATGTCCTTCCTCAAATTAGGGGACCAAAACTGCACACAATACTCCAGGTGTGGTCTCATTAGCAGTGATGGAAATCGCTATCAAAATATGGAAGGGACCGGGGGACACAATTTCTTGGCGGCCACGCTCGCATGCGCACACTCACACACACACGCGAAGCTTCGAAGACTTCTGCCGTGGGCCCTGTGAACGGTAATTACAGCCCAATCCAGCGCTAAATGCAGCTCAACTCTGCTTGTTTCACCGGGTTAACCTACAGCCCTGCCTAGACTGACGGAATACTAGTCCGGAGCCGTGGGCTTCTCTGTACTGGCTGTAAGCCTGGGCCATATTTCCCTTAAGTCCAAGCAGGGCTGTAGGTCAACCTGGCGGGAGAGGCATAGTTGAGCTGGGTTTAGCGCTGCTTATCTGTGCTTTCTGTGTGCCTGGGGGCACCGCGCCCGTCTGACTCCCGACGTCTCTGGCCACCCCCAGGCGTGGGGGGCACTCGGGTGGGCACTCGGGTGGGGACGGGGATAGTCCAGTGACGGTTCGGCAGCGATTGCTGCACCGGATAGCCGGCCTGGATCGATCCTGGCTGTGGATGAGGCAAAGGTCCGTGTCCAGGGCTGCCGTTGTGACCCTATGACCTGGGCACATTTCCCTCAGTCCCACCTCCCTACTTCCGACTCTGACCGACTCCTCCCTCATCTAATCATCGTGCTGAAACATCATGTCCCGCCCCAATTGCCTGCTGACCGACATCTCTCGTTTTGAGAGGTGGGGCATCGTCCCCCACCTCTGAAAACACAGGGGAGACACCTGGCCTCTGCGGGATTTCCGGCACTGCTCACTAGCGCTCTGTATCAGATTCATTGCCAGAGACGGCTGTGGAGGGGATGTCAATATATATTCTTACGATACGATACAATATGATACGATAGAACTTTATTCATCCCCGGAGGAAAATGGTCTGAACAGTCACAGTCACAGTCACAGCACCCAACAGGTACATTAAAACTTGAAATTAAATTCTAATTAAATGTGAAAAAAAAAGACAAAGATTGAAAGATTTGTGATTAAGGCAGAGATTGATAGGTTCTGTATTAGTAAAGGTGTCTGAGTTTATGGGGATAAGACAGGAAACGTTAGATCAGCCATGAAAGAGGGAAAGATACTGTAAATCAGCAATGGCAGAGTAGACTTGATGGGCCGACTGGCCTTATCTGCTCCTAGAATTTATGAACTTATGGTACAACTGGTTTAAAATTCTGCATTTTACCAAGTATCCTTTTTTTTCTCTCCATTCATCAGTTGCATGTTTCATGGAATTTGGAAAGTATGAGTGTTATAATTCAGAGCAACGCCGAGAAAACTGAATAATCTCCCAATGCAAAAAACCTTAAATTTTATTCAGTGACTAATATGTGTATTGGCAACAGAACAATCAGAGCAGCAAGTGAACAGGTTTTGTTAATGGCTCTTCACTGCGCAGTCAACTGTGTAAGATGGCAGATCTCCACAGTGCCTGGATGGTTCCAGTTCACATAGTGTCGTGGCTAGGACCATTTTTACTTTCAAGCTAACAATGTTTAGACCTGTGTGTAGGAAGGAACAGCAGATGCTGGTTTACACCGAAGATAGACACAAAATGCTGGAGTAACTCAGCGGGTCAGGCAGCATCTCTGGAGAAAGAATTACTCAAGAGATGCTGCATGCCCCGCTGAGTTACTCCGGCATTTTGTGTCTGTCTTCACTGTTAGTCCTGTACCTTGTACCATTAGGGGGCTGCTGTTGCTATGTAAATTAAGCAGTTAAGAGCAGAAATTAAAGAGAATTTTGATATTTGCATCATGCATGATTTTCATGGTCGTGGGTGGAAACAGAGGATGATGAGTTTGCCTGCCTTATGTGGGGAGGCACAAGGTAGTCTTTTATAATGTGTTTTTCCATACCGTGAATTAGATATAACATGATTATGAATTAGGGAATGTTATTTGTATTAACCGGGATGAATTGTTTATAATGCAATTTCAATTGGGGAGAAGAGAACCACTTAAAAGTTACTTTAGAAACTGAAGAATAAGGGGTCATTTAAGAATAAGGGGTAAGCCATTTTGAACGGAGATAGAAACATAGAAATTAGGTGCAGGAGTAGGCCATTCGGCCCTTCGAGCCTGCACCGCCATTCAATATGATCATGGCTGATCATCCAACTCAGTATCCCGTACCTGCCTTCTCTCCATACCCCCTGATCCCCTTAGCCACAAGGGCCACATCTAACTCCCTCTTAAATATAGCCAATGAACTGGCCTCAACTACCCTCTGTGGCAGAGAGTTCCAGAGATTCACCACTCTCTGCGTGAAAAAAGTTCTTCTCATTTCGGTTTTAAAGGATTTCCCCTTTATCCTTAGGCTGTGACCCCTTGTCCTGGACTTCCCTAACATCGGGAACAATCTTCCTGCATCTAGCCTGTCCAACCCCTTAAGAATTTTGTAAGTTTCTATAAGATCCCCTCTCAATCTTCTAAATTCTAGAGAGTATAAACCAAGTCTATCCAGTCTTTCTTCATAAGACAGTCCTGACATCCCAGGAATCAGTCTGGTGAACCGTCTCTGCACTCCCTCTATGGCAATAATGTCCTTCCTCAGATTTGGAGACCAAAACTGTACGCAATACTCCAGGTGTGGTCTCACCAAGACCCTGTACAACTGCAGTAGAACCTCTCTGCTCCTATACTCAAATCCTTTTGCAATGAAAGCTAACATACCATTCGCTTTCTTTACTGCCTGCTGCACCTGCATGCCTACCTTCAATGACTGGTGTACCATGACACCCAGGTCTCGCTGCATCTCCCCCTTTCCCAATCGGCCACCATTTAGATAATAGTCTGCTTTCCTGTTTTTGCCACCAAAATGGATAACCTCACATTTATCCACATTATACTGCAATGATGAGGAAACACTTTTTCAAACAGAGAGTTGTGAGTGTGGAATTTTCTGCCTCAGAGGGCGATGGAGGCCGGTAGTCTGGAAACTTTCAAGAGAGAGCTAGATAGGGCTCTTGAAGATAGCGGATTCAGGGGATATGGGGAGAAGGCAGGAACGGGGTACTGATTGTGGATGATCAGCCATGATCACATTGAATGGCGGTGTTGGCTTGAAGGGCCAAATGGCCTACTCCTGCACCTATTGTTTATTGTCTATTGGCTATTGTCTGACAAACAGAAAACAGTTGTCTTGATAAATATATCAGTCTAGGATTAAAAAAAAACTGTTTCCATGTAACCGTGGCACAGTAATCATTCACCATTGCCTCTTAAGAACAGTTCTCAGTATAAGTTGAGGTAATTGTGGCATTTAAGAAGCAGTTAGACATGTACGTTGATAGGACAAGTTTGGAGGGATATGGGCTAAACGCGGGCAGATGGGTCTAACATAGCTGGGACATGTTGGCCGGTGTGGGCAAGTTCGGCTGTAGGGCCCGTTTCCACACTGTATGAGTCTATGACTCCATCACTGCAGGTGGCCATTGAAACTAACAAGCAGTCGCATCTATTGACACTTGGAGTCATTGACTCAAAGCATTATACAGCACAGAGACAGGCCCTTTGGCCCAACGTCCATTGCAACCAAGATGCCCATCTAAGCCGGTCCCATTTCCTCATGTTTAGCCCATATCTCTCTCGACCTTTCCTACCCATGTTCCTGTCTAAATGTCTTTTCAATGTTGTTACTGTACCTGCCTTAACAAGCTCCTCAGGCAGCTCATCCTCTGGCACCCACCATTTAAATCTGTCCCTCACACCTATGCGATGAGAACTTATTAAACCATATAACACAACCATTTGATTTTATTAGCTTCCAGTAATAAAAATAAACTTACTGCTATTAAAATATATTTTTAATAACGTGAGCTCTCAGAATACAACTATCACATTAAAACAGAACCACCTATACTTCATTTAAATGTGAATTTGGGGCCAGGTACAAGGTTACTGGCTGAATCAGAATGCTTGAAACACAATCCTGAGCTGTACTTTAAGCCCCACAATTCTCTCCATTACCAAATTCCACCTCTCTGCCATACAGTATAATCACCTACTCTATCTAACATTGATGTCCTTGGGCGCTTCCAGCTTCTGTGGTTTACCTTGCTCCTTTCTCCTTACTTCTTGCTCGCAGCGAATAACATTTGAAATCATGGATCCTGATGGAGACTTCATCCTCTGTCAAGAACTAAATTCAGGGTGTGAAAATTGAAAACTAAGGAAGTCAAAGAAAATAGGAGGTCATCTAGAAACATATGACCTTTGTGATTAGTGCGACAGACTCAAGCAACTACATGGTCCATTGCTGCTTTTGATGCCTACTTTCATAAGTTTTCCCAATAGGAAATTGGGGCAGCACAGTGGTGCAGTACAGTGAAGTTGCTACCTTACAGTGCCAGGGACCCGGTTCGATCCTGACTATGGGTGCTTGTCTGAATTGTTTGTATGTTCGCCCTGTGACCTGCGTGGGTTTTCTCCGGGATTGTAATTTGTCCGTAGGTGTGTGCAGGATAATGTTAGTGTGCGGGGATCGCTGGTCGGCACGGACTCGGTAGACCCAATGGCTTGTTTCCGCGCTGTATCTCTAAACTAAACTAAACTAAAAGATCATCACTTCATCAGCAGAGATTGAACAAGTTGGTTGTTTTTTGGGGCTGTGTCATTATTTGCTTTTAAATATATGGTTGCACATTGGGTATCCATCACATCACCTACTCCACCATTTCATGACATCTGTTAGGCTGCTTCTCCTCCTCCTACCCTGTGAAAATTTATAAATAGGTTGAGATGCTTTCATCTGTACTCCTAGGACATATGGTATTTCTCTTCTGCAGAAACAAGGAATTGCAGGTTTACAAAAGAGAGATGTGATGATTAAGAGTAACTCAGCAGGTCAGGCAGCATCTCTGGAGAAGGTGGATAGGTGACTTTTTGGTTCGGGACCCTTCTTCAGATTTCTGTACCTTTTTAGTATGACCAATACGTTAAAACTTTAAAACACTGATTTAAATCACCTTTCTAAATAAGTAGATCCTTGGAAGGTTTTACATTACATTGGTCCATTTAAAAGATCTATTCCAGTGTAAATTTAGTGTGAAATCTAGGTTTATGGAAACTCTCAAAGTGCTTTTCACGGTGTCTACTGCTGCCACATTGCTTGTTATTAACTATTCTACAATTTCCACAAGTCCATAACTTTCTTTCTTCCTCCTAACAACTAACACACTTGGGGCTAAAAGTCGGTTCATACATCTCTGAAAAGTGTGCTATTACGCCATACAATTTTGTGCACATTGTGAGAAAATTGCTTCTGTTTTTTCTCTGCGGATTGGTCATTTCTCCCAACGCATTTTTCCTGGCAAACAAATCCCTCTAAAATTATGTCAGCAGAGGTGCAACGTGCAAAACACATTTGCAGTGTGAGTATTAATACCGTAGGTCTGAAAAGCAACAGTTCCATTTACTCACAAAACAATCCAGTTTTGCTAACCCTATTTCTATGGAAACCATGCTATTTTAAGTGCACACCACTCAAACTGTATTTTTTTGTCCACATTCTGATTTGTGTCATAGAACACAGAACATTTAACTCCCCCTCCCATTCCCACACTGACCTTTCTGGCCTGAGCTTCCAGCATTGTCAGAGTGAGGCCCAGCGCAAATTGGAGGAAGAGCACTTCATATTTCGTTTGGGCAGCTTACACCCCACTGGCATGAATATTGACTTGACTAACTTCAAGTAACCTTTGCTTTCCCTCTCTCTCCATCCCTCCCATCTTCCCAGTTCTCTGACCAGTCTGATTGTCCCCGATTACATTTTAATCCACCCCTGATCAGTCTGAAGAAGGGTTTCGGCCCGAAACGTTGCCTATTTCCTTCGCTCCATAGATGCTGCTGCACCCGCTGAGTTTCTCCAGCTTTTCTGTGTAACCTTCGATTCTCCAGCATCTGCAGTTCCCTCTTTAACACATTTTAACTCTGTTTGCTTTGTTGTCACCTTCTCCCAGCTAACAATGATCTAATCACATTTTCACACCTTACATTTCCTTATCTATGTCTCCTTCTACCCTGACTCTTAATCTGAAGAAGTGTCTCAACCTGAAACATCACCCATTCCTTCTATCGAGCTGTCTGTCCCGCTGAGTTACTCCAGCATTTTGTGTCTATCTATAAAACAGTACAGCACAGGAACAGGCTCTTCAACCCATTATGTCTATGCCAAACATCAGATCTGCCTGCACATAACCCACACCCATCCATTCTCTGCATACTCCTAAGTGTGTGTGTGTGTGTGTGTGTGTGTGTGTGTGTGTGTGTGTGTGTGTGTGTGTGTGTGTGTGTGTGTGTGTGTGTGTGTGTGTGTGTGATCACATCTTCTCGAAAAAAATCACGTGCTAACATAAAAAATTGCCTTATCTGAAAATTTCATGCATTATTTCTTGAGTTATTTATGACAATATTCACAAATCTCAAATAACTTAGAAAATAAACGAGATGGTCTTGCTGAAGACGTCACAATGGATCTGACTGCCTGCCTCTGCTCGTGCTGCGAGTGACGTCACCCCTGTTATGTTTTCTGTACTACTTGGCTTCTTAACTTTCACTTCTTTAAATTTGTCACTTAGCGTTTTTAAACTGCTGCTCAGGTCATGCTGCACGCTCCGCTGGGCTCCTTGAAGTTCTAGAACATGGCGGTGGTGGCCGTTATCGCCGCGCGGGCACGGGTAAGGGTGCGGGGAAGAGCGGTGGGATGGTGGCGTGGCGGCCATTACTCCCTCTGAGAGAGGCAGGTACTCGGGGAATCGTGACGCCTTTTCCTCGCTGGTGATCCCGATCCCACCTAGTGATCTCTGGGCGTCTCCCCCACCCGATCATCTCACACGGGTGGATGGGCTTCACCTAGCAGAAGCCACGTTTGGCCGGCCCTCCGCTGCTTATAACCATCCTCACATCGCTCCTGACTGATTCGGGTCCACGCCCAGCGCAGCCTCGCTCGGGCCCAGCTCCTGGTGGGGAGGCTGGTGCTCTACGGCCTGGGTAGGTGCTGCCTCTACCCACTCCCCTTCCTTCTCTCTCTCTTTACACCTTCCCCAGGGTAGAGAAAGAGAGAGTGGGAGGGAGAGGGGGGCAGAGAAAGGTGGAGGAAGGTGGGTTTGAGGAAGTGGGGTTGTAATGAGGAGGTAAGGGGGGTGGAGAGGGGGGCAGGGGGGGGAGGAGAAGGGGAGGGGGAGAGGAGAGGGGGAGCAGAGGGGAGAGAGGAGGAGGAAAGGGGGAGGAGAGGGGGGGGATGGGTCTCGCTCGGGTTCATGCCCACCCGCAGCCTTGCTCAGACCCGGTGCCTGATGGGAAGCTGCTGGTCTACGACCTGGGTAGGTGCTTCCTCCCCCTCCCTCTCTGTCCCCCTTCCTCTCTGCCTCCCCCCCCTTCCTCTCTGCCCCCGTTCCATCTCTCTGCTCCTCCCTCCCTCTCTGCCCCCCCCCCCCCTCCCTGCCACCCCCCACCCTCTCTAGAGAGTGATGAGTATTGGGACCTATGGGTGAGGGGTGGAGTATTGCGATCGGGAACCAGCCCTCCCCGGTGATGCTGCGCTCCACTCACCCTTCAATCTCTACCCTCTCCCTACCTCTCTAGCCGCGCCTCCGCAGTTGGGGGTTATGCATGAGTGGATAGGGCGGGGGATGGGGTAAAGGAGTGAATGAATAATATTAATATAATATCAAGGGAGGGTTAGTGTGTGTCTGTGGGATGGCGAATGCCGCGGGGGGGAGGGGGGTGGGGGTTAGTGTGTATAACGCCCCCCCCCCCCCCACCCCCCCCTGCAACCGCACATTGAAGGGACGGGACCCAACGGGTCCCACTTGGTCTAGTACAAACTCTCATCTTGTTTGTTTCTATGCGTGCGTGCATGTCTGTCTGTGTGCCCATGTGATCCTAGATCTACGCCAAAACGGTACACGATAGCGCTACAATTTTTACACCACCTTACCCACAATTGTCCTATGGTGTGGTATATCAACTTTCGTTCAGATTGATGTTATATTTTAAAAGTTATTCACATTTATAAACTCACAAAATCCCGATTTCACAAAAATAAATCCCCTCTGCACTGGCACTTACAGCTATGTTGTCACAATGGGATTGCAGCCCTGCTCACTGCAATGTTGCTATCCCAGGACACTGAGTCTTGCCAGCCCAACAAAGTACAATTGCATTTTTTTTAAAGTTTAAAATAAGGGAGGGTGAATAAGGGGAAATGAGCAACCCTTGCGCAGTTGGGATCTATGGGTGAGTGGTGGAATATTGCATTGGGGGAACAGGTTGCATTGGCAGAACGGGTGTGTGGTGGAATATTGCATTTTTTGGAACGCGTTACGTTGGGGGACCAGGCCTCCTGTGGGGGCTATGTGTGAGTGATCGAATATTGCGTTGGAGAATCGGGTTGCGTTGGGGAATTTGGCCTCCCATGTGGGGAACGGATGAGTGGTGGAATATTACATTGGGGAACGGGTTGCGTTGGGGAACCAGGCCTCCCATGGGGGCTATGGGTGAATGGTGGAATTTTGTGTTGGGGGAATGGGTTGCGTTGGGGGACCAGACCTCCCATGTGACAGGGACCCACTTGGTCTAGTATCCCTCTAAAACTGTCTTGTCCATGTACCTGTCTAAATGTTTAATAAACGTTGCATTAGTACCTGCCTCAACTATATCCTCTGGCAGCTCACTCCATAAACCCACCACCCTTTGTGTGAAAATGTTACCCCTCAGGTTGCTATTAAATCTTTCCCCCCTCACCTTAAACCTATGTCCTATGTTCCAGGCAGCCATCAACCTCTGATTAAAAAACTTGCCTTAAATATAATTTCACAAACATGCCTTGACTGCTTTGCCCATGGTGATCAAGGTCACCATCGCCTTTAGCTTCCCGACCACCCAACCTTTCCTGTCTGCTTTTGCCGAATTGTTCCACATCTCACAGGAAATGTAGGGCATGAAAAGATACCATTTGAAACATTCATGCTTGCGATGGTTGGAAAAGAGCCACCAAGTCTAATCCCACCTTTCAGCATTAGATCTGTTGATGTTCAACTCACGGCTTCTCAAGCACACGTCCAAGTACTTTCGAAGTTAACAAGGGTCTCTTCCTCTACAGCCCTCTCAGGCAGTTGGCTCTGGAGTCTACTATTCATTTGGGGAACGTCTTTCACCTAATTTCACCTCTAATTCTTCAACCATTTGTTGGGGGAGTGCAGAACCAGGGGCCACAGATTAAGAATATGGGGTCGGCCATTTAGAACGGAGATGAGGAAAAACTTTTTACCCAGAGAGTTGTGAATCTATGGAATTTTCTGCCTCAAAAGATTGAGGGGGGATCTTATAGAAACTTACAAAATTCTTAAGGGGGTGGACAGGCTAGATGCAGGAAGATTATTCCCGATGTTGGGGAAGTCCAGAACTAGGGGTCACAGTTTTAAGGATAAGAGGGAAGTCTTTTAGGACCGAGATGAGAAAATTATTTTTGACAGAAAGTGGCGAATCTGTGGAATTCTCTGCCACAGAAGGTAGTTGAGGCCAGTTCATTGGCTATATTTAAGAGGGAGTTAGATGTGGCCTTTGGGGCTAAAGGGATCAGGGGGTATGGAGAGAAGTCAGGGAAGGGATACTGAATTGGATGATCAGCCATGATCATATTGAATGGCGGTGCAGGCTCGAAAGGCCGAATGGCCTACTCCTGCACCTATTTTCTATGTTTCTGTTTCTAAGTAGTGGAGGCCGTTTCTCTGGATGCTTTCAAGAGAGAGTTAGATAGAACTCTTAAAGATAGCGGAGTCAAGGGATATGGGGAGAAGGCAGGAACGGGGTACTGAATGTGGACGATCAGCCATGATCACAGTGAATGGCGGTGCTGGCTCGAATGGCCGAATGGCCTACTCCTGCACCTATTGTCTATTGTCTATTTACTTCAAATGAATGTCTCGTGGTTTTTGATTCCCTACTTTGTCTGGAACCCTGAAACATTTAAACAAGTACACCAGGGCTTCACAGTGGGGCAGCTGGTCGAGTTGCTGCTTCACAGTGCCCGAGGCCAGATATGATCCTTACTTCAGGATTGAGGTTGAGAGGGAAAGATAGATCAGCCATGATTGAATGATGGAGTAGACCTGATGGGCTGAATGGCCTAATTCTGCAGCTAGAACTTATGAACTCGGTGCTGCGCCTGTCTGTTTGCACCCACACCAGTCTGGTCAGGCTCTCATTTCACTCTTGCCATCAGGAAGAGGGCATAAGAAGCTGAAAGCTGTGACATCTATCAGGAGCAGCATCCCAACAATCATCAGGACATTGAACACCTACGAACTCCATCTAAACGCTTGGTTTGCAGTAGGGTTCATGATATTGTTTTTTTAATTTATTAACTTTTTAAAATGTTTCTTTATTAAATTATCTATTGAGTACATTGCTTAAAAACCTAAGATAGACACAAAATGCTGGAGGAATTCAGCAGGACAGGCAGCATCTCTGGAGCGAAGGAATAAATGGATGATGTTTCGTGCCGAGACCCTTCTTCAGACAGTAACCTATAACCTGTATAAGGGGTAAGAGTGTTGTAAAAACAAGCCTGAAGGCTTTGTGTCTCAATGCAAGGAGCATTCGTAATAAGGTGGATGAGTTGAATGTGCAGATAGCTATTAATGACTATGATCTAGTTGGGATCACGGAGACATGGCTCCAGGGCGACCAAGGCTGGGAGCTGAACATCCAGGGATATTCAATATTCAGGAGGGATAGACAGAAAGGAAAAGGAGGTGGGGTAGCGTTACTGATTAGAGAGGGGATTAATGCAATGGAAAGGAAGGACATTAGTTTGGAGGATGTGGAATCGGTATGGGTAGAGCTGCAAAACACTAAGGGGCAGAAAACGCTGGTGGGTGTTGTGTACAGGCCACCTAACAGTAGCAGTGAAGTTGGAGATGGTATCAAACAGGAAATTAGAAATGCGTGCAACAAAGGCAAAACAGTTATAATGGGTGACTTCAATCTACATATAGATTGGGTGAATCAAATTGGCAGGGGTGCTGAGGAAGAGGATTTCTTGGAATGTATGCGGGATAGTTATCTAAATCAACATGTAGAGGAACCAACGAGAGAGCAGGCTATTTTAGACTGGGTATTGAGTAATGAGGAAGGGTTAGTTAGCAATCTTGTTGTACGTGCCCCCTTGGGCAAGAGTGAACATAATATGGTTGAGTTCTTCATTAGGATGGAGAGTGACATTGTTAATTCAGAAACAATGGTTCTGAACTTAAAGAAAGGTAACTTTGAGGGTATGAGACATGAATTGGCCAAGATAGACTGGCAATTAATTCTAAAAGGGTTGACGGTGGATATGCAATGGAAGACATTTAAAGGCTGCATGGATGAACTACAAAAATTGTTCATACCAGTTTGGCAAAAGAATAAATCAGGGAAGGGAGTGCATCCATGGATAACAAGGGAAATCAGGGATAGTATCAAAGCGAAGGATGATGCGTACAAATTAGCCATAAAAAGCAGCCTACCAGAGGACTGGGAGAAATTCAAAGAAAAGCAGAGGAGGACAAAGGGCTTAATTAGGAAAGGGGAAAAAAGATTATGAAAGAAAACTGGCAGGGAACATAAAAACTGACTGCAAAAGTTTTTATAGATATGTGAAAAGAAAGAGATTAGTTAAAACAAATGTAGGTCCCTTGCAGTCAGAAACAGGTGAGTTGATCATGGGGAACAAGGATATGGCGGATCAATTGAATAACTACTTTGGTTCCGTCTTCACTAAGGAAGACATAAATAATTTGCCGGAAATAGCAGGGGACCGCGGGTCAAAGGAGATGGAGGAATTGAGTGAAATCCAGGTTAGCCGGGAAGTGGTGTTGGGTAAATTGAATGGATTAAAGGCCGATAAATCCCTAGGGCCAGATAGGCTGCATCCCAGAGTACTTAAGGAAGTAGCTCCAGAAATAGTGGATGCATTAGTAATAATCTTTCAAAACTCTTTAGATTCTGGAGTAGTTCCTGAAGATTGGCGGGTAGCAAACGTAACCCCACTTTTTAAGAAGGGAGGGAGAGAGAAAATGGGGAATTACAGACCTGTTAGTCTAACATCGGTAGGGGGGAAACTGCTAGAGTCAGTTATTAAAGATGGGATAGCAGCACATTTGGAAAGTGGTGAAATCATTGGACAAAGTCAGCATGGATTTACGAAAGGTAAATCATGTCTGACGAATCTTATAGAATTTTTCGAGGATGTAACTAGTAGCGTGGATAGGGGGAGAACCAGTGGATGTGGTGTATCTGGACTTCCAGAAGGCTTTCGACAAGGTCCCACATAAGAGATTAGTATAGCTTTCATTGCAAAAGGATTTGAGTATAGGTGCAGGGAGGTTCTACTGCAGTTGTACATGGTCTTGGTGAGACCACACCTGGAGTATTGCGTACAGTTTTGGTCTCCAAATCTGAGGAAGGACATTATTGCCATAGAGGGAGTGCAGAGACGGTTCACCAGACTGATTCCTGGGATGTCAGGACTGTCTTATGAAGAAAGACTGGATAGACTTGGTTTATACTCTCTAGAATTTAGGAGATTGAGAGGGGATCTTATAGAAACTTACAAAATTCTTAAGGGGTTGGACAGTCTAGATGCAGGAAGGTTGTTCCCGATGTTAGGGAAGTCCAGGGCAAGGGGTCACAGCTTAAGGATAAGGGGGAAATCCTTTAAAACCGAGATGAGAAGAACTTTTTTCACACAGAGAGTGGTGAATCTCTGGAACTCTCTGCCACAGAGGGTAGCTGAGGCCAGTTCATTGGCTATATTTAAGAGGGAGTTAGATGTGGCCCTTGTGGCTAAGGGGATCAGGGCGTATGGAGAGAAGGCAGGTACGGGATACTGAGTTGGATGATCAGCCATGATCATATTGAATGGCGGTGCAGGCTCGAAGGGCCGAATGGCCTACTCCTGCACCTAATTTCTATGTTTCTATGTTTCTATGTATTGTGCTACTACTGCATGTAAAAATGTCATTGTTCCATTCCTGTACATACAACAGCAAAACATTCTTGACTCTCTCTTGAGCCTTCTCCCTTTCCTCCAGGTACTCCGGTTTCCTCACATTTCCTGCAGACATGCGGGGTTGCAGGTTAATTGGCTTTTGTAAACTGCCCCTAGCGCATGGGGAGTGGAAAGTGGAATAACATTTACTAAAGTGAACAGGTGGGCCAATTGGTAAAGTGGGGAGCCAATTGCCTGTTTCTATGCCGTATCTTTCAGACAATCAAAAATAAAGTCTTCCATTAGCGTTCCTCTGTTTCAAAGAAAATACCCCCTGAGGATCTTGTAAATGAAAAATATCCAGTCCTGGCAACACCTTTGTAAATCTCCAATGCCTCCTCTTTTGTGCATATACCCCAGGCTATATCTTTCCAGTGATATGGTGGCCAGAAATGTATGCAGTACTTATGTCGTGGTTTAAATAATGTTGTATGCAAGCTATGATAACCTTTTTGATCTTAAATTCAACACTTTAACTAATGCAAAGTATCATGAGTGCCTCTTAAACTACAGATTGAATTCTATTGTTACCTTTAGGGATCTGTGAATGTACAGTTCCTTCTATTCCAGCACACCACACAACATCGCCCATTTCCTCACACAGAGAGTGGTGAATCTCTGGAATTCTCTGCCACAGAAGGTAGTTGAGGCCAGTTTGTTGGCTATATTTAAGAGAGAGTTAGATGTGGCCCTTGTGGCTAAAGGGATCAGGGGGTATGGAGAGAAGGCAGGTACAGGATACTGAGTTGGATGATCAGCCATGATCATATTAAATGGCGGTGCAGGCTCGAAGGGCCGAATGGCCTACTCCTGCACCTATTTTCTATGTCAAGTCAAGTCAAGTCAAGTTTATTTGTCACATACACATACGAGATGTGCAGTGAAATGAAAGTGGCAATGCTCGCGGACTTTTGTGCAAAAAGACAAACAACAAAACAACCAAACAAACTATAAACACAATCATAACACACACATATTCTTTTACATAATAAATAATGGAAGGAAAAACGTTCAGTAGAGTTAGTCCCTGGTGAGATAGGCGTTTACAGTCCGAATGGCCTCTGGGAAGAAACTCCTTCTCAACCTCTCCGTTCTCACCGCATGGCAACGGAGGCGTTTGCATGACCGTAGCAGCTGGGTAGCTATGTTTCTATGTTTCCTGAATATAGAAACATATAGAAACTTAGAAAATAGGCGCAGGAGGAGGCCTTTCGGCCCTTCGAGCCAACATCGTCATTCATTGTGATCATGGCTGATCGTCCCCAATCAATAACCGATGCCTACCTTCTCCCCATATCCCTTGATTCCACCAGCCCCTAGAGCTCTATCTAACTTCTCTTAAATCCATCCAGTGATTTAGCCTCCACTGCCCTCTGTGGCAGGAAATTCCACAAATTCACAACTCTCTGGGTGAAAAAGTGTTTTTCTCACCTCAGTCTTAAATTGCCTCCCCTTTATTCTAAGACTGTGGCCCCTGATTCTGGACTCGCACAATATTGGGACCATTTTTCCTGCATCCAGTCCTTTTATAATTTTATGTTTCTACAAGATCTCCCCTCATCCTTCTAAACTCCAGTGAATAGTCTGACCAGAAATGTCACCTGTTGTTTCTCTCCAGAGATAGTCATAGAGTCTTACAGCGTGGAAACAGGCCCTTCTGCTCACCTTGCCCACACTGATCAAAATGTCCCATCTACACTGGTCCCAACTGACTGCGTTTGGCCCAAATTGGCTCTAAACCTGTCCTATCCATGTACCTGTCCAATTGCTTCTTAAACGTTGTTATAACCCCTGTCTCAACTACTTGACTTGACTTGACTCAACTACCTCCTCTGGCAACTTGTTCCATACACCCGCCACCCATTGTGTGAAAAAGTTACCCCTCAGGTTCCTATTAGATCTTTCCCCCCTCACCTTAAATCTATGTCCTCTGGCTCTTGATTCCCCTACTCTGGGTAAGAGACTCTGTGCATCAACCCCATGTCAAGTCAAGTCAAGTGAAGTTTATTTGTCACATACACATACGAGATGTGCAGTGAAATGAAAGTGGCAATGCTCGTGGACTTTTGTGCAAAAGACAAACAACAAAACAACCAAACAAATTATAAACACAATCATAACACACATATTATTTTACATAATAAATAATGGAAGGAAAAACGTTCTGTAGAGTTTCCCATCTATTCCTGTGATGATTTTGACCTTTATAAGATTACCCCTCTTCCTCTTGTGCGCCAAGATGCTGCCTGACCTGCTGAGTTACTGAGTCATTTTGTGTCTACCTTGTTATGCTTACCTCAATTTTTAAGGTCATAGAAAGTTGCAGGGTCATACAACACGGGAACAAGCCCTTCTGGCATGTTTCCTACTTTCTTCAATATTTTCAGTAAGTTCTTCACTACAACAGCAGTGATTGAATAAGTTGGCCGTTTTCCAGGGCTGTTTAATTATTTGCTTGCGAACACATGGCTGCACATTGGGTTTCCTTCACTTCCATGATTCCACTATTTCATGGCACTTTTTAGGCTTCCCTTCCTCCTCCTCCGCCTCCTCTCCTGTGAAAAGTTATAATTAAATTGAGATGCCATCATCGGTACTTCTCGGACATACTGTATATGCCTCCTCTTTCAGTGTGCCCAACCCCTTAAAATAAAAAAAAACACTAAATGTTCTGCTCCCATCATTGGTATTTTCCCCAAGTTAGACCAAAATTGCATTTATATAGCAACTTTCATGCAAGAACACTTCTTTGCTATTGCTTATTTTTCCCAGCAGATATTTCCTGGAATAAGAGATTATCAAAACATAGGTTGGTAAAGAAGGTGAATGGTATCAGAATCAGAATCAGAATCAGAATCAGATTTTATTCGCCAAGTATGTTTTGCAACATACGAGAAATTTCACTGGCCAAGTCAATCAGACAATTAAAAGTAACAGATTCAAAAACACATTTTACCATAAACATCCACCACAGTGACTCCTACACGTTCCTCACTGTTATGGAAGGTGAAATAATGTTCAAGTCCTTCCCTTGTGGTCTTCCTTGATCGGGGGCCTTGAGCCCCCGTTAACGGGATGATCTTGACACCCGCAGCCGGTGGCGTTCGGGCCCTCTGCGTCAAGGCATTCAGCTCCCGCATCGGGGGGTTGTCAGCTCCCCCGCGCCAGGCGATCAAACCTCGGTTCGGGGCTGGTCGTACCTTCTGCTTCTCCCGAGATTGCGAGCCCTTGATAGTAAGTCCGCAGGCCACGGTGGGAACGATCCCAGGCAAGGGATCTGCTCAGATGTTGTCAGCGCCCCACGGTGGGGCTCAGGACAGTCTGATGCGGCTTCCAGCTCCAGCGATGGTAGGCTGCAGAGCCCGGAGAATGTGATCTGATAAATAACCACATCTCCGGGAAGGTAAGAATCTGAAAAAAAGTTTCCCTTGACCCCCCCCCCCCCCTCCCCCCCCCCTCCACATAAAACAAACCGAAGTACATGAAATCAAACTTTTAACAAACACTAAAATAGTAAGATTAAACGAGAACTTACCAGTTTGAAGTTTGATCTGTATTTTATGAGGAGTTACGATGAGGGATTACGTGAAGAACCCGCTCAGCACGCATGCGCGGCATACTTCAAAGCAGCGGTGTGGAATCACAGATAGACACAGTTATTGAAGTAAACATAGTAAAGATAAGGAGACATCAGCTTATGAATTCAACCCATATTATTGAGGGTGGGAGCGGAGGGCACATAATCCCTCATCGTAACTCCTCATAAAATACAGATCAAACTTCAAACTGGTAAGTTCTTGTTTAATCTTACTATTTTACTTCGGAGTCACGTGAGTGATTCCGTGAAGATTTCAAAGCTCTGTGATTTCAAACCGTGTAACAGTTATTACTACATCACTGCCGAAGTCTTTGAGGGAGGAAGTGTGTTATCGTAACCAACCAATGAATCTGTTTGTAGAAAAACACAATGGTATTTTTTAACAATAACAACAAAGAAATTAAATTGCTCCCCTGGCCTTATATTAGGCCTTATATAGTGAAGGTCCATCTGTCTCCTCAGATCCTGGTGAACTTCTACCGCTGCACCATCGAGAGCATCCTTACCAACTGCATCACAGTATGGTATGGCAACTGCTCTGTCTCCGACCGGAAGGCACTGCAGAGGGTGGTGAAAATTGCCCAACGCATCACTGGTTCCACGCTCCCCTCCATTGAGTCTGTCCAAAGCAAGCGCTGTCTGCGGAGGGCGCTCAGCATCGCCAAGGACTGCTCTCACCCCAACCATGGACTGTTTACCCTCCTACCATCCGGGAGGCGCTACCGTTGCCGAACCAGCAGGTCGAGGAACAGCTTCTTTCCGGTGGCTGTCACTCTACTAAACAACGTACCTCGGTGACTGCCAATCCCCCCCCCCCCCCCCATCCCCCCCCCCCCCCCCCCCCCGGACACTTATTATTTATTTTTTATTCAAATCGTTTGCTATGTCGCTCTTCAAGGGAGATGCTAAATGCATTTCGTTGTCTCTGTACTGTACACTGACAATGACAATTAAAATTGAATCTGAATCTGAATCTGAATCTGATATTAAATATTTGCAGTCTGTAAAATCTTTCCTGCAAATAAAACAGGTTTTGCCAACGGCTTATTATAAAATATCTGAATGGTCTTTCCCCACCTGCTTGAGCCATCTCGAAATGGCTCGTCACCCGACCATAAGGTTTTTTATGACTGACCCACAAGGCTTTTCATCTCCTTGGAATATTTTGGTTGTGTCTATGTGGGATAGTAGGTGGGTCATGGCACATAACCGTGTTTCTGGCGGGTAAGCCCGGAATTCCACGACTGGATTAGGTGTTCCTGATCTGCTCTGTTTGATCATTCCCTGGATAACGACAGAGATCTGGTCTGGAGCTGTGAGCATGGTGTCCAGTCACAATAGGTGTAGTGACTGGACCCTCTGTGCAGATACAAATGCCATCAACATGAGTGTTTTGAGCATAGATGGTTCCAGGTTGAGGGATCTGGCTGGTGGCCATCCCCTGAGATATGTCAGGACCACACTGACATCCCATATATGGGTGTACCTTGGTCTAGGGGGTTAGAGTTGTAAATAGCCTTCATTAGTTTGACCAGCAGCTGGTGGGACCCCATGGCCTGTTGTCCTGGAGCTGGTTTTAAATAGACAGGCAGGGCAATTCTAGCTGTGCTGATGGCTCTTTAGCTGAGTCCTTCATCGTGGTGAAGGTTCGCCAGGAATTCCTGTACACTGGTAACTGTAGTGGTTGAGTAGGTGGTCCCTGTATCCAAGCAGTACTTCTCCCATTTTTTGAAGCTGGACAAGTACTGTTTTTTAGTGGATGTTCGGAGGGATGCTGACATGGTGTCGACGGTTTGTTCTGATAATCCCAGTCCCAGAAGTGGTTTGTGCAGAATCTGCAACACAGGAGTTTGATTTTTTCATGGCACGGGTGGCTTGTGCCCGACACTGGGTGTTAATAACACTGGGTCACTGGGGAATACCATCGGAGTTTCAACAACCATGTTATGGAGTATTGGGAACCATGGTAGGCCAGCCGGGTACTATCAAAATACCTGAAGCAGAGTCCATTTGTATTGTGCGTAGTCCCCGACTGATGAGGCCGAAGGGAGGAAATGCATAGAAAAAGAATTTCCCCAATCCAGCGCGAACGCATCTACCACTGCTGCCTCAGGGTCTGGTTCCCAAGCGACATACATAGGTACCTGGTGATTTAGCCTTGATGCAAATAAATCGATATCTGGCGTGCCATATTGCTTGATAACTTTTGTGAAAAAAATGTTGGGGTTTTTAACATCCATTCGATGTTGTCATTAAATTTACGTGACCTGGTGTCTGCCACTGTATTTAGCTTACCTGGCAGGTAAGTTACTGATAGCCAAATATATCTTTTGACACACCATTGCCAAATTGTGTTGATCAACTTGTCGCATGATACCGATTTTATGCCGCCCATAAGGTTAATGTAGGCCACCACCGTAGTATTATCTATTTATAACCGTACATGCAATTGATGCATATTTATGCATATGCTTTTAAACCATAAAAGTCACCCAACATCTCTAGATAATTAATGCCCAGTGTAAGTGGTAACGATGATTCTGGGTTAGTCCATCTACTGCTTGTGCTGGATATAGAGTTAGTTGCTCCCCAGCCTTGAGCACTGGCATCTGTTTGGATAACTGACGTAGGGTTAGTGATGATAATAGGCTGAAACCTATGTCAAACGTTTTTTGCCCACCACTGTAGTTCTGATATTACTTCAGTGGGTAACTTCATGAAATGATCATAATGACCTGTATGTCGTTTTTGGTACAAAGGTCCGAATTATGTAGCCGGAAATGCTGCTACCATTTTCCCAATTACTCTGTTACTTGTCGAGTAGTTGGTAGTTTGTTGACCATTAAATTGTTGCATGATTGTGCCAATTCAACTATGTTGTCTCTTTGCAATGTTACAGTCATGTAGACTGAATTAATTGTGAAGCCCAATTAGTCCATGATAGTGGATGGCTTCAACTTAGATTTATCTGGATGTAAGACAACCCCAGGGTTTCGAATAACTGTTTGGTAGCTGAACAGCTAACATAGTCAATTTCATGGTCTCGCCTACCATTTAGGATATCATCAAGATATGCCATGACAATATGTTTTTGTCTTCTGAATATTGCCAGAGCTGGTTTTAGTATCTTGGTGACACTCTTGGGCTGATGTGAACCCATTGGGTAACGCTTTAAACTGCTATAGCTGCCCCATCCAGGTAAATTTCAGGTATCTGCGATGATCCTTGTGAATGGTACTAAATAGTAAACATCTTTAAGATGAATGCTTGCCATGAAGTATCCTTTGGAATTGAGTTGTTTGGCAGTAACAAGCGGTTCCATTTTGAAATGTATATACTTAACAAACATATTTAGTGAAGTTAAGTCAATGATGATGTGACATCCACCATCTTTTTTGGGTTTAGTGAAAATATTTGATACGAATTGCAAGGGTTCAGGTTTTCCCATGATACCCTTTGTAATTATTCTCACCAGTTCAGCTTGTCCCTCTTGTTTCTTTAATGGAGAAGGGAAAAATACCCTGGGGTGAATGTTGACCTGGTGGCAATTTTTCTAGTATGAATTGTATTTGTATTCACTAATGCCATTGAGTATATACTGATCACTCCTGATAGACTCCCATGTGTTAGTATTACTCTATATACTGGTTGGAACCAGACCCACCTACCTCCATGGTTATGGGTATTCTTCTGTTTCCTGCCGGTCCAATGAGTGTTGCATGTCGTCTGACGTGGCGGTGATGTTGGGGGGTGGCACATTTTCCATGGGGTCCACTCTGGGCACTGGTCTAAAAAAGACTTTCGGTGATAGAATGCGGACCCCGAGCTTTCATCAGTCCGATATGGTAGACGTTGACTGATGGATGCGATGGGGTGCTGCTGTGTAGGAATTACTGTTTTTGGTTTGCTCGTCCCGGCCCTGTCCTCATGAGCCGAAAGTTTTGTAAAATGTTGCCAAAGAGCAGTGGGTCTGGCTCAGTGGCTGGGGTATGCACAACCCCGCAATGTAGGATTTTATGGCAGGTCTTATGACTTGTTTACGAAGGTTGTGGTCATCTCCGTATTTGTCCATGGAACGAGGAAAAACGATGTGATGGCTGACGTCAGGCTTTTGTCGACCTTCTGCACGTGGGGTTTCCACGTAGCTGTCCACCACACCTAGCAGCTCTTCCTGTTCCTGCACCCCTTGCATACTCCCGAGATCTTCAGCCATTGCCCCTGTTCTTGACCAGCCCAGTCCTGGTCACCAAAGCTATCCTCTGGAAAGGAGGAAGCAATGGACAGTGCACAAGGCACTGTGGAGGGAGTGCCTGACCCCCCCCTCTGCGAGAGCGCCCCTCCTGGGGTGCACCTCGCTGGAGCTCCTGCTCCAAGAGCCGCTCCAAGCGGCTCAGGCGGCTGTCCCTCCCCCGCCTGGGTGGAGAGACGTCCTCGTCCGACAAGTTGGAGCCACCAGCCGGACGCCTCTTCCATGGCTTTACTTCCAGCCCGCTGCTCAGGCGCTAGCGGGCTGGGCTCGGCGCGGCGCAGTGTCGGGGTATAGCGGACCGCCCGGTAAGCAGTCCTACCGCCTTGTTGCTGCCCCCGCCAGATGGAACGCTTCTCCGTGGAGTCGAGCGGGGAGCAGGTCTGTTCAGGCAGCTGTCTTTCCCCCCGTGCAGGTGGAAAGACGTCCCGTCCGATAAGTCGGAGCCACCGGCCGGACGCCTCTTCCATGGCGGTACTTCCAGCCAGCTGCTCAGGCGCTAGCGGGGCTGGGCTCGACGGTGTCGGGATAGCGGAGCGCCGGTTAAGTGATCCTACCGCCTTGATGCTGCCCCCCCCCCAGATGGAACGCTCCTCCGTGGAGTCGAGCGGGGGACAGGTTTGTTCTAGAGTCTTTCTTCTCTGCCTGAAAGCAGAAGGCTCCCTGTGAAAGAAAAACCCGATGTCAGCTTACCTGACAGTCCGTTCTTTCACCTCCATAGCGGGAGCGCCTGACTCCCGCTGTGCCGCTGTTGCTCTGCTGGACGTAATGCCGCACATGCGTGCTGAGCGGGTTCTTCACGGAATCACTCACGTGACTCAGAAGTGAAATTAACAATATACTTGCCTTCATCAGTCAGGATATTGAATATGTTAGAATATCACGATACAGATTTACAGGACTATGGTTAGATCGTATTTGGAGTATTGTGTGCAGTTCTGGTCGCTCCATTACAGACATTTTATGGAGCCTTTGGAGACGGCTTTGCAGAAGATGTTTACCAGATGCTATCTGAAGTAGAGGGTTTTATCTATGAGGAGAGGTTGGATAAACCTGGATTGCTTTCTCTGGAGTATTAGAGGTTGAGAGTAGTGATAGAACTACACACAATGATGAGAGGTATAGATTGGGTAGACAGTCAAAACCTTTTCCCCAGGGACACAAAGAATAGAGGACATGAATGAGGACATGTGTGGAATGAGCTTCCCGTGAAGGTGGTGGAGGCAGGTTCGTTTTTATCATTTAAAAATAAATTGGATAGTTATATGGATGGGAAGGGAATGGAAGGTTATTGTCTGAGCGCAGGTATATGGGACTAGTGGAGATTATGTGTTCGGCACGGACTAGAAGGGTCGAGATGGCCTGTTTCCGTGCTGTAATTGTTATATGGAATGTAAAGTGAGAATGGCCATGTTTAAAACAAGATGTAAAGGGCTAGCTTTTTTATCCAGAAAAGGCAAGTGCCTGGTGCCCGCTGCCAGCGGCGGTGGTGGAGGCAGATATGATGATGGCATTTATGAAACTTTTGGATAGGAACACTATGGAAGGATATGGATCAAGTGCAAGAAGAGAAGATTAGTTTAACTTGGCATCATGGTCAACATGGACATTTGGGCCAAAAGCCCAGCTCATATTAAGTACTGTTCTATGTTCCATGAAGTATTGAGCTCCGTGATACTCCACCTGTAATATTCTTACAATCATAAAACACCCATCGACATTACCCGTTGCCTCCTGCCAATGAACCAACTTTGGAACCGTTTCACAACTATTTCTTGGATTCCGCAGGTGCTTCCAAGATGGTGCCCAACCCAGGCGACTATTTGCATGCTAGCCGCAGAAGCAGATCTACTATTACATATTACAATCGTTCCACACTTTTAAATCTCTATTCTTACAGCAACATTTCTTACTTTAACTATGATCTTCTTAAACACCTCTCAGATTCCCTCATTGTGTATCTGCACACTGTAAATGGCTCGATTGTAATCGTGAATTGTCTTGCTGCTGACTGGTTAGCACGCAACCAAAAATGTTTCGCTGTACCTCGGTACACGTGACAATAAAATAAACTCTAACTAACTCTTTACTTTTTTGACTGGCAAATATCAAATATATCAAAAATATCAAATGTCAAATGTAGTGTGCTCATTGGTCCTCTTTGTGAAATGCCAAAAGAATTCAAGCGTTTATCAGGCACAAACCTCTTTTAGTAAAGCTGTGCTGACTATCTTTCTTCATCTTTGCATTTCCAATTCAAGATTAATACCATCCTATGTGAAGGATTTCAATGATTTAGCCTTAACTGAAGTTAAACTAATTGGCCAGAAATGACTCAATTTGCCCATTCCACCTTTTTAAACAATGGCATAAAGATAGCGATCCTCTGGCACAACTGCTGTAGCCAGTGAAGATTTAAAAATCGAAGCCTTTGCCATTTGTTTCTTTGTCTCTTTTAGTTTAATTTAGTTTAGAGATACAGCGCGGAAAGAAGCCCCGCGGCCCACCGAGTCCGCACCGCCCAGCGATCCCCGCACATTATCACTACCCTACACACACTTGGAATAATTTTACATTCACATCAAGCCAATTAACTTACAAACCTGGTAGACACAAAATGCTGGAGTAACTCAGCGGGACAGGCAGCATCTCTGGAGAGAAGGAATGGGTGACGTTTCGGGTCAACACCCGAAACATCACCCATTCCTTCTCTCCAGAGATGCTGTCGGTCCCGCTGAGTTACTCCAGCATTTTGTGTCTGCCTTTGATTTAAACCAGTATCTGCAGTTCTCTCCTACATAATATACAAACCTGTATGTCTTTGGAATGTGGGAGGAAACAGAAAATCTCTGAGATGTGTGTATTGTCTATTATTATCATTAAATTTTAATTTGTTCCTTTTATTTTGCTCCAATTTTCCCTTTAATTTCACGCCTACACTTAAAACCTTTTCAGACTTGTGCTGAATTGGGGATTGCAGCTTGTAATTGTTCTTTTAACTACGCTGTTCACTGGGAGAACGTACAAACTCCGTACAAGCACCCACAGTCAGGATCAAACCTGGTATCAATCCATTGGTACCATTTAAAAATAAATTGGATAGGCATATGGATGAGAAGGGAATGGAGGGTTATGGTATGAGTGCAGGCAGGTGGGAATAAGGGGAAAAAAAATATGTTCGGCACGGACTTGTAGGGCCGAGATGGCCTGTTTCCGTGCTGTAATTGTTATATGGTTATATGGTTACCTCAGTCTAATATAGAACTTTACTCCGACTTAATAGAAGTAAGACATCATCCATTTCTTTCAAACATATGCTTGCATTGCATCCTTTCCCAAAATGCAAGTATTTGTAGATGCAGCCATGTTTTTACAGAGACCAAAACACAAAGTGCTAGAGGAGCTCAGTGGGTCAGGCAGCATCTGGGGAGGAAATAGTCAAGCGATGTTTTGGGTTGGGACTTCAGACCTTCTGGCAAGAGGTTGTCATGAACCTTGCAGGACATCCATGATTCCATTGCACAGAGATGTCTCTGGCAGGCACTGTTCTTTACTCATCCCTCCTGACACGAAACGTCACCTGTCCATGTTTTCCAGAGACTGACCCACTCAGTTACTCCAGTACTTTTTTGTTTTGCAAACCAGTTCCCTGTTTCTCCGTTGTCCTTTATCAGGTTCCTTTCATTGTCTACGGAGCACTATCCCACCCTCCCTCACCTCTTCAGTTTTCATGCATTCAGTAGCCTCCAGATTAGTGCATCATCAGTCCCTTGTGTCCTGCAGTTCTTTTGTCTTGATTCTTTGTCAGAGGTTATGCGGAGAAGGCAGGAGAATGGGGTTAGGAGCGAGAAATAAATCAGCCCTAATTGAATGGCGGAGTAGACTTGATAGGGCGAAAGGCATAATTCGACTCCTATCATTTATGATCTTATGACCTTTTGATTCTTTTGTCCATTTTCTCATCTTCTGACTCTCTCCATTTACTCATCCACCAAATAAAGTTGGATTGAAGGGACTGTTTCCATGACGTGCAGCTCTATGACTAGTGAACACTGCTGCTATAAGAATGTTGCCTGCATTTTGCTGTGTCCCTTTAAGAGCTGGCTCCAAATCTCACCCCAGCTGAGCTACATGCTGACAACCGTGAAAACTTACAACACACCATTAGGGAATTTCAGCATGATGTTTGCAGGGAAACCTAACAACATTCTCCTGTGAATCCACCAACTATCTCCTCATTCTTTATAGACCTATGCAATATTGAAACAAACATGCTGGTCCACCAAAGCCAACTATTTAGCGTGGAAATGCACATCTCCACATTCAGGGACAGTTTCTTCCCAGCTGCTATCAGGCAACTGAACCATCCTACCAACAACTAGAGAACAGTCCAGAATTACTACCTACCTCATTGAAGACCCCCAGACAGCCTTTGATAGGACATGACTGGCACTTTATCTTGCACTAAACGTCATTCATGCTATTCCCTTTATCATGCGGATTGCTGGATGGCTGGATTGTAATCATGTATTGTGCTTCCGCTGACTGGTTAGCACGCAACAAAAGCTTTTCACTGTACCGAGGTACATGTGACCATAAACTAAACTCAAACGCAAGTGCCCATAATAATCCCTTTTGCCAGCTCTTAGACTGTAACCTTCTATGCCTTGGTAAATCAAGTGCATGTCCAGATACCACTTAAATGTTATGAGAGTACGTGTTATGATTAGTAAAGAGGGAAAATTGTAGAGGAACTCTCAGGGGGAAATGTTTCACCCAGAAGATGGTTGGAATCTGGAGTGCAACGTCAAATTGGGTAGAGAAGCAGGTACTCTCATTGTAAGAAGTATCTGGATGTGCAAATAAATTGCCAAGCCATAGAAGGCATCATTAGCGTGAATGGATAGTTGATGATGAACATGTACACAGTAGGCCTAAGAACCTGCTGTATGACTCCATAATGCTATCTTCCTCTATTAGCGATTTGGGCAGTGATTTCAAAATTCCAAACCACCATCTGGGTTTTTTTTTAAATCCTCCCTCAGAGCTCTGATCTGCTCTTACATTCTATAAATGCAGCCACCCAGAAACTTTCTTGCTGTTATATTTATCTCGGTCACGGTCCACGGTCACAGATTGGATTCATGTCATAGAATCATACAGTGTGGAAACAGGCTTTCCAGCCCAACTTTCCCACACCGGCCAACATGTTCCAGCTACACTAGTCAAAGTTCTTCATGCAACAAGGTTCTTCAGCCCTTCTATCCTCTCTAGATCCCTAACATATTCATTGTTTCTAATCTATCCTTATTACAACTCCCAAAGTGTTTCAAGGTTAAATTTCACTCCATTACTCTGTGATCTTACCAAGTGACTAATATCCCCCCACCATCATCCGCATCACCAATTTCCACATCATCTGTGAATTTTGCAATCAATCCTTGTATTTTCACGTAGAGTCACAGTCAGACAGCATAGAAACAGGCCCTTCGGCCCAACTTGTGCATGCCAACCAAGATACCCAATCTGCACTAGTCCCACCTGCCCACATTTGGCCCTTATCTCTCTGAACCTCTCCTATCCATGTACCTATCTAAACGTCCTTTAAATGTTCTAAACTATTCACCTATATTACAAGCATTAAGGTTCCCACCATCAATCCCTCAGTAAAACCTTGTTCACTGGCTAACAATCAAAAATCACAATCACTCTTACCTTCTGCCTCCTATTTCCACCAAGCCAATTTTACATCCAATTTGATAACTTGCTTTTCATCCGATTTTGTGTAGGCTTAAGGATCAATCTCACATGTAGGGCCTAATCAAAGTCTTTTTTTGATTGAGGTTCGTGTAAACTGCATCAATAACACTGCCCTGAAAATAGATATTTTCTTGCCTCTGAAAAATTCAATCCAATTTGGTCATACAGTATCTCCTCCAGACAAAGCCCTGCTGACTGACGTTGATTAATCCCTGTGAATTTTATGATATTGGTATAACATCAAAAAACCTCAAGAGTGGAAATATTATTACGTCTTTGCTTTTGATGAGGCTTCGAAAATAATAAAACTCTGGGACTTGTTCTTTGAGGATCTCAGCAGGTGTTTCACCCAGTTAAGTGGTTCATCTTCAAGACGAGGACTATCAGAGGATGTTATTTCTAAAATGGTTTAATAGTTTTCCCCAAGTTTAGTTTAAAGATACAAAACGGAAGCAGGCCGTTCGGCCCACCACGTCCGTGCCAACCCATGATCCTCTGTATACTAGCCTTGTCCACCAGGGACAATTCACACACCTGCATGTCTTCGAAGTGTGGGAGGACACGGGAGCACCTAGAGAAAATCCATGCAGCCACTGGGGGAACGTATAAACTCCATATAGATAGCACCTGTAGTCAGGAAGGCACCCTGGTCTCTGGCGCTGTGAGGCAGCAGCTCTACCACTTTGCTACAGTGCCGCCCACAAGTTTTTACAGAAAATCAAGATACCATACATATCCAAAACGTCACCCATTCATTCTCTCCAGAGATGCTGCCTGAGTTACTCCAGCTCTTGGTGTCTATCTTCGGTTTAAACCAGCTTCTGCAGTTCCTTCCTATATCTTTCTGCAAAGTACATTTCTGCTGCTAGCCGTAAGGTCTTTGCTCTCTTGTAAGTTTTCCATTATTTCTTCAGCCTTTCATTGAATTTCCTTGCAGAGTCCAGGGTTGAGTTGAAATTACTTGTGTTTCTTATGCAACAACTCATTTTGCACACTAATACTGTGAATGCAATCGTACTCCAGCTCGGTTTGATGCAGCAGTCAGTACGTGCTCAGGGGAAGATCAGTAAAGCTTATGCAAAGCGGGAGCTCAACTCTTCCACAGAGCATTTTAAGCAGATGGACAGCACCGTCGGGTTTTAGAAGGAAATAAGCAACAGTGGTTGATGTTTTCATGAGCTGAGTAACTACTTGTCCTGGGAATTTATGTTTTGTTTTTCCTGATAGTCGTGGGAAGAAGGGAGGGAAGAGGAGACCTGAAATGGGGAATTGTCGGCTAGTTAGTGTAACATCTGCAGGGAGAGAAAATGCTTCAGACTTTTCCACAAACAGTATCAGCATTTAGCCATAGAACACTCAGGCCATAAGAACTAGTCAGCATGGATTGTAGAAGCAATCAATCATGCCTAATGAATCTGCTGAAATTCTGTGAGGCCCTAACTCAATTAGAGGACTTGGCCTATCTCTGGGTGTAATTTCCAAAAGCATTTGATAAATTTCCACGCGTGAAGCTTTTAAAGAAGGTTAAGACTGAAAAATATATTTTGTTCCCTCTTCTTGCCATTAACCCTCTTGGTCATTTGCTCCTTTTAAGCAATTCTTTGTTCCTGACATCTTTATTTCAAGGTTTCAAGGCCAGTTTATTGTCACATGTACCAATTGGTTCGCTTGTGTGTCAGGCGACGTGTAGCTCGCTGTTGGCTTCCGTCGTCGTTCAACATGTTGACAGAAATGGCCGCCCGACGCGCCACTGAGTTCATCGTGTCATCATTTCCAGGGATCGCCACGAGGAGGGTTCTGCCATGATCCCCATGTACCAATTAAGGCACAGTGAAATTTGAGTTACCATACAGCCATACTAAGTGAAAAGCAACAAGACACACAACCACATAAATGTTAACATAAACATCCACCACTGTGGATTCCACATTCCTCACTGTGATGGAAGGCAATGAAATTCAATCTCCTTCCTCTTGTTCACCTGCAGTTGGAGCAGTCAAACCACCCACAGTCCGGGCGATCAAAGGCCCCGCAGCCAACGATCAAAGCCCTTGTTGGGGTGATTGAAACTCCCGCATCGGGGGAGTTGAAACTCTCTCCGCGGCATACAGCTCCCGAGTCCGCCTCATCTTTTCACAATGTTAGTCCACGGGCCCCGCAGTTGGAGCTTCGATCCCCGGCAAAGGGATCGCAAGCTCTGCGATGTTAAAGTCCCGCAGATTCTGCAGCTTGGAGCGCCGGGTCGGTCTCCAGGAAAGGCCGCCAATTCCACGATATTAGGCCGCAGTGGGGAGGAAGACACGATACGGAAAAAAATTGCATCTCCGTCAAGGTTGAAGAGTTTGAAAAAAAGTCTCCCCACCCCTCACCTAAAACAGACCAAGGAACACTAAAACATACCTTTTTTTAACACATACTAAAAATAACAAAAAGAAGAAAGGACAGACAGACTGTTGGCGAGGCAGCCACTTGGAGACAGTGAGGCAAATATATTTATCTTTTAGAGCCAGTTTGACTGGAATTGTACTTGAGGTCTTTTTCTAGGCAGCTGCTTGACATTGGGGAAGATTTGCTTCCACTCTTCCAACCGAAGAGTTCACCATAGGTTGGACAGGTGAGGTGCTGCACTCCTTCCACTGTTCAGATAGAGTTTCTGCGTGCTCCTGATGTATGGACATGAGCTTCTGAATACCATCCCAGATACACCAATTCGCCCACTCTGGCCAACATGTCCCAGCTACAGTAGTCCGACCCATTTCCGTTTGGTTCATATCCCTCCAACATGTCCTATCCATGTACACAAAAAAGCTGGAGAAACTCAGCGGGTGCAGCAGCATCTATGGAGCGAAGGAAATAGGCGACGTTTCGGGCCGAAACCCTGTGGCTGTGGCTGTGGCTGTGGTATCGAGTCTGGGTAAGGATGTGGTCGTACAGTTGGAGGGCAGGGGGGATCACAGATGGGGGACATTTAGAGAAACATAGAAACATAGAAATTAGGTGCAGGAGTAGGCCATTCGGCCCTTTGAGCCTGCACCGCCATTCAATATGATCATGGCTGATCATCCAACTCAGTATCCCGTACCTGCCTTCTCTCCATACCCCCTGATTCCCTTAGCCACAAGGGCCACATCTAACTCCCTCTTAAATATAGCCAATGAACTGGCCTCAACTACCCTCTGTGGCAGAGAGTTCCAGTAGAGAGGAGGTTGTGAAACTGTCTCTGGAGAGAAGAGGAGAACTTCTTCAAGGTAGGCATATCTTGAAGAGATAACGCAGTGGAGTATACACAGTGTTTAAGAAGGAACTGCAGATGCTGGAGAATCGAAGGGATTCATGTACCTGTTGAACTGTTTCTTAAACATTGGGATAGCCTCAACTACCTCCAATGGCAGCTTGTTCCATACTCCCATCACCCTTTGTGTGAAAAAATTACCCCTCAGATTCCTATTGCATCTTTTCCCTTTCAGCTTAAACCTATGGTTCCCGAATCACCTACTCTGGCAAGAGACTGTGCATCTATCCGATCTATTCCTCTCATGATTTTATACACTACTATGAGATCGCCCCTCATCCTGCTGCGCTGCAAGGATTAGAGTACCAGCCTCCTCAACCTCCCCCTGTAGCTCAGACTCTTGAGTCCTGGCAACATCCTTGTAAATCTTCTCAATACCCTTTCCAGCTTGACAACATCTTTCCTTTAACATGGTACCCAGAAGTGAACACTATACTCTAAATGCGGCTTCACCAATGTCTTATATAACTGGAACATGACCTCCCAACTTCTATACTAAATACTCTGACTGAAGACCAAAAGATTTGCCAAAAGTCTTATTGACCACCCAATCTACCTGCGACTACACCTTCTAGGAACCATGCACCTGCATTCCTAAATTCCTCTGCACTGCAACACTCTCCAGAACCCTGCCCATGCTAGACTTCCAAAAATTCAACACCTCACATTTTTCTGTATTAAATTCAATCAACCATTCCTCAGCCCATCATGGGCTAGAGATTCAGTGGGGATGTTAGAATTTTTCCAGAAGGCTTTCACCCCTTCTTTGAAATCTCTTGCTCTGTTACTTGATCATCTCTTTCTGCAACAGAATTTAGAATAAGGATAAGCGAGTCCAGCATTAGGAAAGTGAACAATGAGACCTGCTGTATGGAGCCAGTGGAGTGTAACAAGGGCCACAGTGGGGGGTTCTCCCAGGACAGGACAATGACATGGGTTCCAGACAATGAGGAGTATTTGGGCGAAGATTAATCTCTCCGCTGCCTTGTGGTGTCGACTGTAAGTGGTTCAGGTCTCAAGAGCATTTCAAAGGACAGGAATTAGTGATGCCTGGTTGACCAAGAGTTGAGGAAAATGCTGGAATCTATATTAAGGAAATCTTAGCGTGGCTCTCAGAATTTGAAAATTGTCCCTCGTGTGTCGGATAGTGCTAGTGCACAGGGTAATCACTGGTCATGCAGACTCAGTGGGCCGACAGACCTGTTTTCACCTTGCATCTCCAAATTCTAAAATTAAAGTCATGATCATGATTACACTATGCTTGAAACCACCTTAGAATGGTAGAGCCATTGAGTCATACAGCGTGGAAACAGGGCCTTTGGCCCAACCTGCCCTCGCCGACCAACATGTCCCAACTACACTAATCCCGCTTGCCTGCATTTGGCCCATATCCTTCTACACCTGCCCTATCCATGTACCTGACTAACCCCATTCTCCTGCCTTCTCCTCATAACCTCTGACACCTGTACTAATCAAGAATCTATATATCTCTGTGGTAGAAATATCCACTGGACCTCCACAGCCTTCCGTGGCAAAGAATTCCACAGATTCAACATCCTCTGATTCCCCTCATCTCCTTCCTAAAAGAACGTCCTTTAATTCTGAGGCCTTGAATTCTATTCCTAGACTCTCCCACAAGTGGAAATCCTCTCCACATCCACTCTATCCAAGACTTACAATATTCTGTATGTTTCAATGAGGTCGCCCCTCATTCCTGCTCAGATATGGTGCCCAAAATTGCTCACAGCAAATGCAGCCTTACCAGCAGCTTCTAGAGCCTCAGCATTAGATCACTGTTTTTGTACACAAGCCCTCTTGAAATAAATGCTAGCATTGAGTTTGCTTTCTTTACAACCGATTCGACTTGCAGATTAACTTTCGGTGAATCCTGCACCAGCGCTCCCAAGTTCCTTTGCACCTCCGATTTCTGGATTCTCTCCCCATTTAGAAAATAGCCTACGCCTTTATTCCTACTACCAAAATGCATGACGCCACACTTATACGTTACTATTTTCCATCTGCCACTTCTCTGCCCACTCTCCCAACTTGTCCAAGTAATTCTGCAGAGTCCCTGCCCTTTCTATACTACCTGCTCCTCCACCTATTTTCATATCACCTGCAAATTGTCAGTCAAGAATAGTGGTAAAACTGAACCTATTAGCTGTAATGGGATTAACTTGAGGGTAAGATTAAATCTAGGATACTCCCTGAAAATGGCAACACAAGTAGGTAAAGTATTACAGAAGGCATATGGTATGACAGCCTTCTTAGATCGGACATTGAGTCAGGATGTCAAGATGCAGTTTTATAGGACTTTGGTTCAGCCAAATTTGGAATACTGCATGCAGTTCTGGTCGGCCCATTACGGGAAGGCTGAGGAGGCATTCTATAGAGTGCAGAGGAGATTTACCAAAATGTTGCATGGATCAGGAGGCATTAGTTAGAGGGAGAAGTTGGACAGATTTAGATTGTTTTGCTGGAACGCAGGAAACCGTATAAAATACATAAAAATAATATGCACTGAAACAGTTGGTGTTTGAGGCAGGCATGATAATATCATTCAAAGGTTCTTTGGATGGACATATGGATATGCAGAGAATAGAAGGATATGGATTACATGCAGGTAGATAAGAGATTGTCTTGGCATCAGGTTCGGCACAGGCATTGTGGGCCAACGGGCATGTTGTAGTGCTACACTAATATGTGTCCATATTAAAGGTGAGGTTATGGATGAGATGTTCAAAGTGTTCTTTCCATCAAGTATTGACTGCCGCTGTATCGTTGATAAATTCTCCTCGATTCATGCATCTCAGGTGGATGGCCGAGTTTGAAATAACCGTGGTGTCTGAAGTGTAAATCATCTCAAAAGCTCTACTTGCCCAAGCCGTCCAACAAGCCCCATCTATACCAGTCCCACCTGCCTGTGTTTGGGAGTCAGGATTTTCTTCTCCCTAAACTCAACTCATTATCCTCCACATCCTTCTCCTTGGTGAACAGTTCTACTGCTCTGTTATTTTCCCACAGCCTTGCAGATTCAAATGCGGGCACAGTTCCCCTTTGGAAGGTACAATTGAATTGTCTAACACCATGCTTTCAGGCAGCATCAGCCAGATCATAATGTATATTTTTGTGAAGCATCTCTATATTGCATATAGCATATGGCTATATATAGCATATGGCTAAATATAGCATATTGGCTATATTTAAGAGGGAGTTAGATGTGGCCCTTGTGGCTAAAGGGATCAGGGGGTATGGGGAGAAGGCAGGTACAGGATACTGAGTTGGATGATCAGCCATGATCATATTGAATGGCGGTGCAGGCTCGAAGGGCCGAATGGCCTACTCCTGCACCTATTTTCTATGTTTTTATGTTTCTCCTCATTTTCTTCCTGGATTTTTTCCCAGTTATCTTCTGATACTAAACCATCCTTCTGCCACTGGAAACATTGTCTCCCCGTCATTATTTCCAATCATTATTTCAAACAAGTCAATTAAATCTCCATATCACTGCTCCACAAAGGGTCCTAGCTTGGTCATACTGTATATAGCCTTTGTTTCTGATGCTGTCCTGTAAATCTGCTCTCTAAGGCCTTTCTGCTTCCTCAACGTGATGATCCAAATTGATTACAATAATACAGCTCTGACAAATAATATCTTATGCTTACCATTGCAGTTTGCTTTTGTACGCTGTGCCTTATTTAAAATGTACAAACTTACAATAGCCATGGCCGGACTGTCACACAAACCACCCTCCCTTCTATTGCCTCCATCTACACTTCACACTGCTTTGGCAAGGTCACCATAATCAAGGACCAGTCTCACCGCAGTCACTCCCTCTTCTCCCCTTTCCCAACAGACAAGAGTTTAAAAATGTATACCTTCAGATTCAGGTCATTTCAGTTGCAGCTGCAGTTTAGTTGTTGCATGCTAACCAGCCAGCGGAAAGACAATACATGATTACAATCAAGCCATTCGCAGTGGACCGATACATGATAAGGGAATAACATTTAGTACAAGGTAAAGCCAGTAAAGTCCAACCAAAGAGTCAAGGTGTCCCCAATGAGGGGAGATAGTAGCTCGGCACGAACTAGAAGGTCGAGTTGGCCTGGTTCAGTGCTGTATATTGTTATAATGCATGTGTTATATAGCTAAATATAGCATATTGGCTATATTTGAGAGGGAGTTAGATGTGGCCCTTGTGGCTAAAGGGATCAGGGGGTATGGGGAGAAGGCAGGTACAGGATACTGAGTTGGATGATCAGTCATGATCATATTGAATGGCAGTAGTTTCATCGAGTAACTGTCATTCATCACGAGAGGCAAGGCTACTCCTGCACTCAGCCTACTGTACTCTTCTATTTTCATGACTTCTATTTTCTTCACAGTTTCGATTTTTTCGGATAATCAGTTATCTTCTGATACTAAACCATCCTCCTGCCACTGGAAACATTGTCTCCCCGTCATTATTTCCAATCATTTCAAACAAGTCGTCACTGCTCCACAAAGGTCCTAGCTTGGTCATACTGTATATAGCCTTTGTTTCGTGATCATGCTCTCAAGCCTCTGCAGAGCAAACCAAGGCCTTTCTGCTTTCAACGTGATGATCCCAATTGATTACAATAATCAGCTCTGACAAATAATATCTATGCTTACCATTTGCAGTTTGAACTTTTGTACGCTGTGCCTTATTTAAAATGTACACTTACAATCAAAGCCATGGCCGGACTGTCACACAAACCACCCTCCCTTCGATGCCTCCATCTACACTTCACACTGCTTTGGCAAGGTCACCATAAAGGACCAGTCTCACCGCAGAAGCTCCCTCCCTGTCTCCCCTTTCCCACAGACACGATAGTAGCCAAAATACACAACCTTCAGATTCAGGTCATTTCAGTTGCAGCTGCAGTTTAGTTGTTGCATGCTAACCAGCCAGCGGAAAGACAATACATGATTACAATCAAGCCATTCGCAGTGGACCGATACATGATAAGGGAATAACATTTAGTACAAGGTAAAGCCAGTAAAGTCCAACCAAAGATAGTTCAAGTGTCCCCAATGAGGTAGATTGTAGCTCAGGACTGCTCTCTGGCTGTGGTAGGATGGTCCAGTTGCATGATAATGCCTGATTCAGGGACAGCTTCTTCCTAATACTGTTCGTATTGGTGGAAATGTGTCAGCCTCGATAACAATCAGCACGAAAGCACCTCAAGGCTGCGTGCTCAGCCCCCTGCTGTACTCACTCTATACTCATGAATGCGTAGCCGGTCAGAGTGCGAACTCCATCATCAAGTTCGCTGACGACACCACTGTTGTGGGACGTATAACTGATGGGGATGAGTCAGAGTATAGAAGAGAGATCGAGCAACTGTCCATATGGTGCCAGCACAATAACCTGGCCCTCAACACCAGCAAAACCAAGGAACTGATTGTGGACTTTGGAAGTAGTAGGATGGGGATCCACAGCCCCATTTATATCAATGGGTCGATGGTTGAAATGGTCAAGAGCTTCAAATTCCTGGGTGTGCACATCTCTGAAGATCTTTCCTGGTCCGAGAACACTAATGCAATAATCAAGAAAGCTCATCAGCGCCTCTACTTCCTGAGAAGACTACGGAGAGTCGGTTTGTCAAGGAGGACTCTCTCTAACTTCTGCAGGTGCACAGTAAAGAGCATGCTGACCGGTTGCATCGTGGCTTTGTTCGGCAACTTGAGCGCCCTAGAGAGGAAGAGACTCCAAAAAGTAGTAAACACTGCCCAGTCCATCATCGGCTCTGACCTTCCTTCCATCGAGGGGATTTATCGCTGTCACTGCCTCAAAAAGGCTGGCAGTATCATCAAAGACCCACACCATCCTGGCCACACACTCATCTCCCTGCTACCTTCAGGTAGAAGGTACAAGAGCCTGAAGACTGCAATGACCAGGTTCAGGGATAGCTACTTCCCCACAGCCATCAGGCTATTAAACCGGGCTCGGACAAAATCAGTTTATTTATTCATGTGTGTATATATTTATATTACGGTATATGGACACACTGATCTGTTTTGTAGTAAATGTCTACTATGTTCTGTTTGCTGAAGCAAGGCAAGCATTTCATTGTCCTATCTGGGACACGACAATAAACTCACTTGACTTGGACTTGAGGCAACTGAATGGTCCTCTCATCAGCTAGTGTCTGGTGTTACCTTCCCATCTACCTCATTCGAGACCTTTGAACCATATTTAATCAGACTTCAATGTTATATCTTGTACTAAATCCAGTATTTTTCTCTGTGCACCGTGGACGGCTTGGCTGCATTCATGTGTAGGTTTTTTATTTGCCCGGATAGCATGCAAACAAAACCTTTTCACTGTACCTTGGTACACATGAAAAGAATAAACTAAATTAAACTAAACTAGAAGCGTGGAAATAAAGCAACATCAAGGACAATATCAATATCCAGGAAGACAGGCACACCGCTGAAATGGACCGATGCATGGCTAATGAAATCCATTGCAGAGAAGTGCAAAGTAATTTAGCATGAACATAAAAGGGAATATATTTCACTGTAAAAAATGGTGTGTTCAGTTGTTGGGCATTATTGGAAGGAGCTAAAATGGCTAGGACTTAAGCACCAGTGTGTTCACTTGATAAAATTAGGCTTGGTTGAATTTGTTGTATATTTTCCAAAACACCACTTGTTCATGTTTGCTCTATTTTCTTACAAGATTTGAAGCAATTGAATTGTGAAATCTAATAAATGGAATGAATAGAGCTTCAAGATTCAGAATGATTCAAAATGATAATTAAAGCTTGTAAGGTCAATTCCCAAAAGAAGCACCTAATTACGCCAGACTTTGATTTATATATCTGTGTACTTTAAGCACTGCTTTCATAGGTTCATTAGTTATAGGAGCAGAATTAGGGCATTTGGCCCATCAAGTCCACTCCGCCATTCATTCATGGCTGGTCTATCCTTCCCTCTCAACCTCAATTCTCCTGCCTTCTCGCCATAACCCGTGACACATGTACTAGTCAAGAATCTGTAAATCTCTGCCTTAAAAATGTTCATTGACTTGGCCTCCACATCCATCTGTGGCAATGAATTCCACAGATTCACCACTTTTTATGCCAAAGGATAAGGGTTTAGAAAGGGCTCGTAAGCTCACACAGGTGGAATTGCCAGAGCATGTAAGGCTATGGACCAAGTGTTGGCATTTCTTTGTAGAATTGCTTGATGGTTAGCATGAGCACGATGGGCTGGATGGCCTGTTTCACTGCTGTATGACTGACTCTATGAGCTGCTGGTGGGCAAATGAAAACAAAGCTTTGAAGGAAATTCAAGACAGTACTGTAACTCTTGTCTGATGGGAGAGGGGGGAAGAGGGTGTGACCGGGATGAGACTGGTCCATTATTATGCTGGCGGCCTTTCCGAAGCACATGCAGATGGAGTCACTGGAAGGGAAGCTGGTTTGTGTGATGGTCTGGGCTACGTCCACAAACCTCTGCAATTTCTTGCGTTCTTAGATGGAGCTGTTCCCAGAAAATGGGAACGGCCCAGGTGCAAGCCTGGTCACCATGGGCAAAACTGAGCAAAGCGCTGGAGTAACAGTAGGTGAGGCAGCAGCCCCGGAGAACATGGATAGGTGTGGTTTCGGGTTGAAAAACACTCAGTCAAAGGGCCTGTTTCTTTGCTGCATATCTTTTTAACTATATGCCTTTATGATCTGATGCCCCGTCCTCAGGAGGATAATCTTCTAAAACAAATGTAATAGTAGGTTTATTATTTCCACTTGTACTGAAATATAGTGAAAAATGTTGTTTTGTGTGTTATCCAGGTAAATCATGCCATACATGAGCATAAACCATTCATGTGTACAACTAGTACAAAAACAAAAGTAGACAGAGTGCAGAATAGAGTGTTGCAGCGACAGAGAGAGTGCAGGTTAAAACAAGTGCGATGGTGACAGTGAGGTTGATTGAGAGATTGGGAATATATCCTTACTTTATAAGCATTCAATAGTCTGATAACAGTGGGGAAGAAGCAGTTCTGAACTGGTGGTACATGCTTTGAAGCTTTTCTATCTTCTTCCTGATGGGAGAGGGGGGAAAAGAGAAGGGGAACAACACAGTTGGGGTGGCACGGTGGCACAGTGATAGAGTTGCTGCCATACAACGGCTGCAGCGCCGGAGACCCGCGTTCGATCCTGACTGCGGGTGCTGCCTGTATGGAATTTGTACGTTGACCGCGTGAGTTTTCTCAGACATCTTCGGTTTTCACCCGCACTCCAAAGATGTACAGGTTAGTAGGGTAGCTAATGTTATCACACTTTTTAAAAAAGGCAGGAGAGAGAAAACAGGGAATTATAGACCAGTTAGCCTGACATCAGTGGTGGGGAAGATGCTGGAGTCAATCATAAAAGATGAAATAGCGGCACATTTGGATAGCAGTAACGGGATCGGTTCGAGTCAGCATGGAGTTACGAAGGGAAAATCATGCCTGGCTAATCTTTTGGAATTTTTTGAGGATGTAACAAGGAAACTGGACAAGGGAGAGACAGCGGATGTAGTGTACCTGGACTTTCAGAAAGCATTTGTTAAGGTCCTACATATGAGATTAATGGGCAAAATTAGGGCATATAATATTGGGGGTAGAATGCTGACATGGATAGAAAATTGGTTGGCAGACAGGAAACAACGTGTAGGGATTAACGTGTCCCTTTCAGAATGGCAGGCAGTGACTAGTGGGGTGCCGCAAGGCTCGGTGCTGGGATCACAGTCATTTACAATATATATTAACGATTTAGATGAAGGGATTAGAAGTAACATTAGCAAATTTGTAAATGACACAAATCTGGGTGTTATGAGAATGCAGGGTAATTTGGACAGGTTGGGTGAGTGGGCAGATGCATGGCAGATGCAGTTTAATGTGGATAAATGTGAGGTTATCCACTTTGATAGCTAAAACAGGAAAGCAGATTATTATCTAATTGGTGTCAAGTTGGGAAAAGGGGAAGTACAATGGGATCTGGGAACCCTTGTTCATCAGTCAATTAAATTAAGCATGCAGGTACGGCAGGCAGTGAAGAAAGCGAATGGCATGTTGGCCTTTATAACAAGAGTAGCTGAGTATGGGGATCGCTGGTCGGTGCTGACTCGTTGGGCTGAAGGGACTGTTTCCATGCTGTATCTCTAAACTAAACTAAGCTAAACTACAGACTTCTCACGGATGTGAAAGTAACAAATATAACCCCATTATTTGAGAAAGGGCACAGAGAGGAATCGAGGAATTGGAGATCATTTATATTGGTATTTGCACTGAGGAAAATGCTGGAACCTATTATTAAGGAAATGTTAGCATGGCACTCAGAAAATAATATTCAGAATGGCCAAAGTCAAGATGGATTTACAAAAGAGAAATCACTTTTGACAGTTTTCTAAAGCTGTTTTTTTTTTAAGAATAGATATGCAGAAACTAGTTAATGTGCAGATATGGCCAGCCATTAGGCACTTTGTTAACCTTTATTGCAAATGGATTTAATTGCAAAATTGGAGATATCTTGATCTGATTACATCGGACCCTGGTTAGAAATTAAGCGAGTCTCAGACTCATTGAGTCATGGAGCCATAAAGCATGGATTCACCCCCTGCGCCCTAAGTTGTCCATGCAAACCAAGTTGTCTAACCAAGCTCATACCACTTGCTGCTACCTGGCTCATATCCCTCCGAACCTTTCCTCTCCACGTATCTGTCCTAGTGTCACCCAGAATGGCTTGGATATAGTGGGTGTGGAGAGGATGTTTCCACTAGTGGGAGAGTCTAGGACTAGAAACCATAGCCTCAGAATAAAAGGACGTACCTTTAGAAAGAAGATGAGAAGGAATTTCAGAGTGTGGTGAATCTGTGGAATAAATTGCTGTAAATGTCTGGAGGAGCCAAGTCAAGACATTTTTAAGACAGACACTGACAGATTCTTGATTAGTACGGATGTCAAAGGTTATGGAGAGACCGGGTTAAGAGGGAAAGATTGATGAGCCATGATTAAATGGCAGAGAAGACTTAATGGACGGAATGGCCTAATTCTGCTCCAACAGCTTATGAACTTAAGAATAAGGTAACAAAATCATGAGGGTCATGGATAAAGTGAATGTTCACCATCTTTTTTACCAGGGTAGATGAGAAGGAATACATTTAAGATGAGAGGGAAGAGATTTAACAGGGACTTCAGGGGCAACTTTTTCATCCAGAGGGTAATATGCATCTGGACTGAGCTTCTAGACGAAGCTATGGATGTGGAAACAATTATAATTTTCAAAAGGCATTTGGGCAAATGTATGGATATGAAGGGTTCATGAGTTCATAAGTGATAGGAGCAGAATTAGGCCATTCGACCCATTCATTCATGGCTGATCTATCTCTCTCTCTCTCCTTGCCCCATTCTCCTGCCTTTTCCCCATAACCCCTGACACCCGTACTAATCAAGAATCTATCTATCACTGCCTTAAAAATATCATTGACTTTGTTTCCACAGCCTTTTGTGGCAATTAATTCCACAGATTCTCCACCATCTGACTAAAGAAATTCATCCTCATCTCCTTCCAAAAGGAACATCCTTTAATTCTGAGGCTATGACCTCTGGTCCCAGACTCTCCCACTGGTAGAAACATCCTCTCCACATCCACTCTATCCAAGCCTCTATCCCTCTACCTAGTTCAGAGGGATATGAACCAAATACTGGCAAATGGAAAAGGCCCAGGTGCCAACTGGGTCCGCATAGGCAACATTCAAACTGGAGATATCTTGATCTAATTATGTCGGACTTCGGTGGGATATTGAGCGAAATACCTCTTTGTGAAAAGTTTGCTGATTTTTGAGACCTTTCCCCTCTCACAGAATTATGCCCTCTACTTTTATTTACCCCTAACCAGAAGAAAAGACTTCTGTGCCCTTCAAGATTTTATAAATCTCTACTAGGTCACCCCCCTCAGCCTTCCACACATCAGGGAAAATAGACCTAGTGCATTCCACCCTCTCTTTATTACTCAAACATTTGGAACATAGGGCTGGGCAGCACTGGAACAGGCTCTTCGGCCCACATTGTCTGTGCCAAACATGATGTCGACCAACTTATCTACCTGCACATAATCCATATCCCTGCATATCCATGTGCCTATCCGAAAGTCTCATATGTCACTATTGTATTTGCCTCAAACACCGCTCCTGGCAGTGCGTTCTAGGCGCTCACCACCCTTTCCCCCTCCCCCCAATACAACTATTGCCCTGCACATCTCCTTTAGACTTTGCCACTCAGGCATGGGGTTATTGCCGGAAAGTTGCGTTGAAGTAAACAAAATATCAACCTGGATATTATTGAATGTAGAGGAGGCACACAAAGATGAATTGCTTCCTCCTGCTTCAACTTCGTTTTACTTGCATTGCTAATTACTTGCATGTTAACTTTCTACAAATCATGCATGATGACACCATATCTGTCTGAACAACAGGATCCTATCACCTCTCTCCATTTTAACACTATACTACATTTCAGCTCCACCTGTTAGGTAGATAGTTTCACATCTCCCCACATTACAGTTTTTGCCCGTTGCTTGAACACGTTTTGCAAAACTTCGCTCATTGTGTCAAAACTCTACACACAAGCAAATAAGACACAACACTGGGAAATAAACCATTCACATCCATGTCAAATTGAAACTCTGCTATCGAAACCTAAACTCTGCTATGAAAACCTAACAATCCTTTGTCAAAACGTCACTCTGATGACAAAATGATACACACTTGCATCATATGAATACACTTTCAGATCAGCAGCAACACACTAGTCTACTTTATATAAAACACTGCAGTCTTTAATTTTCACTGTTTTTATTCAGTTCCACAGAAGGCACGTTTTCACAACAACCAAAAAATCAAATACTCAATATAGTACATTGCAGTACTGTACTTCACAGTACTGTAAATTCAGTCAAAGCAAAAATAAAACAAAAATAAAACCAAAAATACACTATACTGTAAACACAGAAAAACACGGCAATCGTTTGTAGGTGGGCTTATGGATCCTGCCGTCTGAGGTCTGGCCACAGGATCTCATCCACATCGCAAGCAATGTCTTCTCCCGCTAGGCATCAGGGAAAATATTCCCTTGTGTGCCGAATCCATCCATGGATTGACCTCACCTCAATGTCTCCGCAGGCCTGTTCCATTGCCTGCAGAAGAGGCATGCGGGCATGTGGTTGGCGGTCATATACACGCCATCTCCAAGCCGAAAATAATTCTTCTATAGGGTTTAGAAATGGCGAGTAAGGGGGAAAGTATACCACTTCAAATTGATTATGGTTGGTGAACCAGGTCCGGACCAGAGCAGCCCGATGGAAACTGACATTATCCCAGACAACAACAAAACTGGGCTGCTCTGGTCTGCCCTGTACAGCTATATTATGAAGAGCATCTAGAAATGTGATGATATGTTGTGTATTGTATGGACCTAGTTTTGCATGATGGTACAGAAGCCCTCGAAGGCTTATGGCGGCACACAATGAGATATTTCCCCCGCGCTGCCCCGGGCCGTGCACAATTGCCCTTTAGTCAATTATATTACGACCCCGTCGTCTTGTTTTGCTAAGGTTGAATCCAGCCTCATCAATGTAAATAAAGTCATGAGGCTGTGCAGCTCCATCCATGGCCAAGATTCTCTGTAACAAAAAATACATATTGTGGATGGCTATGTGGTACTGATACAATGGTACATATTCAGCTGTTACTGGATTACACCAATACTGTATTGTAAATGTAAAGGACTGTAACACTTACCTGTACATGTTCACGTCGAAGTCCTTTGACCCTGACACTGTTCCTCTCAAATGGGACCCTGTGCAGTTGCTTCATGGTCATTTTGTGCTTTACCAAGATACGTCTTATAGTGGTAATGCTTACTCAGTTTATGTTGTTGAACACTTGCCTATCTGCAAGTATTTGTTGCCGTAGCTGCTGGAGACGGATTGCATTGTTTGCTCTGACTAGGTCCACAATGGCAAGTTCCTGCTGTTGGGTGAACAGGCGTTGGCGTCCACCACCAGAAGGTCTTCTAGTCATTCTATAGCAAAATGCAACCACAAATTGTTATTGGTTTGCTTCTTTTTTACAGTACTGTATATACTGTACTTTACTGTATATACCATAAACTGTATATCTCAATATACATAATCACGGTATGTTTCACTAAACTACCACTTTCGTTCCAAAAGGAGCATTGGCCACCCTGCGACATGTGATACGGTAATGTGATATGGTACAGTACTGTAAATACTCTAGATACCATTTGAGTAGAGTAGAAAGTAGAGAGTTGAAGACATACCTGTTTTCCAGTCGGAATGTCCTTATTATGTATGGAACTGTGCAAGTGCTTAGATTAGGGTGGACTCTCTGCCCAGCTTCCCTCACAGTCAGGCCATGGTTTATGACATGGTCCACCAAAGTTGCTCTTATGTCATCGGAAATAACGGTCCGTGCATGGCCTCTTCGACCGCGTCCTCCTCTTCCTCTTCCTCTACCTCTGCCTCTTGCTCTCCATGCATCCATGCTTGCAAAGTTCTCAAAATGGCTTAACTGAGGCCTTTTTGTAGCTGGCTGATTGGTGTTCAGTGTTGTAAGTAAGTATTTTCAAGTGTGTATCTTAGTGTTTTCAATTACCCGATGTGTTTTGTATTTTGAATAGCTGTGTCTTCCCAATGGTACCCTGAGATTTCATTTTTGAACGAAGTGTCTTATGTATGAAATAGTGTGTAGTGTGCAGGAGCAAGTGTGTTGCAGAAAGGAGTAAGTGTGTTGCAGAATTGCAACTAAAGTGCAAAGCAGCGCTTTTGTTTAAGGTATGGTTACATGTGTTTAAGGTATAGTAACAAAAACTTCAAGTTGTGTTACTTTGGTCTAAGCATGGGTCTATAGTGTTCAAGCAATGGGCAAAAACTGTAAACAGTCTGCAATTTTTTTTTTTGCCCATTCTCTTAACCTGTTCATATCCCTTTATGGGATGTTTGAATCCTTCTCATAACTTGCTTTCCCAACTACTTTTGTATGGTCAGCAAATATGTCTAATGTACATTTTGCACCTTGGAATCATAGAGTCATAGAGTGATACAGTGTGGAAACAAGCCCTTCGACCCAACAGGACCACACCGGCCAACTGCATCCAGCTACACTAGTCCCACCTGATTGCTTTTGGTCCATATTCCTCCAAACCTGTCCTATGCATGTACCTGTCTAACTGCTTCTTAAATGTTAGGATAGTCCCAGCCTCAACTACCTCCTCTGGAAGCTTGTTACATACACCCACCACCCTTTGTGTGAAAAGGTTACCCCTCAGATTCCTATTAAATCTTTTCCCCTTCACCTTAAACCTATGCCCTCTGGTCCTCGATTCACCTACTCTGGGCAAGAGACTCTGTGCATCTAATTCCTCTCATGATTTTATACAGTATTCCTTGAAGTCCTACTGCAGCAATGATCCTTGGGGCACCCTGCTAATTACAGCTCGCAGAACTAAACAGGGTTCTTTCTCCTACTCTATTGGTTAGTCAGACCTCTACGTTAATATTTTACCCAATACCAGCAATGCCATGATCTCTGACTTTCTGTAAAGAGGTCTCATGTGACATCCTTTGATTAAATACATAGGGTGTCGACCCGAAACATCACCCATCCACTCCGAAGATAGACACAAAATGCTGGAGCAACTCAGATGGACAGGCCGCATCACTGGAAAGAAGGAATGGATGAGTTACTCCAGAATTTTGTGTCTATCTTCGGTGTAAACCAGCATCTGCAGTGCCTTCCTATACACACCTCATTTCCCGCCCAATGTTATAAACATTGAATTTTAGTGCCCAATACAGTGGTGCCGTGGTAGAGTTGCTGTTTTACAGCGCCAGAGACCTGGGTTCGATTCTAACTATGGGTGCTGCCTGTACAGAGTTTGTACGTCATCCCTGTGACCACATTGGTTTTCTCTGGGTGCACCGGCTTCTTCCCACACCCCAAAGGCATATTGATTTTTAGGTTTTTAAGAAGGAGCTGCAGATGCTGGAAAATCGAAGGTACACAAAAAAGCTGGAGAAACTCAGCGGGTGCAGCAGCATCTAAGGAGCGAAGGAAATAGGCAACGTTTCGGGCCAAAACCTTTCTTCAGATTTTTAGGTTAATTGGCTTTGTAAAATTGTCCCTAGTGTATAGCATGTGTTTGTGTATGGGATGATTGCTAGGCAGCATGGACTCAGTGGGCCAAAGGGCCTGTATCGTGCTGTACCTCTAAAGTCCAAAGTAAAGAACAATTTAGATAACTAACCTAAACTCACCCACTTCTTCTCTCCTTATCACACCCCCCCCCCCCCCCCCCCCCTTCCCGAGCCCCAACTGGCTTCATACCTACAGTATTTCTCCCATCACCCTCCCCTTCTACCTATATTCCTTCCTCTGACTTCACAGTTCACACTTCACCCTTTTCTCACACTTTTTTCTTTTCATCTCTGCGCTTTGCCCAGTCCCTCCTCTTTCTATTCCCCCCCCCCCCCCCCCCCCCCCCCCCCCCCCCCACCACAATCCGTCAGAGGTTTACAAAAGGAGACACAAATTGCTGAGTTACTCAGCGGAAGGGTCCAGACCTGAAATGTCCACTATGCACGTTCTCCTGAGATGAGGACACATTTCTTGAGTCAGAAGGGGGTGAATCTGTAGAATTCATTGCCACAGATGGCTGTGGAGGCCAATGGATATTTTGTAAGGCAGAGATTTACAGATTCTTGATCAGTACAGGTGTCAGAGGTTATGGGGAGAAGGCAGGGGAAGGAGGTTAGGAGAGAGAGATAGATCAGTCATGATTGAAAGGTGGAGCAGACTTGATGGGCCGAATGGCCTAATTCTGCACATATTAATTATGACCTTAAGAACCCCTGACACCCTTACTAGGATGGAGAGGGAAAAATAGATCAGCCACGAATGAATGGTGAAGTGGCCTTGACGGGCCGAATGGCCTAATTCTGCCCCTCTAATTTATGAACTTATGCTGCCTCATCTGCTGAGTTACTCAGCACTTTGTGTCTTTCCTAAAATGCATTGGCTCAACTTCGTTCACCCTGCATGTTTGTTGCCTCGCAGACGTCTAATAGATTTGTCAAACACATATTTCCCTTTACAAAACCTGTATGTCTGCCAGGGAGAGATCACTTTAACCGCACTGACCTGCTTCCCAAAAGGGCAGCGCACAAATGGGGCAGCAGCTGCGCGCTTCGGCAGCAGATGCCATCTGTGAACATGCAAGAGTGTTTCTAACGATTTGAAATGAAGAAAACCAACATGAGATTTGTCAAAAGCACAGTGCCCCAACCTTGTCATTGTTTATTTTGGTGATCCCCCATTTTGCATCAGACAAGGCATGGTACCCATTTAACACATCAGAAATCGGTGAAATCCAATCTCTAGACTAGTGTTGTTTTTGACAAACTTTTCACCAGAAGGCTGTGGAGGCCCAGTCAATGGATCTTTTTGAGGCGGAGGTTGAGGGAATCTTGATTAGTACGGGTGTCAAGGGTTATGGGGAGAAGGCAGGTGAATTGGGTGTAGATAGATCGGCCATGATTGAATGGCGGAGTTGATGAGACGGGCTGAGTGGCCTAATTCTGCTCCTATCTTTATAACTATAAAACTCTGATCTTGTATATGTGCGTGTGTGTTTGTGGGTGTATAATCACATCTTCGCGAAAAAAGCGACGAGCCAACGGTAAATTGTTTACATATTCCGACAGAGATTTATCCCATGAAGTCAAATATCGTCTTATCTGAAAATGGTGTGCTTTATTTCTCGAGTTATTTATGAAAATGTTCACAAATCTGAAATAAACGAGATGGTCTTGCTGATGACATCACAATGGGCTGCTCCGAGCGGCCTGCTGTGCTATGTTCCATGCACAGTGAGTGATGTCCTCCCCGACCCCACCTCTCCCCCCTCCCCAACGTTATTCAAAAGAGCCGCACAAAAAACGAACTAGTCGGGCCGTGGACTGAGACCAAAGATCATAGCTGAAGACTCTCTCACCCCGAGCCTGGAGCCTGGCTGGAGCTGGTAGAGCCTGGAGCCCGGAGCTGGAGCCTGGAGCTGGAGCTGGAACTAGAGCTGGAACTGGAGCTGGAGCCCGGAGCTGGAGCTGGAGTGATGGAGTATTGCGTTTGGGAACCAGCCATCTCCTGTGACACGGTGCCCCACCCCTCAAACCATATCCCCCTCCCTCTCTGCCACTACTCCCTCTCTTCCCCCCACCCCCCTTTGCCTCTGCCCTCTGCCCCTGCCCTCCCTCTGCCCCTACCCTCTGCCACTGTCCTCTCTCTGCCCCTGCCCCTGCCCTCTCTCTGCCCCTGCCCTCTGTCTGCCCCTGCCTTCTCTCTGCTCCTGCCTTCTCTCTCTCTCCCTCTCTAGCCGCGGCTATGAGTTGGGGGCTATGCGTGAGTGGATCGGGCGGGGATGGGGTAAAAGAAGTGAATGAATAATATTAATATTATATCAAGGGGGGTGGTTAGTGTGTGTGTAGGGGTAGTTAGTGTGTGTATGTAGGGGTAGTTAGTGTGTGTGTAGGGGTGGTTGTGTGTGTGTGTAGGGGTAGTTAGTGTGTGTGTAGGGGTGGTTAGTGTGTGTGTAGGGGTAGTTAGTGTGTATGTAGGGGTAGTTAGTGTGTGTGTAGGGGTGGTTAGTGTGTGTGTAGGGGTAGTTAGTGTGTGTGTGGGGGTGGTTGTGTGTGTGTGTAGTGGGTAGTTAGTGTGTGTGTAGGGGGGTAGTTAGTGTGTGTGTAGGGGTTAGTTGTGTGTGTGGGGTAGTTAGTGTGTGTGTAGGGGTTGTTAGGTGGTGTGTGTGTGTGGGGGGTGGTTAGTGTGTGTGTAGGGGTAGTTAGTGTGTGTGTGTGGGGTTAGTGTGTGTGTGGTGGTGTGTGTGTGTGGGTGGTTAGTGTGTGTGGGGGTGGTAGTGTGTGTGTGTGTAGGGGTAGTTAGTGTGCGTGTGGGAGTAGTTAATGTGTGTGTAGGGGTAGTTAGTGTGTGTGTGGGGGTGGTTAGTGTGCGTGTGGGAGTAGTTAGTGTGTGTGTGGGAGTGGTTAGTGTGTGTGTAGGGGTAGTTAGTGTGCGTGTGGGAGTAGTTAGTGTGTGTGTAGGGGTAGTTAGTGTGCGTGTGGGAGTAGTTAGTGTGTGTGTGGGGGTGGTTAGTGTGTGTGTGATGCCACAGGTTGCCTCTCCCCCGCAATCGCACGTTTTGGGAATGGGACCCAACGGCCTAGTAACTTATAAATGTCTATAGAAAATGCCATCATTTGAAATAATTTTCATCTTTTATAATGAGTAATGTTTACTGTCTAACTAGAGTTTTGTATCTGCACAGTATGGAAACAGACCCTTTAACCCACCTTGTCCTTGTCGACCTAGTTGGCATATTGGGCGAGTCCTAATTGCTTGCATTTGGCCCATGTATTTTGTGGACCAAACTCAGTCCTTGTTCCACCTCAGAGGAAGGGGAGTTAGAGGAGAACTGTGTGGAAAGTCTCATTTTGAAAGCGGATGGAGCAGAAACGGAGCAATTGAGAGGATCTTGTCTTTGCACGATGTAGGGTGAGAGGGGGTGAGGTCCAAACAACCAGAAATTAATGGGTTTATAGTAGATGTCAGTCGTGAGTCTAATCCTTGTGATGGAGAGATCGAGAAAGGGGAAAGAAGTGGCTGAAGTAGTCCTAGTGAATTTGAACATAGGATAGGAGTTAGTGTAAATTTGATGAAATAGACAAGTTCTCATGCACTCAATCCCTACATGCACTTATTTGATGTAGTGGAGAATAAGTTACAGTATGGTACCAGTGTACAGATACATCACTTTGTTCCTTCACATTCTTTGCAATCTTTATTTATCTGGTTGAAATTTAGCCTTAGAATTTCTTCAATCAAGTCCAAAGTCAAAAGAACTGTGCTGCTGAACAAGGATATATTCCAGAACAGAGCAATTTTTTTGCATGTTTCTGAGTTTCCTAGCTCCCAGCACCTTCGTACATTCCAGAGTGAAGATTATAGTTCTCAACGTTGTGGTGCATCAGTTCGATGGACAAAGTCCAATGTCCTCGGTGGGGTTGAGGTGAATCAGACAGTACTCTAGTTTATGGAAGGACTGTTCAGAAGCTTGCTACCAGAAGGGAAGACGCTATGCCTGAGTCTGGTGGTGCTTGCTTTCAGGCCTCTGTGCCTTGTATCCGACTGGAGGGGGGAGAAGAAGGAATTGATGGGGTGAAAATGGTTCTTGATTATATTGTCTGTGATTCCGATCTTTGAATTGTGGAGAAACATGCCCTTCGGCCCGACGAGTCCGTGCCGGCCAGTGATCACCCTGTACACTAGGAGTATCCCACACACTAGGGACAATTTACAATTTTTACTGAACCCAAACAGCCTACAATCCTGCACGTCTTTGGAGTGTGGGAGGAAACTGGAGATCCAGGAGAAAACCCATGCAGGTCACGGGGAGAACGTACAAACTCCATACAGACAGTACCCATCGTCAGGATCGAACCGGGGTCTCTGGCGCGGTTAGGCAGCAACTCCACTGGTGCGTCACCGTGCTGCCCCTATCTTTGTCTGTTGAAATTAGTGTTCTCGTTTATCCTACATCTTTCATTAAACCATTCGGGTGACCCACAACACTGCCTAAAGTTAATGCTACCAAAACAATTTCAAACACTAAGCTGTTTTCATTCAAAACTTCTTTGATATCTGCATTATTGCATTACATTAAGCCTAGCCATTTTGTGGCCGTTGTTTGCAAAGTATTTTTAACCTGGCGTCCCCAATTCCAAGAATGAATTCAAGTCGTGCGTCTTTCCTGTGATGAAAGAAACAGAGAGTCAGGCCATGAATGTGTCTCTCTCTGCACAGATGCAACCTCACCTGCTCAGCAATTCTCACACTTTCATGTTTCAATCCACCATCTGCACTATTGTCCTTCCGTGATTTGCTGGGTTGGAGCAAGCTAAATCTGGAAGCAGTTATGACACAATTTCAAAAAGTGTTCTCTTTGTTGTCTTTGTTCCAGCTGACCAGGATATTTAAAATCACTCTGATGTATTTCTTCCTGAGATGCCTGCGAATACTTATCTCTGTAGGTGCTCAATTATCAGACTGAAGAAGAGTCTTGACCTGAAACGTCACCCATTCCTTCGCTCCAGAGATGCTGCCAGTCTCGCTACCTTTCTCCAGCTTTTTGTGTCTTTCTACGATTTATCATGCTTCCTTTCCTCATTTTCAAACTCTGTGCCTGCAAGTCATGTCTTGACTCAACCCTCGGGATATTCTGGAGACACAATGAACTGCAGATGCTGGTTTATTTTTCAAAAAGACGCAAAGCGCTGGAGCAACTCAGAGAGTCAGGCAGCATACCTGAAGAGTTATAGTTGACGTTTCGGATTGGGGCCTTTCTTCAAACTCCACTCCTATCTAAGTAAGTAGAGTCATAGTCATGGAGCCTTACAGAATGGAAACAGGCCCTTCAGCCCAACATGCCCATGCTAACCAAGATGGCCCATCTACGGTTATCCCACCTGCCTAAATTTGGCCAATATCTTTCCTATCTATGAACCTGTGCAGAACATGGGCAGGTGAAGTTTGTCAGGACCTTTCTTCAAATTAAAGTCCAGAAATGCTGCCTGGCCTGCTGAGCATAGCTCTGTGTGTATTTTTTTCTCAGGATATTCTTATGCCTCAGAATTCATAGCCACATAAGGCTGTGGAGGCTGCCAATGGCTATTTTTAATGCAGACAAAAATAGATTCTTGATTGGTACAGATGTCTGGGGTTATGGGGAGAAGGCAGGAGAATGGGGTTGAGAGGGGAAGATAGATCAGCCATGATTGAATGGCAGAGTAGACTTGATGGGCTGAATGGCCTAATTCTGCTTCTCTCACTTATGAACTTTAATAGTGTGATAGAGTCCATCACTAACTCTACCGCATTGCATCTTACTATTTTATTTCAAAATTCAATGTTTCTAGTTCTGTTTTGATCTTCGTGATGGACATCTCCATAATAGCTACTATGTTGGTATTTGATGATTAACAACTCAAACACTGACATTTTGATTTAAACACAATTCTGACTCCAATATATTTTGTGCAAAGTTTCTCCATTTTTCTGATTTAATATATTTATTTTTCATACCCCTTATCTCTTTTCAATTTTCTTTTCCAATGTTTCTCACCATTTCTTCTATTAGCTGGTAAAGCTGCTGCCTCACATCATCAGAGACCAGGCTTCGATCCTGACCTCCAATGCTGTCTCGGTCTCGCTGCATGTTCTCGCTGTGACCGCATGGGTTTCCTGTGGGTGGTCTGATAGTAGTTGCCTCAATACTTCCTCCGGCAAGTTGTTCCATGTACCTACCATCCTTTGCATAAAAAAGTTGCCCCTCGGATTCCTATCAAACTTTTCTCCCCTCACCGTAAACCGATGTGCTCTGATTTTTGATTCCCCTTCACTGGGTAAAAGACGCTGTCATTTCCCCTATGCATTCCACCTTTAATCTTGTACACCTCTCTGTAAGATCACCTCTCATCCTTCTGCGCTCTGAGGAATAAAGTCCTAGCTCTCCCTGTAGCTCAGGCCCTCCATTCCTGGCAATATCCTCGTAAATCTTCCCTGCACCCTTTCCAACGTAATTCATTTCCATAGGCATTCCTTTAAATGATCACTAATTTCCTAAAATGTTTTGATAATTCACCAAAAGGTCGTTGAGAAAATGCTTTGTCGAACAGTTTGCAATATCATCCTTCTGATTTTAATGTAATCTTACGTCTACATTTCCTTGATGCTGATTTACTGACCACTGAAAATAATGTTTTTCAGCATCTAACTCAAATCCTATCAACATTTTCAACACTTCAATGTGATCCCACTTAGCCTTCAGTTCTGCATTGAACAGAGCCTAGATTCTTGTTTGTCATCATAATTATATCTGTCAGCATTGCAATTATCCCAGTGAATCTAATTCCACCTTACCCATGGCTATAGAAGCCTTTCTGTAATGGGGTGCTCATAATTGCACACAATACTCCTACAGCAGTCAGACAAACATTACCTTTTGAAAACCATTTTCATAACCAGTGCAAATGTCGGCCTCAATTGAAAACCCTTGATCCCTCCGAGCTGAATCTTCTTGGATTTTCTGTCCTGTGTCTAGACAATCTATATAGAAATCTAAAAAGAACACAATTTAAATTGTGGCTGTGCAAGTGTCTGAATCCAGTTGTGTGACGACTGTGGGAATAAGGAAACAGGTGGATAGATCCGAATGGAACTCATTTCTCACAAGAATAGAGGGCTCCAACCTGGTTTAAATGAACTCTCTCTTTGGCGTAACTCCTGGATTTCTTGTTGGTAATTTGTACTTGTACCAATGACTTGTACACTGAGAAAATGCAGGATATACTGCTCATCTCTCAAACTGAAGGAAGGGGATTTTTTTTACAGCTACACACAGCATTTAAAATAGCTTAGTGCATGGAGCTTTGTTGAAAGCCTTTCATCAGCCTTCATCCACACAGTGATACAACAAGCAGGAAACATAAAGAACAAAACTAATTTCAAAACCTCTCTCCTCGTTTGATATTCAACTGTGATTTAATAATTATGTATTTTATAAGTCTTGTGGGCGACACAGTGTCGCAGCTGGTAGAGCTGCTGCCCGCACAGTGCCAGACACCCGGGTTTGATTGTGATCTTGGGTGCTGTCTGTGTGGAGTTTGCAGATTCTCCCTGTGACTACATGGGCTTTCCTACGGGTTCCTGACACATCCCAGAGACGTGTGGTGGTGCAAGATGATTAGCCTCTATGTTGCCCCTCGGGAGGGAAGGAGAAGAAAAAGAAAGAGAAAGAAAAAAGAAAGAGAAAGAAAGAAGGAAGGAAGGAAGGAAGGAAGGAAGGAAGGAAGGAAGGAAGGAAGGAAGGAAGGAAGGAAGGAAGGAAGGAAGGAAGGAAGGAAGGAAGGAAGGAAGGAAGGAAGGAAGGAAGGAAGGAAGGAAGGAAGGAAGGGAGGAAGGAGGGAGGGAGGGAGGGAGGGAGGGAGCAAGCTTTTCACTGTACCTCAGTGCGCGTGACAATAAATTGTTGGTATAATTTAAAAATAAATTGGATAGGCATATGGATGAGAAGGGAATGGAGGGTTATGGTATGAGTGCAGGCAGGTGGGACTAAGGGAAAATAATTGTTCGGCATGGACTTGTAGGGCCGAGATGGCCTGTTTCCGTGCTGTAATTGTTATATGGTTATATGGTTAATAAACTAAACTGAACTAAACTCGGGAGTGGATGAGAAAGTTGGATAACATAGAGCTGGCGTGAAAAGACATAATGTTTTTAAGAAGGAACTGCAGATGCTGGAAAATCGAAGGTATACAAAAATGCTGTAGAAACTCAGCGGGTGCAGCAGCATCTATGGAGCGAAGGAGAAGGAACTGCAGATGTTGGAAAATAAAAAGGTACACAGACCTGGGTCTGAAGAAGGGTTTCGGCCTGAAACATTGCCTATCTCCTTCGCTCCATAGATGCTGCTGCACCCGTTGAGTTTCTCCAGCATTTTTGTGAAAAGCCACAAAATGCTCGAGTAACTCAGCGGTTCAGGCAGCATCCCTGAAGAACATGGCTAGATAATGTTTTGGGTCAGAAGCCTCTTTCAGACTGATTGCTGTTTGAACCCGTGTGAGAAGGTGACCAATGGTCAGCCTTGATTTTGTAGGCCAAAGGATCTGTTTCCATGCTATATCTTTCAATTAATCAATCCCTTCAAAGTGACAATTCAAATAGGCTTCAAAAGATTCTTGGCTTGTAGTCAGAGGCAATTTGCACATCTTTGGGATAAAGCAAAGCAACAATTTGTTTGCCTCTGTGTGCCCTTAATGATTGTCCGTATCTGGAATGTAAATATGGTTTATTTGTTACATGCTAATCAACCAGTGGAAAGACAATACATGATTACATTCGAGCCATCCACAGTGTACAGATACATGATAAAGGGAATAATGTGAATAAATGTTGCTATCTGAGTAGAGATTTAAAAGAGTGGAGTGATTGTAATGCGTGATTGCAGATCCACTTCTGTCACGAGCACACAATGAAAAAAAACGTAAGCAGTCATTTTCAGAACCAAGCATAACCGACCGGTAATGTTAAATGTCCGCAGAGATTGTACGTTCTCCCCATGGCCGCGTGGGTGAGTGGTACGTATTTGTTTCTACATTACCAATCCCCAGTTGCATTTCAAAACATGGTGATGAGCCTCCTTATCAACCGGTGTTTCGGGATTCAGATCCATTGATAATGGAGATACAGCAATTTCCTCGTCAGGATGGTGGGTGACTTGGAAGAAGATCGCAAACAGCTGCAATCCCATGTGCCTGTGGCCCTAGTGCTTGAAGGTGGTAGACCATAGAACATAGAATAGTACAACACAAGAGCAGGGCCTTCATCCCACAATTGGATGAGAAGGGAAGGGAGGGTTATGGTATGAGTGCAGGCAGGTGGGACTAAGGGAAAAAAAGTTGTTCGGCACGGACTTGTAGGGCCGAGATGGCCTGTTTCCGTGCTGTAATTGTTATATGGTTATATGGTAATGTCCATGCCGAACATGATGCCAAGACCAACTGCCTACACATAATGCATATACCTACATTCCCTACATATCCATATGCCTATTCAAAGGTACACAAAATTGCTGGAGAAACTCAGCGGGTGCAGCAGCATCTATGGAGCGAAGGCCTCTTTTATGTCTCAACTACCACCCCAGGCAGCGTATTCCAGACACTCACCATCCTCTGTGTAAAAATCCTGCCCCGCACGTCTCCTTTAAACATTAACCCTCTCACCATAAAGACATGCTCTCTAGCATTCAGACCCTATTTGTGCCTCTCATACTTTTAAACCCAATGTGCAAACTCGGCACAGGAACAGCAACCGAGGTCAGGATTGAACCTGGGTCTCCAGCCCTGCGAGTTCTACCTGTGCACCACTGTGCCGCCTCATAGGTGGTGGTTTGGGAGGTGATGTCAAATAAGGCTTGTGAGTTGTTGTCCAGGATTTTCGAGGCATTGCAGAGGGTCGAGTGCTTTAATGTCATATAGTAGCACAAGATGGGCGCTGCAAGATGGCAGCCTTGCCAACAGTCTGCCTGTCTTTTCATCTTTTTGTTATTTGTAGTGTGTTTTAAAAGTTTGTGTTAATGTTCTCTTGTTTGTTTTATGTGGGGGTTGGAGAAACTTTTTTTCAATCTCTTACCTTGCCCGAGATGCGATTGTTTTCTGGATCGTATCTCCGGTCGCTCTGCCGCCTAACATCGTGGAGCTGGTGGCCTTGCTCGAGACTGACTTTGTGCCCCACCACAGGGATTGTATCTCCAGTTGCTCTGCAGTCTAACATCATGGAGCTCGAGGCCTTGCTCAAGACTGACTTTGAGCCCCACCGTGGGGATGTGGACTCACCATCGGAGCCGATTCCTTGCCTGGGATCGACGCTCCAACCGCGGCCTGCGGATTTCACCATCGAGGAGCTCGCAGTCTCGGGTAGAGACCGATGTCGGGAAGCTCCAAAGGACGCAGAAGGTTTGACCAGCCCCGACCTGGGGACAGATCGCCCGGCATGGGAGAGCTGACATTCCTCCCCACCCCCCGTGGGCTCTGTGAAGGGTAACATCGGGAGCTGACCTGGTTGGTGACTGACTCCGAATTCCAGCAACAGCAGCTTCGTCCGCCCCGAATCGCGGGGCTTGAATCGTCCCGTTTGCGGGGCCTTTCATCGCCCGGCACAGCTTAAAATCGGCTGGAGGGGACTTCAACATCAGGAGCCTCGATCACCTCGACGAAGCTGTTTGATTTTAAGCCGCTCCGGGCAATGAAAGGCCCTGTGAACAGGCTGATTCGGCCCTTAGAAAGCGTCTGATACCCGCTTGAATCTTTCAAAAGCTACAATGTGATAAATAACACTTAAACAAATAAAATTAAAAAGCAAATAAAGGCAAACAGAAGAACCAACCTTGGAGGGGGGAGAGAGAGAGAGATGGGAAAAAAATACTAAATAATGTGAGTGACCGTGAATGAGGGACTTACCTGTAAGACAGCCAGGAAACCTGTTCGACCAGACCCCTTAATGAACTGACCCGTTTAAATCCGATACCCGTTTAAATCGTTCCCATCCATCAATCCATCCAATTAGTTCAAATGGTACTTGTACCCGCATCAGACAGCTTTAAGAAATTCTCCGTGAATATCTTCAGTAATACTTGAAGGTCAAAGCACAATTGGTGACACATTGTGTTAATACAATGTTAATAGAGACATTTAACAAGCGCTTAACAGTGACACCCCCACTGTCTCGGAGATTTTAATAGATTTTTTTTCACCTAATTTCAAAATCCGGATTACAAAACATGGGGGGGATTGTCCCTCACCCCTCAAAACATGGGAGGGACGTGGTCCCCCCCCAATCTCCCCCGGGATTTCCACTCCAAGAGCGCTCCAAAAACACTTGGGAATGTGGATAGCATCCAGAGTATAGCTCTCACTTTATGGGTGACGTTTTGGGTTCATTATCATTATCCCTTCATTATCATCTCTTCTCTAGCCAACAATGGGCAATTGTGGACCATCTTTCCAATGCGGGCTCAGATTTGTTCTGAACCTTTTCATACCTCTAGTCTCCCTCGCCCCTGACTCTCAGTCTGAAGCAGGGTCTCGAACCGAAACGTCACACATTCCTTTTCTCCAGAGATGCTGCCTGACCCATTGAGTTACTCCATGATTTTGCGTCTAGTTTGGGTTTGATATGCTTTTGCAGCCATTAAATCAATGTGACTGTTCTAGTTCATTGTCTGGTCAATGAAGATTCCTGGGATGTTGATGGTGCTGATGGTAGGTGTCCATGCGCTCTTTCCTGACAGTGAAAATCTTTTGTTGCGTCCTAACCAGTCAGCGGAAAGACAGTACATGATTACAATCGAGCCATTCAAAGCAAAGATCCTTTAGCAATTCAAAGTGTACAGATACATGATAAAGGGAATAACGTTTAGTGCAAGATAAAGTCAGTAAAGTCCCATCAAGGATAGTCCGAGTGTCTCCAGTGAAGTAGATAGTGGATCAGGACTGTTCAATACTTGTGGTTGGATGGTTTAGTTGCCTGATAACAGCTGAGAAGAAACTGTCCTTGAATCTGGAGGTGTGCGTTTTCACATTCCTACACCTTTTGCCCGAGGGGAGGAGGGAGTGGCCAGGGTATGACTCATCCTTGATTATGCTGCTGGTAGGTGTTCAGGCACTCTCGTTGGAGATGGTCATTGCCTGATTTGTGTGACACGAATCAGTCCATGCCTTAATTTTCTCTAGTTCCCGCCATGTGCAGACATGGAATGCTTTGTAATCTGAGGCGTTACCAATGCAACAGAGAATTGAAGCTTAGCATACAGTGAGGAGAAGCTGAGGCTCCATTTAATTAGACTTCCGGTGGCGTCATGGAGAATTAAGGCGCGGCATTGAGCTTCTCCCCCGTAAAAAATTGTAAAAGCCGTTTTAAGTCAGCACCGATTTTTAAAAAAACTCACCGAAGTTGCCTGGTGTTGTATAAGGGTGATATCATCAGAAGAAGACGTGAAAATCGGGGAGATTAATGGTGAAATCGAGTGTTTAAATGAGTTTAAATGAGCAGAGATAATCGTTCAAGGGCGCCAAAGAAAAACACTATCAGCCTTCAGCTCGAGAAAGTATTGGATACTCTGCAAACGACAGAAGAAGGTTCAGAAGAAGAAGACTCATACAGACAAGGGTCTCTGTTTGAAATGGCAACAAAAGGAGACAAGGAGGAGAAAGAAGTGAAGCAATTGCTTTTAGATATGAATGCTACAATTAACATTACACTGGAGAAGATGCAAAGTATGGAGTCTCACATGGAAACTAGCATGGAGAAACTTTCTCAAAAAATTGATAATACTTACAGTGAGTTAAAAGAACTGAAAAAGCAGAATAAGGAATTTGATAAGAGATTAAAATCAGAGTGTGTCAGAATTGAAAATGATTACAACAAGAAATTTAAAGGTGTAAAGGATGATTTCGGAATGCTGGACGAGATAATGGAAGAAATGGAGAATGAGATAAAAGAGATTGTCTCGGAAATAAAGAGTTTGAAACAATCACAGAAAACTGAAGAGGAAAAACTTGGAAGAATGACTGATAAATGTCTGGACCTGGAATCAAGAACTCGGAGATATAACTTGAGAATTCTTGGGGTAAAGGAAGGACGTGAAGGGCATGAATCTCAAGCATGTACTTTCGTTACTGATTTGCTCAAAGATGTCTTTGAACTGTCAGAAGAACCAAGAATAGACGTCGCTAACCGAGTTGGGTATGTTGCAAAAGGAAAAAAGTATTCAAGACAGATAATCGTGAAATTCCGTGACATCTCTTCAGTGGAATTTATATTGAAAAAGATCATTCATGGCAAGAAGCTAACATACCGTGGGGATAATTTGCGAATATTTCGTGATTACTCTCCTGAGGTAGTCCAGAAAATGAGATTGTTTACACCGGCAAGACACACTTTGAGGGATGTCCCGGGAGTAAGATATGGAATTTACTTTCCCGGAAAAATGAAGATATCTTATAATGGCGTTGAACGCTCATTTGCAGTGCCCGGAAAAGCTTTAAAGTATGCAGAGGACATCGTTAAGAAAACATCGGGGCAAGCTGCCGACAAAGAAGAAGATTGAACTTTTTACAGAGCTTTGAACTGATTAAAATGGCCGAGCTAACCAGACAATTAAAAAGCTTATCTCGTTGGAATGTGTTATTCAGAGAGCTTGGTTATATTCAACCTTGGATGAAAAGCTCAAAGTTTAACCCCTTGGCACCTGCCTGTACGGTAGTTAACCCTTTGGTACCGGCCTGTATGATGTATGGTAGTTATAGAAAGGGATATTATGTAAGAATCCTGGGGGGATATATATTGGAAAGTTTAGATTAGACTAAGATTGGATAATTGGAAGGACATATATACTTATACAAAATCGTGTATATGTTGTGTTCTATATTTTTTTTGGGGGTTTTTTTTACTCTTTATGTCTCTTCCTGGTAACTTTTTTTTTTTTTTTTTTTTATTTTTTCTCTCGGCTGTCACGCACTGGTTTGATAAACTCATATAAGAAAAGACAAAATATGAAACGGTATGTAACTTTTTATGAGGATTCACCAAGGGGGAGGAGCTCAATGTATAACAACATCACGGAGGTCGATACATTTTTTGCCATCATTGATGGCTATTCGTCCTTAAGGTATCTTCCCTTAGATACCTTAATAGCACCTTTTTTTTTAAAGCACAATTTTTATCTGTTTAATTTTTTTGAAAGTAATTGTATATCACATTCTTTTTTTCTTTTTCTAAGGCACTTTACAAGAAGGAGATGCAATATAAATCTAATGAACCGGGATGACCACCCAAGTCCTAAAATTCTGAGGTATTTGGTTGCACCATATGATTCAGGAATATTACCCTGATTACAATGCAAGACGATAGACAAATAAAGAATGGAGGAATTACATTTTGTAGTTGGAATATAAGGGGTGCCAACGAACCAATTAAGAGGGGTAAAATTTTTGCCCAACTAAAATCGTTGAAAAGCGACATAATGTTTTTGCAGGAGACCCACATGAAACAACAAACACAAATAAGATTAAAGGCGAATTGGATAGGCCAAACATACTACTCCTCATTTACTTCTAAATCTAGGGGTACAGCTATTCTTATTAGGAAAGGTATTCCTTTTAAATTAAAGAATACTATATCAGATAAAGAGGGAAGGTATACTATAGTCTCGGGTGAAATTTATGCAACCCCACTAACTTTGATAAATATTTATGCTCCGAATTTTGATAACCCCCAATTTTTTGATAAAATTATTGATATAATATCAGAGTTTAATTACCAAAATGTGATAATAGGGGGGGACTTTAACTGTGTTTTAGATTCATATCTAGATAAGTCATCAAAACAAAAGAAGAGTAATTTAAAATCTAAAACTAGCGAACTTCTAAATACATATATAAAAAATACTAATATAATAGATGTATGGAGATCTGCTAATCCAGTTGGAAGGGAATACTCGTTTTACTCTCCGGTGCATAAAACTTATTCAAGAATTGATTATTTTTTAGTGGACATGAAATTAATGCCTTATACAAACAACCCAACATACCACATTAGTAGTATCTCAGATCACTCTCCGTTGACATTCTCAGTAAAATTTGAGGGAATGCCGGGTAAAAAAAATTTTTGGAGGTTTAATACACATATTTTAAATGACGTGCAAGGATATCAATATTTAAAACAACAAATGAAACTTTTTTTCGATACAAATGATATACCAGGTACTTCGCCTTCTTTATTATGGGAAACTTTTAAGGCATTTATGAGAGGAATTATAATTTCATACCAAAGTTTTCAAAATAAAAAGAATAAGACAGAACAATTGTTGTTAGAACAAGAAATCAGACAGTTAGAGTTGGATAATGCCAAAGATTCCACGACAGATAAACACAATAAGATAGTATTACTGAAATTTAAACTTAATCGAATTTTATCGGCAAGAGTAATAAGACTATTCCAAATTACAAAACAGGAACATTTTGAGTTTGGTGACAAGCCACATAAACTTTTAGCTCGCCAATTGAAAAAACAAGAAAGGGAAAATACTATAACCAAAATTAAATCAGAGAAAGGCGAATTACTAATATTACCTAAAGATATTAATAATAGATTTGCCCAATTTTACCAAAACTTATATACATCTAAAATTAAAATAGAAGATAGTAAAATAAAAACATTTCTAGATAACTGTACTCTTCCAATACTGGACCCTTTGGAACAAGAGGAACTAGGAGCTCAAATTACAATCAAAGAAATAAGTGAAACAATAAAATCGTTGAAAAATGGTAAGACACCGGGACCAGATGGTTTTAATAATGAATTTTATAAAAAATTTCAGGAGATAACGGCCCCTTATTTATTTTAATTTATACTCCCATGCTTTTAAAGAAAACAAACTACCTGAAACACTAACAGAATCAACTATTACGCTTATTCCAAAAAAAGATAAAGATTTAGAAGATCCGGGCTCGTACAGAGCTATATCACTTTTAAATACAGATCAGAAAATTTTAGCAAAGATTTTAGCAAGTAGATTAAGCAAATATATTAGTAAACTGATAAACCCTGATCAAACGGGGTTTATACCTAAAAGATACTCATTTAATAATCTGAGACGCCTGTTTAATATAATGTACTCGCATAAAGTAGAGGAAGAAGATATATCAATTATTTCTTTGGATGCAGAGAAAGCATTTGATCAGGTAGAGTGGCAATACTTATATAAAGTACTACAAAAATTTAACATGGGAGAGAATTTTATAACATGGGTAAAATTATTATATGATAAACCGATGGCAAGAATTTTAACTAATAACATGTTATCTCAAAAATTTCAACTATCAAGGGGTAATAGGCAGGGATGTGCACTATCACCCCTGCTATTTGCCCTTATGATAGAACCCCTGGCTGAAAGTATAAGAATTCATCCGAATATTCAGGGCTATAATACCAGGGACTCAAAGAATAAAATCTCATTATATGCAGACGATATACTTTTATATATTACAAAGTCACAAACGAGCATACCAAATTTATTAAACTTAATAGAGGAATTTGGGTCTTTTTCTGGATATAGAATAAACTGGAACAAAAGCGAAATCATGACATTAAAACCTCAAGAACCTACACACTTACTGAAGTTCCCCTTTAAAATCGCAACAGAAAAATTTAAATATTTGGGTATTCAGATTACTAGAATATATAAAGCATTATTCAATGCTAATTTCATACCTTTATTAAATAAACTTAATACACAGATTAAATTTTGGAAAACACTTCCCTTATCATTATTAGGTAGAATAAATGCAATAAAAATGATCTTCTTACCACAATTACTATACCTATTTCAGTCTATACCGGTATATATACCAAAATATTTTTTTAAAAAATTAGACTCTAACATTACAAATTATATTTGGGACTATAAATCACATAGAATCACAAAAAAACACTTATGTAAACCAAAAGAGGTCGGGGGACTTTTACTTCCGAATTTTATGTATTATTACTGGGCAGTGCATATTAAGAATATGATTTATTGGTTGGATAGTTCTACACAACAGACAGAATGGATAAAAATGGAGAAGGAGGATTGTCATCCTTGTAATATAGGAACGATCCTCTTTTCCCCCAAAAAACTGAATAACACAATATATAAGAAGAACCCAATTATATATGGTACAATAAGAATTTGAAAACAAATAAAATTATCTTTAAAATTAAGAAATCTATCACTGTTAATGCCAATTGCGAATAACCCTTTATTTAAACCATCTCTTATTGATAAGACATATAACCAATGGGAAAGTCTCGGAATTAGAAGGATCAGGGATATGTACGAAACAGGAAACCTACTATCATTCCAACAACTACAATTAAAATTTAAATTGAAAAACAACCAATATTTTAAATATCTTCAGATTTGCGACTTTGTGAAAAAATATATACAAGGATATCAAAAAGTAACTCCTGACTTATTGGAAGAAGCAATGAATATTGAAGCTGACTCACAAAAATTAATATCCTATTTATATAATAGTATTCTAAATATAGACCTACCATCGACAGAGGTACTTAGAGAAGAGTGGGAACGGGAATTAATGATAAAAATTACGAAGGTTAAATGGGAAAAATACCTGATATATATTCAAAAATGTTCAATTAATGTAAGACATAATCTAATACAATTTAAAATTGTACATAGATTATATTATTCAAAAACAAGATTGAACAAATTTTATCCAAATATATCCGCCACTTGTGATAAATGTCTAGCCCAAAAGGCAACTATAACACACTCCTTAGTTTCCTGCATAAAACTTTATAGATTTTGGAATGATATTTTTGAAATACTTACAAAATTATTCAAGACAAGAATGGAACCTAATACTGAAATGATTATATTTGGTGTAATGGAAGATGGGAATAAATTGAACACATCTCAAAATCTATTCCTTAATTATGGTTTAATAATAGCAAAAAAATTAATACTTAAATTTTGGAAGGGTACATCAATACCAACGCTTAAAATGTGGATTGCAAGTATGTTGGACACCGCTCATCTTGAGGAAATGCGATTCCTCCTAATGGATAAATCAGACCAATTCATAACGAGTTGGTCTCCATTCGTCGTTTTTTTGGAATCATATGGTGCAACACAATTGTAAAAAATAACTGTTTCAGGACTGGACGAGGGTTGGTCAAGACTATAAATAATGATCTCCTTTTCTTTTCACTATTTTCTCTCTCAACTTTCTTCATTTACTCGTTTTCTTTCTTCACACACTATATATTTCACATTTTTCTATCCTTTACTATCTAACCTCTTTTTCTTATTCTCATCTTTTTTCAATGTAACAAAAAAAAAAGAAGTTGTACATAAAATGTATTATGAAAATATATATTAGGCACTTTGGTGCCATATGACTGTGCTTACTTCTAATAAAATAAAATATTAAAAAAAAAAAACAAATAAAATTAAAAAGCAAATAAAGGCAAACAGAAGAACCAACCTTGGAGGGGGGAGAGAGAGAGAGATGGGAAAAAAATACTAAATAATGTGAGTGACCGTGAATGAGGGACTTACCTGTAAGACAGCCAGGAAACCTGTTCGACCAGACCCCTTAATGAACTGACCCGTTTAAATCCGATACCCGTTTAAATCGTTCCCATCCATCAATCCATCCAATTAGTTCAAATGGTACTTGTACCCGCATCAGACAGCTTTAAGAAATTCTCCGTGAATATCTTCAGTAATACTTGAAGGTCAAAGCACAATTGGTGACACATTGTGTTAATACAATGTTAATAGAGACATTTAACAAGCGCTTAACAGTGACACCCCCACTGTCTCGGAGATTTTAATAGATTTTTTTTCACCTAATTTCAAAATCCGGATTACAAAACATGGGGGGGGATTGTCCCTCACCCCTCAAAACATGGGAGGGACGTGGTCCCCCCCCAATCTCCCCCGGGATTTCCGCCCCAAGAGCGCTCCAAAAACACTTGGGAATGTGGATAGCATCCAGAGTATAGCTCTCACTTTATGGGTGACGTTTTGGGTTCATTATCATTATCCCTTCATTATCATCTCTTCTCTAGCCAACAATGGGCAATTGTGGACCATCTTTCCAATGCGGGCTCAGATTTGTTCTGAACCTTTTCATACCTCTAGTCTACCTCGCCCCTGACTCTCAGTCTGAAGCAGGGTCTCGAACCGAAACGTCACATATTCCTTTTCTCCAGAGATGCTGCCTGACCCATTGAGTTACTCCATGATTTTGCGTCTAGTTTGGGTTTGATATGCTTTTGCAGCCATTAAATCAATGTGACTGTTCTAGTTCATTGTCTGGTCAATGAAGATTCCTGGGATGTTGATGGTGCTGATGGTAGGTGTCCATGCGCTCTTTCCTGACAGTGAAAATCTTTTGTTGCGTCCTAACCAGTCAGCGGAAAGACAGTACATGATTACAATCGAGCCATTCAAAGCAAAGATCCTTTAGCAATTCAAAGTGTACAGATACATGATAAAGGGAATAACGTTTAGTGCAAGATAAAGTCAGTAAAGTCCCATCAAGGATAGTCCGAGTGTCTCCAGTGAAGTAGATAGTGGATCAGGACTGTTCAATACTTGTGGTTGGATGGTTTAGTTGCCTGATAACAGCTGAGAAGAAACTGTCCTTGAATCTGGAGGTGTGCGTTTTCACATTCCTACACCTTTTGCCCGATGGGAGAGGGGAGGAGGGAGTGGCCAGGGTATGACTCATCCTTGATTATGCTGCTGGTAGGTGTTCAGGCACTCTCGTTGGAGATGGTCATTGCCTGGATTTGTGTGACACGAATCAGTCCATGCCTTAATTTTCTCTAGTTCCCGCCATGTGCAGACATGGAATGCTTTGTAATCTGAGGCGTTACCAATGCAACAGAGAATTGAAGCTTAGCATACAGTGAGGAGAAGCTGAGGCTCCATTTAATTACTTTCTAACGGCAGGTTGAAGCTACATTATCTCGCCAGTCACAATATCACACCTGACCAGGTGACTACTGCTGCTGTATATAGATGTTAATCATTTCTAGAAGCATTTTCATACCCACTGCAGGATTTTATCTGCAGATGTGGATTTTCCATTTAGCTTTTTCTCTGATGTTATCTTTTAGCCCATCAACTCATTCCATTCCACCCGTGTGGCTTATATTTTCTCTTGCTTTAATTTTCTATTTCCTGTTTTCAGTCTCTCTGTTTTTACTACATTTTATTAGGTGTCAGCTTAGTGGTTGCACTTTCACTCTGAATGGATCCCCAGGGAGCTGAGCGTAAATCCAGGCTGAAACAATAGTGTGTCTAGGAAAAGCTGTCTTTCAATTAAGACGTTAAGTTGAGGCCACATCTGCTGTTTTCAGCTTGGATGCAATACATCATATTCCACCCTGGTACTTTTCTCCATAAACATACCTTAAACAACAGTAAGAGCAGATTGTTCTTATTATTTCACGACTGTTTCTGAGATCTTGCATTATAATAATTGGCAGGCCAATTTGCCAACGTTACCTCTGTGATTACTCCTGAGAGGTTATTAAATTTTGTCTATCGATGCATGGTTTATTTTCTTTGTAAAGAGAAACAGTTAAGGTCTACTTGTATAAATTTAACAATATTTTCTTGAAAATCCAGAATTATTGCAGGGGCGGCACGGTGGCGCAGCGGTAGAGTTGCTACCTCACACCCCCAGAGCCCCAGGTTCAATCCTGACCTTGGGTGCTGTCTGTGAGGAGTTTGTACTCTCTCTAATCCCTACAACTGTATAGGTTTTCTCTAGGTGCTCTGGTTTCCTCCCACATCCCAAAGATGTGCAGGTTTGTAGGTTAATTGGCCTCTCTAAATTGTCCCCATTAGTGCACAAGTGATCATTGTTCCACGCAGATTCAGTGGACCAAAGTGCCTTTACCACGCTGCATCACTGATGTAAACCAAACTAAACCAAACTAAACCAAATCACGTGTTTGGAAATCTAAAATAAAAACGGGAAATTATTTTCAGTAATGTGGCCACAGTTCTGGTGAGTGCCTGAAATGCATTGCCAGGGTTGGTGGTGGAGGTAGATATGATAGTGGCTTTTAGGAGGGTTTGTGCGGGGCATATGGGCATGCAGGGAGTGGAGGGATATGGATCCTGCTCAGGCTGAGGAGATCAGCTTAACCTGGCGGGGACATTGTTGGCCAAAGGGCCTGTTCCTGTGCTTCACTGTTCTAAAATACTTGAAACAATCGGCATCGGTTGAAAGAGAAACATTTCAAGTCAATGGCTCTTCATCAGAATCTGGAAAGAGAGCAAAACAAGTTAATAGAGGCATACAGTAACACAGTGTAGAAATAGGCCCTTCGGCCCAACTTGCCCATGCCCACCGTGTCCCATTTACAATAGTCTCACCTGCCTGTGTTTCGCCCATATCCCTCCAAACCCGTCTTAACCATGTGCCTGTCTAATTGTTTCTAAAACGTTGCAATAGTCCCTGAATCAACTACCTCCTCTGGCTCCATACACCCACCTGCCTTTGGGTGAAGAAGATTTCCCCTCAGATTCCTATTGAATCTTTCTTCCCTGCACCTTAGACCCATGTCCTCTGGTTCTCGATTCCTCTACTCTGTGCAAAAGAGATTTTGTGCATCTACCCGATCTATTCGTCTCATGATTTTAAAGACCTCTATAAGATCACCCCTCATCCTCCTGCGCTCCAAGGAATAGTCACAGCCTACTCAACCTCTCCCTATAGCTCAGAAACTTTTAGTCCCGACAACATTGTCATAAATCTCTGTACCCTTTCCAGCCTGTCCTCGTAAATCTTCTCAGTACCCTTTCCAAAGTAGACAAAAATGCTGGAGAAACTCAGAGGGTGCAGCAGCATCTATGGAGCGAAGGAAATAGGCAACGTTTCGGGCCGAAACCCTTCTTCAGACTGTTTCGGCCTGAAACTTTGCCTATTTCCTTCGCTCCATAGATGCTTCTGCACCCGCTGAGTTTCTCCAGCATTTTTGTGCACCTTCGATTTTCCAGCATCTGCAGTTCCTTCTTAAACACCAGTACCCTTTACAGTTTGATCATGATTTTATGAAAGGATGTGGCTCATGTAGATATGAGTTGTTGGTGGCGGGGCTGCCTAAATGCCCTTTGTTTCACTATCGCCCTGCTTTAATTTCTCTGCTGCCTAAAATAAGTTGTATCCTTCCACATGAAGCAACTGTTCACTTGCGTTTCTGCTAATCTCTTGCATTCAGTGTTCACAACATGATCTCCTGTACATTGTTAAACCACATTCAGGTTGGACGCCAGCGTTACGGATTCCTTGCAATCATTCTGCACAGACCAGATTGAGGTTTCTGTCGTCTGCCACTTTAATTTCCTATTCCACTCCCACACTGATCTGTGACCTCCTGTGCTGTTGGAAGGAGGACAAATGCAAGCTTGAGGGACATCGCCTCATCTACAGTCCAGGCACATTGCAGTCTCTAGACAATATCGAATTCTCCAATTGCTTTCCCGGTCTATATCAGAATTGGCCATTTCTGCTGTAAGTCAAGCATTTGTGATTTAGGCACATTTAAAAAAAAATCCTGTTTCCATTACCACTTCCTGTCCTATTAACTAAGACATAAAAACAGTATTTTTCCACGAGTAGTAGCTCTACTCAATAACCAAAAATCTGTAGCCTCCCTTTGCTCTGGTATTTTATTTAATTCACGTTTAATCTTACTATTTTATTATTGATGTTTAATGTTTTATGTGACATTCTTAATTGTCACTGCATGTCATGTTGTAACTTGTGAGCAGAGCACCAAGGCAAATTCCTTGTATGTCAACATACTTGGCCAATAAACTCATCCATTCATTCATTCATTATTTGCAACACATCACACTTCTTTGCCATCCTAACTGCCTCACTTAACAACATATACCCCCTGTGACACTGGTGTCAACCTGTCACAGATATTCCTCTTGAACTATCAATCCTCCCCCAACTTCTCAGCAAAATAAAGCTACTGTATATTTTTTCTCTTTCCCAATTCCAATGGAGTCTTTTTGCCTGAAACATTAACTCTTTCTCAGTTCTGTATATGCTGCCTGGTCTACTGAGTCATAGAGTCATACAGCGTGGAAACAGGCCGTTTGGCCCAACTTGCCCACAACAACTGACATGCCCCATCTACTCTAGTCCCACCTGCCTGCCTTTGGCCCATATTCCTCTAAACCTACCCTATGCATGTGCCTGTCCAAATGTTTGTTAAACGTTGCAATAGTACCTGCTACAACCAGACACCCATCACACTTTATGTAAAAAAAAATTACCCCTCTGGTTCCCATGAAATTTGTTCCCATTCACCTTAAACTTATGTCCTCCGGTTCTTGATTCCCCTACTCTGGGCAAAAGACTCTGTGCCTTTACCTGATCTGCTCGGGCCCCCTCTCATGATTTTATTAACCTCTGTAAGATTACCCCTCATCCTCCTGCACTCCAGGGATTATAGACCTAGCCTGCTCCACCTCTCGAGTTCTGGCAACATCCCGGTTCTCTGAACCCTTGCAAATATTTCATGTATTTTCTAGTTTTGTATTTTCTAGTTTTGTATATATTTTTTTTTTAAACTGTATATATATATATATAGACAAACACACACACACACACACACACACACATTTTTTTTATTTTCAAGTGTTTTTTTTCATAATTAAGTAGAGTTAATTAATAATAACATCTAGTGAGGGAAGGTTAGTTAAGGTTGGCCGAGTGTCATAAGAAATATACTTCAGAAGTACTTAGGTGCTTTGAGGTATCCCAGGGTTGTGAAGAGTGTAATGTAAGTTCGTACTCTTCCTTCATTTTATTTGAGTTCCTTTTTATTCTATTTCCTTGTGAGTTTTATTCATGCAAAGTTTGCTTAACAACGTTCAATTCAATCTATTTTGATTAAAAACATCACCCTCAATCCCAGGTAGCTTGAAGCAAATATTAAAGGCTCAGAGTAAAACATAAATTGCTGGAGTAACTCAGCATGTCTGGCAGCATCTATGGAAATTGTCGGAAGTTGTAGGTCGGCGAGGTTTTGGATTGAGATCCTTCTTCAGACTCTACTAATCTGGAGGAGAAAGCTGGAAAAGAGTTGGAGATGGGACTAAGGCTGGCAAGCAATAGGTGAATACAGGCGACGGGGTGTTTTGATAGACAGATGGGTGGTTAAAGGTCTAATGATGAAAAGAAGGCAAAAGACCTGGAGAGAGTGAATGCAGAGAGGATGTTTCCACTGGGGGGAGAGTCTAGGACCAGAGGCTATAGCCTCAGAATAAAAGAACGTTGCCATTAGGAAGGAGTTGAGGTAGAATTTCTTTAGTCAGAGGGTGGTGAATCAGTGGAATTCATTGCCACAGACGGCTGTGGAGGCCAAGACAATTGGAATTGAATGGAATACTTTATTATCACATGTGACAAGGCACAGTGACATTCTTTGCCTGCATACACAATGTTATTTTTAAGGCAGAGATTGACAGATTCTTGATGAGTACGGGTGTCAGGGGTTATGGTGAGAAGGCAGGAAAATGGGGTTGAGAGGGAAATATAGATCAGCTGTGATTGAATGGCAGGGTAGACTTGATGGACCAAGTGGCCCACTTGGCGTTTTTTTTTTTGACCAGCGTCATTGACTGACGTATTAGGGTCGGCGAAAGATTTTGAACATTTCAAAGTCCACCTGCCTGCACTCGTACCATAACCCTCCATTCCCTTCTCATCCATATGTCTATCCAATTTATTTTTTCGGTGACCAATGATACGTCCTCCACCACTTCCACGGGAGTCATCGACAAAAATCACCAAGTGGTAAAGAAGTTCCCCCTAATTCTGCTCCTAAACATTTATGTCCCTTAATTCTGAACATGTCCTCTTGTTTGAAAGGAGACAGGAGGAGTCAAATGGAAAAGCTTGTCCACAGGATGTCTGTAAAAGGAGGCAGGGCAGAGGGGAAAGCAGGGGACGCGATAATGGAAGAGATTAGTGCACACGGGATGGGGAAATCGGCACAGGATAGAGAGGGGGAAAAAAAGGCCCTAAAGGTTCTGATATCCTTCAAGGACCTACCTCTGTAACTTTGCATGAATACCCAGGAACGATGCATAGTAAATCATCCTCAGTGTCTTTTCTCAAGATTCCTTCGTTGAGATCATTTCGATGAATTTGGGTTCAAGATGGGGAGATGGTGGAACTAATACATTTGGACTCAGGGATGCCTTGGTACAATTTTCCGGTCAGGTACGTTAGCCAGGGGTGGTATTTGGTCATAAGGTCATACGTGTTAGGAGCAGAATTAGGCCATTCGGCCCATCATGTCTACTCTGCCATTCAATCATGGCTGATCTATCTTTCCCTCCAACCCCCATTCTCCTCCCTATAACCCCTTGGGTAGGGAAATGATTGGAAAAGAGGAGAACAGTGTGAGCTGGAGAAGTTGGGAAGAAAGTCAATAGGGCATCATGGAATCAGATAGAGTAAAGGTGCAGGGGGGGGGGGGTGGGTGACGAGATCAGTGGGTGTCATGCGGGGGTACGTGCATCACGTTGCAACATTTTCAGAGAGTGGGATGCGGTGAAGGTCAATGAGCTGGAAGTCAAGCAAAAAAAGGCGAAACAAGGAACCTGGGACAGGTCCTTAATTCTGCTCCTTCCCTGAAAATGCCCAGATGAAACAAACATATCTTATAAGGATACAGGAGGATACATTGCATTGTAGAGGGACCCCCTGAGGTCCACAAGAAATGCCGGCAGGGCAGAGGGCATTACAAAGCAGGGGACCCGATACACAAGATATTTTACACACGGGATCCATCAAATCGCACAGGATAGAGCCAAATAAACTTATCTCCCCACTAAAAGGTTCCCCCCCCCCTGTCAGGGGAGATCCACAAAATACTTTGCATGATATAACAGGCACGATGCATGAAATCATGCTCAGTGGTCTTTTCTCCAAGATATCCTTCGATGGGAGATCACCAGATGAATGGTAGGGTTCGGATGGGGAGATGGTCCCACGGCCATTCCATTTAGACCGGGCGGGGCGGTAAATATTCCGGTCAGGGCTCTTTACCCCCAAGGGGTGGTATTTGGTCAGAAGGTCATAAGTGCGAGAGCCCTGAAAATTAGTCTCCATTCGGACCATCGGTCTCCCGGTGCCGCCGTCCGCAGACATGCAGTGATCGACTCTTCCCTCCGGAGCCCCCAGCAGCAGCGCTAACCCCACTGTAGGGAAACGATTGGAAAAGAGGAGAACAGTGGCCAGCTCCGCGAAGTTGGGAAGAAAGTCAATAGGGCATCCATGGAATCAGACAGAGTAAAGGTGGAGGGGGGGGGGGGGGGGGGGGTGGGACGACGAGATCAGTCGGGTGTCATGCGGGGGGTTGTTAAAAGAAGATATTGAAGCCCACCCCACCCCCCACTCCCCCCCCCCCCAAGGACCACACCCCAACAAAAAATAAAAAAAACTACATATAAAACATAGACAGAACCTTTCCATAAGACGGTTGATGCTTCAGAGGCCCTGCTGAAAAGAGCCCAGCGAACGCCAAACATATCTTGCAGTTAAACTCTGCTCTAGTGTTTGATGTCAGTGTCATTCTTTGAGCGCTAGAATATAAAAAACAGGGACTCAATGCAGAGGCTTTATAAGGCACTGGTCAGACTGCATGTGGAATATTGTGAGCAGTTTTGGGCCCCATATATATATATATATATATATATATATATATACCCCGCAGGTATATGGGACTAGGGGAGATTATGTGTTCGGCACGGCCTAGAAGGGTCGAGATGGCCTGTTTCCGTGCTGTAAATTGTTATATGGTTATATGGTTATATCTGAAGAGGGATGTGCTGGTGTCAGAGGGGGTGCAGAGGAGGTTTACCAGAATGATCCCGGGGATGATTGGGTTAAGATCATAAGATTAATAGTATAATTAGGCCATTCAGCCCATCAAGTCTACTCCGCCATTCAATCATGGCTGATCTATCTGTGATATATGTGTTATTTGTCGTGCACTGCTTGCCAATTGTAATCACAGTGCATGCGTGTGGCCCCTCTATATATATGCTTTACCTGGACAGTGTGCTTTGAGTGAGGTTTTAGAAATACATTACATGCATCAGGTAAAGCACCTGAGATCATGTTCAAGATAAAATTCTTGCTTGTTGATGGTCAATTAAGATTTTGCACTATGCAGCACAATTTTTAGCCCTTTATATCTTTTATGGTGATTTCCTTTTGAATACTCAGCATTTTCCTTTAAGCTCTGGCCTGATGTATTTGGACTTTTTCCTGATTCCTACTGCCTCTTCCATTTTCCCTTGTCTGTCCAACCCCTTGTCTCGTCTCGAATGTCTGTTTCCTCATGGGGGAATTTTTCAGCTCTCAATCTGTCCCAAACATGGCTCATATTTTCACAATCTTCAGAGTGCTTGAGCAATTGTGGACTTGTGTTTCATTTAGGGGCTCAAGACTTTACAAGTTTCCAAATTTTAACCAAAGTGTCAAAGTAAACACAGTACGGAAAAGATGGGTGGCACTGGGGTGCAGCGGTAGAGTTGCTGCCTTACAGCGCCAGAGACCCGACTTCAATCCTGACCACGAGTGCTGGCTGTAGGGAGATTCTACATTCTCCCTGTGACCTGAGTGGGTTTTCTCCAGGTGCTCTGGTTTCCCCCACACTACAAAGACGTACAGGTTTGTAAGTTATTTGGCTTCTGTAAATTGTCCCTAGTGTGTTGGATAGAAATTGAGAATAGGTAAACACTGGTCGGCGTGCACTCAGTGTCCCGACGGGCCTGTTTCAACACTGTATCTCTCAACTAAACTAAACTGAAAACAAATAGAGGCTGAGATGAAATGAATTAGAAGAGTTCTAAGTGAAACATACACATTAAAGCATAAACAAGCTAAAGAGCCTGTCCAATGTAGTCCTCAACAAATTATTTGAATTTTAAAATATTTCCAGATAGAATTTAGATTTCTTTAATGTAATATATTATTGCCTTGGATAAAATATTTAAAACGTACGTTTCCTAATTTGAAACAATCCAATTACATAGACAATGCATTAACTTGGTGGATTTATAATAAACACATTTTCCAATCTACTATTATTGCTGGAGTAACGATGAATGTTTAATGCAAATGAGGTTGTTAAATGTACTTCAGTACAGGCTCCAAGTTAAGTAATTACATCTGCTTTTTAATATTTCATCAGTTTAATATTTCTTCTTCGTTAGTCTCAGCAGTACTGAAGAAGAATCCTAAATGAAATCACCTTCATAATCTCCAGTGAAAATAAATTCTCTTCACTCCAGGAATTATTCCATTGTAAACAAATCGATGAGGGATAGTTGCACCTTCCGACAGTGGATGTGAGACAATAAAGAGAATTTGCACGTGCAGAAAGGGTGCACCACCTCATCTGTGCATGTGTTGATATAAATACAACAGAGCTGACTCAAGCATCTTTGGAATGCAAGTGTAAGAAAGTCTTGCTGCCATTATGTAGTCCTGAGTGAGATGACACCTGGAAAACTGTGGGGCACTTTTGCCTCCTTAATCTGCCCTCAGTGTTGACGATGGCAACAGTGTCGATATAGAGTTGGGGGCATTATTTTAGATTTTGCACTGTTCGTGTTATATTTGTCTGTTTTTATATATATATATATATATATATATATATATATATATATGTGTGTGTTATATATATGTATATATACACACACACACACACGTATATATACACATACGCATACAAACGCATATATACGTGTATATACAAACACACACATATATATATATATATACACACACACATATATATATATATAGTATATATATATATATATATATATATATTATATATATATATATATATATGTATATACACACACACATATATATATATATATATATATATATATATATTCTACATATATATTTATATATATTCTACATATATATATATATATATATATTCTACATAGTTCACAACTTCCCAAGTTATAGTAGAATTAGGCCATGCAGCCCGTCGAGTCCACTTCACCATTCAATCATGGCTGATCTCTGCCTCTTAATCCCATTTTCCTGCCTTCTCCCCATAACCCTTGACACCCATTCTAATCAAGAATGTGTCCACTGACTTGCCCTCCAACAGCCCTCTGTTCCACAGAGTAACTACCCTCTGACTAAAAAAGTTCCTCCTCAGCTCCTTTCTAAAAGAGCGCCCTTTAATTCTGTAGCTCTAACCTCTGGTCCTCGACTCTCCCACCAGTGGAAACATCCTTTCCACATCCACTCTATCCATGCCTTTCATTATTCTGTAAGTTTCAATGAGGGTCCCCCCTCAACCTTCTAAACTCCAACAAGTAGCAGCCCAGTGCTGTCAAACGCTCTTCATATGCTAACCCACTCATTCCTGGAATCATTCTTGTAAACCTCCTCTGGATCCTCTCCAGAGTCAGCACATCCTTCCTCAGATATGGGGCCCAAATTTGGTCACAGTACTCCAAATGCAGCCCGACCAGCGCCTTCAAGAGCCTCAGTGTTACATCTTGTTTTTGTATTCCAGTCCTCCTGATACAAATGTAAGCATTGAATTTGCCTTCCTTACTACTGATTTGCCTTTTTTGGAGTCCTGCACCATGGTCCAGTCCCAAGTCCCTTTGCATCTCCAATTTCTGGATTCTCTCTCCATTTAGAAAATAATCTACGCCTTTATTCTTATTGTTTGAATGGTGCACTGACTGGCTGACATTTTTAAATTTCATTGTACATGGTTCATGTTACAATGACAATAAAGGAACTTCTATTCTATTCAAAATACATCACTCCGCACTTTGCTACACTGAATTTCATCTGCCACTTCTCTGCCCACTCTCCTAACCTGCCCAAGTCTTTCTGCAGTCTTTGCTTTCTCGACACTGCCTGCCCCTCCACCTATCATAGCATAATCTGCAAACCTGGCCACAAAGCCTTCAATCCCCTTATCCAAATCATTAATATACAACATGAAGAGAAGCGGCCCCAGCACCAACTCTTGCGGAACTCCACTAGTCACTGGCAGCTAACCTGAAAAAGCACATTTTATTGCAACTGTTTGCCTTCTGCCATCCACTAACCTGCTATCCATGCAAGTATCTTCCCTTCAATACCATGGGCTCTCATCTTCTCTAGCAGCCTGACGTGCAGCACCTTATCGAAGGCCTTCTGAAAATCTAGGTACAGCCTCCCCTCTGTCTGTCCTGCTATTAACTTCCTCAAAGAACTCCAGCAGATTTGTCAAGCAAGATCTTCCCTTCAGAAAACCATGGTGACATTCGCCTATTTTTTCGTTAACGTCCAAGTGTTGCATAACGTTATCATTTATAATTGACTCTAAAATCTTACCAACCACCGGTCAGGCTTACTGGCTTCTATTTTCCGCTCTTCTGATTTGCTCCCTTCTTGTACAGCGGGGTAATATTTGCAGTTTTCCCATCTTCAGGAACCACTCCTAACTCCAGATATTCTTGAAATATCACAGCTAATGCCTCCACAATCTCTGAGGCCACCTCCTTCAGAACCTTAGGGTGCAGTCCATCCAGTCCAGGTGACATATCCACCCCCAGACCTTTCAGTTTTCTCCCCAGTAATAGCAACTCCATTAACTCCCACCCCCTGGAATTTGTCTTGGTGCTCAGTTAGGAATGACACATAAAACATTATACAGTAATAATAAAACATTATTGATGTGAATTAAATAAAATAACAGAGCAAAAGGAGGCTATAGTTTTTGGTTATTTAGTACAGCTACTACTCATGGAATAAAAGCTGTTTTTATGTCTGTCTGTGGCAGCTTTGACAGTCCGGAGTCGCCTTCTGTATGGAAGGCCTTTTATAATATTATTGGCTAGGTTACATTAGTACTTCATATTTTATATCCGTATCGTCCTTTAAGTTACCTTTTGTGGTTCTTTAAAAATATTCCAATCAAAAAGTTCTGACCATCTCCCTAATATATCCATTTTATATACTTTTATCACATCTGCTCCCAACCAGAGTTCCCGAGAAAACAATCCAAGTCTAGCTAAACACTCCCTACAGCTAATATCCCTTAATCCTGGCATCATTCTGGTATTTACCGAAAATAGGCACAAAGTGCATCCCTGGAGAAAAAGGATGGGTGACGTTTCAGGCTGGAACTCCCGTTGAGTTACTCCAGCACTTTATGCCTTACTTCGGTATAAACCAGCATCAGTGGTTCCTTATATACTGGTCTGGTAAACCTCTTCTGCACCCTTTCCAAAGTTTCCAAGTCTTTCCTGCAATGGGGGTGACCAGAACTGCATGCAATACTCCAAATGTGTCCGAAGCACAGTCCGATAAAACTGCATCATGACTTCCTGACTCCAAGAGTCAGTGCCCCTACCAATGAAGGCAAGCGTACCGTGTGCATTTGTTGCCAAACTTTCTTTTTGTGTTGCCACTTTCACTGAGTTATGGACTTGGACCCCAAGATCCCCAAGTCGATAACTCCCTGATAGTGTGCATCATTGCTGTTAAGGGTCTTCCTATTAATTATTATGTTCTTTGCCTATAAAACTCGATAGGGCAGGAGTAACAGGAAACATTGACTGTGGTAACCGGGAAAGAGTGGGCACATTTTCTCTTCCTGTGATGATTTACTCTGCTTAAATATCTTAGCATATGGTGGATTAGCTTTGAACGTCAGTCATTGGTGTCGTCAGCAATGTTTCACAAATTACAAGTAAATTCATCTGGAACTGCCTTGTGACATTGTTTAATGAGGAATGTAAACCAGGAAGAGATAAGGTTGATAATAATTTTTTGGGTTCTCTGTAGAAGGATCTCGCAACGGTTCAGACAGGTCCTTTTGGGCGATATGGTGAAAGCTGTATTTAAGTTTATCCAAACCAACAGCACTGAGTTTATCAAATAATTCTGATCCCATTTCCAACAATTATAGTTGGTGATAAATCAGGCTGATTAGCTTCCGTGATGAGTATATGGACAGGTGTAGATGTTGCTCCTGTCCATCTCCACTAGTATTCATCAGTTCATAAGTTCTAGGAGCAGTATGAGGCCATTTGGCTTTATCTGAGGCAATGGC